>NW_023144622.1:7047639-7124290 GCF_012932325.1 Thrips palmi
CAAAAAGGCCGGGTGAACGCCGCGGACGCCAACCGCGGCCTGCTTGTAGCGAAAACAATGTCTTGCCGGACACAAAGCGTGTTTTGCTCTGCTTTCATCATCAGAATGGAGTGCAAATGTTGGTAGCATTGTGTGTGTGGCTCTGTGTGTGAGTGTGATCGTCGGGCCCCTGGCACGGCGTGGCCCTGAACAATACCGCTAGTGCAGCGAGGCAGCGCGAGGCGCGGCCGGACAAAACTCCACTTTGGTAAGGAGGCTTTGTTCGTCCGGGGAGTAGAGTGTTACCATCTCGGGGCGTTGCCGGTCATGGGCCGCGATGCCGCCATTCCAACACATGCATCTCGAGCCATTTTACCATTTCTTTTTTTTTTTTTTTTCGGCTTTTATCCTTTTTTGTCTCGTCGTCCGGGCCCCGTGTTTTGGTGAACACACCCTCGCTGAAGGGCCCCGACGACGCCCCCGCGCCACGCCCCGCCCCGCCCTGGAGATGGTGTCGCACCCCATTGTTTCCCCGGGTGCCTCCAGGTTATGATGAATTTCCCCCTCAAGTCCGTCGTGGTCGTGGCGCCTCTGCCCGCCCCGCCCCGCCCCGCGTGTCGCGAGGCACGCACGCCGCCATAAATTGTTGTGATTCTGATTGCCGAGTCGTGGAGCCGTGTGCTCGGACCCATTGTTTTTTGGGAACGCGGTGTCGGATTTCATGCGGATGAAGCGTGTGGCGGGGCGGGGCGGGGCGGGGTGGGGCGGGGTGACGGCCCCGCCATTGTTATAGGAAGCTGCGAGTGTTGTAACGCGACCCACCCAGGTGGACCTGCCGCGGCCGGCCCGCGGCCTGCAGGGAGATGGGCTATCGACTTCCGTTGAGTCCTTTTCGCCTCTGTGCCCTTCTCCCCCCCCCCTCTCTCTCCTCTCTCTCTCTCTCTCTCTCTCTCTCTCCCTCTCTCTCTTGTCTCTCTCGCTGTCTGTGCCGTGCAGCCGCCCGCCCGCGCTTCGATAAACTGTCCGGCCCGCGGCGGGGATCGAACCCACGACCACCGGGCCGCCCCGCCCCGCCCCGGGCGTGCACAAGCGCGGGTGGGCCGGCGTGATTATGCGTGCCTGTTGTAAGAGCGCGGCGTAATTCCCTTGCCCGCGGTGCTGAGAGAGAGGGAGAGAGAGAGAGAGAGAGAGAGAGAGAGAGAGAGAGAGAGAGAGAGCGAGGAGAGGGAAGTTCACGGCCGCGCTTTTCGCGATCGCGCTCCTCTGCTGATTTACCTGTCCTTCCCCGCGTTCGCCTGCTCCGCGGCGCCAGCTGCCCCAGCTTGTGGGAGAATGGCATTCGCTGTTCGCTCCGACGATGATGACGATATTGGTAATCAAAGCCAAGATAAAACCCTCGTACCGATCTCTTTATTTTTTGCCTGTTCTAGACCTCTGTGCGCGGCGCGCGCTCGGCCGGCTCACGTTTTCGAACCTACAATGCTTTGGCCGTGACTCTCGCTGTCTCTCTCTCTGCAACGCGAATTAAAAGTTGGCGCGGCCAATCAAGGGCTTTACGTAATCGGCGATTCGGCCGGCTACCCGACCGGCCGATGTCATGTCGCCGCCGAACTAGCGAGCGGCTCTCTGTCTCTCTCACTCCCACTCATTCTGCGACCGGTCAGTCAATCAGCACTCGACGTTCAAACGAGTGCGTGTGTGTGTGCTCTGTGCCGCTCAGTGACATCGGAAATTCTGGGACTGGTTAAAGAAAAAAGTCAACAATTTAGCGAAAACGAAGCAAAGGGGGCAATATTGACCAGTTTTAAAAAATGGTGAATTAAGAGAAATGGAGTTGAAATGGCTAGAAATATAAGAAATCAGGTATAAGAAATAAATTCAAAAAATTAAATTTTTCTCAGAAAAAATGAATGGTAAAGCGTCCCTGGTCGGTCTGGTGTTCCACGTGGATGGTGCTTCCTTTGCCTGTGCTGTCCCCAGCAGCGCGTGGCCTGCATAGCCACCGCGGCACGGCACGGCGCGGCACGGCACGCACGCCTCTGGCATACCTGATCGTCCTCGGCGTACTCTGCGGCGGGTACCGCGGGTACCGCGGGTACTGGAGGTACCGGTGGTGGGTGCGCGCTGCGTTCGCCTGTTTGTAACTGGATCCGCGTTGGGCTGTATCCCCGGCCGGGCCGCGTCTGATTGGGGGATGTAACTGGAGCGGGCTGGCCGGTGTCGAGTTGGGGCCGCGGCCGGTCGCCCGGTCGTTAGCGGAGCACCCCGCCGCGCCCACGCCGAACCGTCTCTCTCGCACCTGCGCGCGACGCCCCACGAGTGCGAGAGAGACAGAGCGACGAAAGCGACTCGCGGTGCAGGCCGAGACCGCCGTCGTCGTCTCCCGGACACCGCGTGACTTGGACATCCACTCCCGTGGAGCCCGAAAACGCGCGCGACGGCCGTCGGGAACTTCTGCAGGCTGACCCCGCCCTGTCTCTCTCGCACTCGCGGGGCGCAGGCCGTAGGGTATGCGAGAGAGACAGCCTGGACGGCTAGCTGGCTATGCGGGGCCCTCGGCGGGGCCCTCGGCGGGGCCGCGCCTGGAGAAGGAACTTGTCCAGCAGGCCGGGCATTAAAACTTGCTCACTGTCTTGTCGAGTGGGCGTCGGCGCTTGGAGAGGCTGGAGAGGCGCGGAGAGGCCAGCTGGAGAGCTTTGGCCGGCCTCCTTTATGTATTGTCCTCCAGGTGGAGAGCTTTGGCGCTCTTTTATTTCTCTGTGTGTGTGTTTGAAATTTGGCGCGTGCACACCATTGTGGCCAAAAGACGAGGCGGTCGTGCTGACGTGAGTAGCGGCGTAGCAGCGCCCCGCCACAAGTCATGTCCTCGCCACGACGGCGACCCCGACGACGCGGACCTGGAGACTGTTTTCCATTTTTATCATGTGGCGGCCCCGCCTCGCCTCGTCGCCCCAGCCCCCTGGCGGCCGTCCTGCCGTGGCGATGCGTCTCCGGAAAATAATTGGGCCGTGGCCGCCCGTTGTTTTGTCGCTCCGGAGCGTCGCGGCGTGCCGCGTGCGACGCGGCGTGACCCCGTCCGGGTCGTCCGGGCCGTCTCCGTCTCCCTCCGGTTGCTCAGCGTCGCCACACCGGGAAGGATGACGATTTCTTTGCTTTTAAGGGGAGCAAGTCCTGTGCAGACTGCGGCCCGGCCCGACGCTCCGGCCGTGACGGCCTGGACTGGAGTCCGGCTGGAGTCCGGCTGGAGTCCGGCTGGAGTCCGGCTGGAGTCCGGCTGGAGTCCGGCTGGAGTCCGGCTGGAGTCCGGCTGGAGTCCGGCTGGAGTGGTGGTCACGACCCTGCACCAAGGGGGCTCCGGGAATGGGTGCAGTGACCACCAGAACTGGGAACCGGGAGGTAATTATGGAGAAACATAAAGTGTCTCCGAAGCCCACTGTACACTGAGTGACTCGATTAAAAACCAAAACCAAACTCAAATTTACAAAAAAAAATGATTTTTGTGATTTTTCCAGTGGGGCGGTTTTGCGGACCGCCCCAGCGGAAGTGCCGTCGGTGTTTGTTTTGTCGTCTTTTTTTCCGGCGGCGTTTCGTTTTATCCGCGGCGGGCGCATTAAGGTGGCGCCTCGACTCGGCCGCTATCGCCGCATCGGCTGGAGTCTGCCGGCTGGAGGCTGGAGGCTGCTGGAGTCACACCGTTTTTACTTTTCCGGATGACGCGACCGCGGCTCCGCTCACAGTGGCGCGGCACCGCGCGGCAAAAACGAAACGCCGCCGGTGCGTGTTGATCGTGCCGCGCTGCGCGCCTTGCCGGCCTTGCCGCGTCGGACGAAGCCCGCGCACAGTGGGCCAGAAGACCGGTGGAGGCGGCCAAAACTCTAGACGCGTTTGGAGCTCCAGGGCTCGCTAAATGGGACTCGAACCGAACGTGTGACCCCATCAATGGATCGCTCACCGAACGAGGAATCCATTGGTGGGGTCACACGTTCGATTCAAGTCCTGCTTAGCGACTCTGGAGCTCAAAACGCGTCTGGAGTTTTGGCCGCCTCCGCCCGTCTTCTGGCCCACTGTGCCGCGGCCCTCCGCGGCCGGCCGGGCCTTCCAGCTGGAGTCGCCTGCTGCTCCGTCTCTGTCGCACTCGCAGCCCGGTCGGCCGGTCCGCGCGGGTGCGAGAGAGACAGAGAGAGACAGCGCTGGAGTCGCGACTGGAACGCGACCCGCTACGTCACGCCGTGAGTCGACTGTTATCGGCACCGCGGCACCGCGGGGGCGGAGGAGGATCGCGACGGACGGCGCCAAACGACGCCGCTCTGCCCGCGGCCCGCCGCCAGTGGCACGCCACTCGAAAAAAAATAAAAATTTCCGAAAGTGTTTTTGTTTTTTGGCGGGCGGCGGCGAGATGTTGCGTTGGCAATGCAATATTAGCGGTGATGCCTCTTCAGCGGCGTCGCCTGGGGGCTGGGGCCGTGCGAGGAAGGCCAGTACTTCTTCTTCTTCTCCTCCTCCTCCTCCTCAACCAGACTCACTCTCGGCCGGTCCGGTCCCGCGCGCGCTGACCGCGCTGCCCGGACCGACCAGTGTTTCACTTTTCTCAGAAACCGTATCGGAAATGAGGAAATTCTGAACGGGCAGATGGATGTGGCGTGTTAATTGCCGGTGTCGTTCACTTTAATCTGTACCAGGTCGTAAAGAAGGTGCGAGTGCCCTTGTCGTGTGCGTCTGTGTGTGTGTGTGTGTGTGTGTGTGTGTGAGTGTGTGTGTGTGTGCGCGGAGACGGTGAGAATGTAAATATAACAGGCTTACCGAGAATACTTTCCGCGTGTATCTCCATACATTCCAATTATCCGCGACGCAGCGGCGAGCGCCTTGCGGGTAGGCAACCCGGTCGGTGTGCGTGCGCGGCTGGCCGGTATGCGCGCCTGCTGCATCTCTCTCTCTCTCTCTCTCTCTCTCTCTCTCTCTCTCTCTCTCTCTCTCTCTCTCTCTCTCTCTCTCTCTCTCTCTCTCTCTCTCTCTCTCTCTCTCTCTCCCGCACGCGAGCCGCGGGCGGTGGCGTCATTTTCGCTCTTCGCGTCATCGACCTGCCGGCTGAATCATGCACTGCCTCACGGATCACGGCGCGGACCCGAGAGGAGTCGTTTCCGTCGCTCCGTCTCTCTCGCACTCGTGGGCCGTCCCGTGTGGGTGCGAGAGAGACAGCGGCAATCAGTCGGCAGCGCGTTGGAGAAGAGAGATCGGGGAACGAAGCGCCGCCGTGGCGGGGGCGGCAGGGCACGGCATCGGCACGGAATTTATCCATTTCCTCGTTGAAAGCTTTTCGGTCGGTGCCTTATGCAAATGACCGAAATGACTCATTGGCAGGGACGCTGGGAGGACCTGCCCGATCGCATAATGACTCACATAACCCGACGTATCGCTGGCCGAAATTAATTACCCTGATTGCCAGGAAGGTTGGAATGGCACGGCGGTGGGTTCCGGTACGCTGCAAGTGGCAAGCGGCAGCCTGGGAAAAAAATTAAACTCGAAGACAGTCAGGCTTTTCCTCTGGAACAGCGCCGGGAAATGGCGCGGAAGGCTTCGGCGCGCGCGGGCGGGCAGCCCCGCGGCCTTGATTGAACAATTAAACGGTGAAAGTGAACGGAGCGACATTTGCCGAAACACGTGTGGCTTGTACTACACGGGGTCGTCCCGGCTAGCCAGCCAGACCCGCCTCGGCCGCCGCAGCGCACGAAGTCGTGCCAACCGCGCCTCGAACGCAGCCACAGCGCGGCCGGGCGAACCGGCCTGGCTGCTGGGGGCCGCTTCGAACGCGGCCCGCTGTAGTGGCGCCAAGCTGCAAGCCGCCCAAGCTGCGCAAGCCTTGCACCTGCCACTCAGCCCGTACGAAATCGCTAATAGAATCGGGTCGTTATCCGGGGCAAGCAGCGCCGCGCGGCGGCCTCGGGTTCGATCCCCGCCGACTGCCTTCTGCGGGTTGCACTTTTTTTTTCGTTCAGCCCGAGAGAAGGGGAGCTACTTGAATTCCTTTGACTGGGCGGTCATTTTGGGAGCACCGAGCTTGGGACGGGGTGGGTGGTGGGGGGAAAGGACCCGATGCGGAATATGTGAGAGGATGCAGAGCAGGGCGCTGCTGCAGGGGTCGCCCGGGACGATATCTAAACGGGGCGGAATCGCTCCCGGCTAAACGACGCATCGCCCGATTGTGTTGTTAGGCCAGCTATATCATGCAAAGGACCCAATTGCATTGTTTTGCATCACTAGCGGTCTTCCCCCGCTCACTCTCTGTCCCCCCCCCTCTCTCTCTCTCTCTCTCTCTCTCGTGATCCGAACTGTGGCGGTTGTTTTTGTGCCTTTCTGGCGCGCGCGCGAGAGAGACAGAGAGAGGCCGGACTGGTATATCCCCGTGCTTGTGAGACAATGGCGCGGAAAAGAGAACATAATCCAGAGGCGACCCGTGCCCCCCCCCCCCCCCCCCCCCTGTTCTTTGTTGTATGGAGATGTTCCTAAGCTCGTTGCTCTTGTGCGACTCGGCGCCTTCTACAACCCTCCACATCCGCCGCCCCTCCCCCTTCCCTCTGTGTCCTCCCTGTGTCGACATGGCCTCGCGAGGTGTGTCGGTGTTTTGCTGTTTTATAAACGCCTTCTCTCTCTTTTTTTTTGCAGGTGAGTGTCCATCTGGTGTGATACGGCGTGACCTTGGGTAACCTTGGGGCGTGATAGGTGAGCGGCCTTAACGACCTTAACTTGCAGTGTTTCTCATAGAGAGCTCCTTTTTTACTGTGAAAACCGTAAAATTTGAGGTCAAAAGTCGTGGTACATTGGTTCTGTGTGCTGGCTGGGCTGGCTTTGGCTGCAAAGCGCTCCTGGCGGCCCAAGATGGCACACGAGTCACTTAGACGTACAAGGAGTCGCCGTGTAGCTCACTCCCTCACTCACACACACACACACACACACACACACACACACACACACACACACCGCTGCAAAAGCTTCCTCCGCGAGATACAAAACGCGAGCATAAGTTGGAAAGTAATGCCGTGTGTCGGGTACAAAGGAGACAGGCAGTGCGCGGATTTCCAGTGGAGCCCCTCCACGAACTGCCACGCCTCGGAACTGCAGCAGCGAGCGTGGCAAAAGATCAATTATTTCAGCTGTTTAAGTGTCTCTCCCTAAAGTACGTAAAATTATTTTTCTTCTATTTTTTCTACAGTTGTTTTTTACAATGTTGACCTGCCATTTCTACGGCTGGCAGCCCTGCTGGACCCCGCGGAAGCGCGAAAAGCTGATTAGTAGCCGGGCTGTGTGTGACTGGGACGAACGGACGGACAGACAGGCAGACAGACAGGGCGATGGGATCGCCGTCACCACACTGGAGATTTGAATATTAAATTAAACGGAACGTAAACGCCAGGACGGGCCTCGTCTCCTAATCTAGGTATCAACTCACGGCCCCTGTCGCGACGCCCGGCGACGCTCAGTGGCCGACGGTCCGCGCTCACGGCCCTCTCGTTGTGGCGCCGTAAAGCGGGCGAGTAAACGGGCCGCGAGGAAGGCGGTGGCGACGCACCCGGCAGCAAGCATTGAAACAAATTTAAAGTGCCGCTTAGTTTTTAGATCAAAGTTTAAGGCACTGTAAAAAACCCGTGTCGATTCTGGCAGCGTCGTGTCTCATTCTACTCTGTGTGTGTGTGTGTGTGTGTTCACTTTCCCTTGTCACGTGGTCTTACTGGTGTGCGTCTGTCCGTTCCGTTGTTATGATCCGTTTGGAAAAGCGGTGCGAGGCGCGTCCGTTCCAATCCCCGTCTATAAGCGCCTCTTCCTCCTCCTCCTCCGCGTTTCGGAATATCGTTTTCGTAATGAAACTCTGTCGGTAGCTGGCAGCTGGCCGGCTAGGCTCGGCTAGGCTGGTCGGCGGTAGCGGCCGGCTAACTGGAAATGGAAGAAAGCGGTTGTGCGTGCCGAGTGCGTTAGTGTGCGTGCGATCGGGAGGTGTCGACCGCGGCGTTCGGCCCGCTCGGCTCAGCCCGCTCGGCTCGCTCGGAGTCTATATCATTTCTCCTACCTAAATGTTCGCCTACCTGTCTATTTCGCCTACCTATATTTCGCCTACCTAATAAAAATATTGAATAAAAATATTCAATAAAATATTGCCATTTTTCGCCTACCTATAGTTCGCCTACCTAATAGAAAAAATTAAAGAAAAATGTTCAACAAAAAAACGAAAAAATCGGCGGCAAAAAGTGGCAATACGAAAGTCTCAAGGAGACCCGCCGATCAGCTTCGGTGTTCTTATGGGAACCGGGCCTTCATCCGACGCTCCCTGCCGCGCAATTCGACAGATTAGTGGGTTCGTATTAGGCTGGCCCACCCGAAGTGCGCGCGGTTTCTGTGGTACAGTGAGAGTCCAGATTCAGAGGCCTTACCTCAGAGGGGTCACATTGGGTATTTGAACCCGCGACCCCGAGTGCCGAGTCTAGTCAACTCCTCTACCCTGACCGCTCAGCCACCGAACCAGCTTGTCGGCGGCGATGTCGCAACTCCTCTTGAGCTGCCGTTCGAGAAATCTGGTCCCGAAAAAAGGGTACCTGGAGCGGTCTCGAACCCGGGACCTGCCGCTTCCCACATCATGCTCTTAACCACTGAGCCACCGGGACGCCATGGCACCCGCCCTGCCTGCGCAGGTACCCAATCTTCTGTGGATATACCTCCCCAAGCAATTGGTCGCCGAAAAAATTGTGTATCCTACCGGTCCCGAACCCGGGACCTCCCGCTTCCCGCGACATGCTCTTAACCCTGAGCCCCGGGACGCCATGGCCCCCGCCCTGCCTGCGCAGGTCCCCAAATCTTTTTGGATCCCCGCCAAGCAATTGGTCGCCGAAAAAATTGTGTATACTACCTCCCGAACCCGGGACCTGCCCTTCCCACATCATGCCCTTTACCACTGAGCTACCGGAGGACCATGGGGGTCAGTTTGCCAGCGCTGGTACTGAATCCTCTCCGGATAGACCCCCCAAGAAGTTTTTTGCCGTTGCCGAAAAATTTGCTCATGGCACTAGTCTCGAACCCAGATCTCCCAGTCAGGACGGAGCACTCTAACCACTGCGCCATCAGATTGCTATACACGCCACCCCCTAGCACCAAACTTGAATAGCCACCCATCTTGCTTGATGCTGGACAAATTATAAGTTCGGCGCTAGGAGAGCGGCGCTCATAGCAAACTGGTGGCGCAGGGTTAGAACGCTGCTTTCCCAAACTGGCAGGTCTCGGGTTCGAGACTAGTGCCATGAGCAAATTTTTCGGCAACGGCAACAAACTTCTTGAGGAGGTCTATCCGGAGAGGATTCAGTACCAGCGCTGGCAAACTAAGCACCATGGTCCTCCGGTAGCTCAGTGGTAAAGGGCATGATGTGGAAGCGGCAGGTCCCGGGGTTTGGGACCGGTAGTATACACAATTTTTCGGCGACCATTGCTTTGGGGGGTATATCCAGAGAAGATTGGGCACCTGCGCAGGCAAGGCGGGTGCCACGGCGTCCCGGTGGCTCAGTGGTTAAGAGCATGATGTGGGAAGCAGCAGGTCCCGGGTTCGGGACCTGTAGTATACACAATTTTTTCGGCGACCAATTGCTTTGGGGGGTATATCCCGAGAAGATTTGGGGACCTGCGCAGGGAAGGCGGGTGCCACGGCGTCCCGGTGGCTCAGTGGTTAAGAGCATGATGTGGGAAGCAGCAGGTCCCGGGTTCGGGACCTGTAGTATACACAATTTTTTCGGCGACCAATTGCTTTGGGGGGTATATCCAGAGAAGATTGGGTACCTGCGCAGGCAAGGCGGGTGCCATGGCGTCCCGGTGGCTCAGTGGTTAAGAGCATGTCGCGGGAAGCGGGAGGTCCCGGGTTCGGGACCGGTAGGATACACAATTTTTTCGGCGACCAATTGCTTGGGGAGGTATATCCACAGAAGATTGGGTACCTGCGCAGGCAGGGCGGGTGCCATGGCGTCCCGGTGGCTCAGTGGTTAAGAGCATGATGTGGGAAGCGGCAGGTCCCGGGTTCGAGACCGCTCCAGGTACCCTTTTTTCGGGACCAGATTTCTCGAACGGCAGCTCAAGAGGAGTTGCGACATCGCCGCCGACAAGCTGGTTCGGTGGCTGAGCGGTCAGGGTAGAGGAGTTGACTAGACTCGGCACTCGGGGTCGCGGGTTCAAATACCAATGTGACCCCCCCTTTAGGGAAGGCCTCTGAATCTGGACTCTCACTGTACCACAGAAACCGCGCGCACTTCGGGTGGGCCAGCCTAATACGAACCCACTAATCTGTCGAATTGCGCGGCAGGGAGCGTCGGATGAAGGCCCGGTTCCCATAAGAACACCGAAGCTGATCGGCGGGTCTCCTTGAGACTTTCGTATTGCCACTTTTTGCCGCCGATTTTTTCGTTGAACATTTTTCTTTAATTTTTTTTATTAGGTAGGCGAAATATAGGTAGGCGAAATAGACAGGTAGGCGAACATTAAGGTAGGAGAAATGAACAACTCCCCTCGCTCGGCCGCTGATCGACTCGACGCCGAGCTCAACTCCCCGTCGGCGCCTCGGACCCGCCAGCCCCGCGGGCCGTAGCAGGGGCAAATGTTAATTGTGCGAGATTATCTGTGTTGTGTGCGAGAGAGTGAGAGTGTGCGTTCAGGGAGATGCCGGCTGAGATGCTGCGCTGAAGCGGGCTGGTGGGACGCCTCCGCCGCCCCCACTGTGCCACTACCGCACACACACACACACACACACACACACACACACGCACACACACGCGCGGGAGTCCAGCGTGTCGGCACAACGATTCATCTCAGTTTGCTGATAGGATCACTCGCTCAGTGTGTGGTTCCTTCATGGCTTCGCGGCTTCCTTGCCTCCATTCCTTTTGGCGGCGGCGGGGCGGCGAGCAACGGAACGACTTATAGTGGCGCTAATGTCGCTGCCGATGACTTTGGCGCCAAACATCATTTTCGTTTCGTTTATTTTTCGTTGGTTTCCTTTTGTAAAGCCTATCCTGTACTCGTGCCAGTGCAGTGCCACGCCCGGTCCGGAGCCGGGCTCAGCCCGGACGCCCAAGTAGCGAGTCCTCGGAGCAATCATGCCACCACTGATACACTGATAGCATCGCTATCAACAGGTGGATGAGGAAGAGGTGTTTTCTCCGCAGCGGCCGGGCCGGGCCGGGATTGGGTGTCCATCCGTGTGGGATCTTGCCACTTTGGCTGTGGGTGAAGTCGCTGGAACCCGCGTATGCCTCGCCCGCGTGCCTGCCCGCGTGCGTGAGCGATTACCCAGTGTGGCGCACGCGGATAGGCCGTGAGATTACGGTGTCGCTGTCGGGGCCGCATGGACGGGCCCTCCGCGGCACACACACACACACACACACACACACACACACACACACACACACAGCACGTTATTGCGGCCAGGCCTGGATTAGTTCGGAGTCTTTGGTTGGGATGGGATATTGTAGTGTAACCGTATAACCGCGCGCGGTGAACGCCCCGGCCGCCGCCGAGGCGCGCGCAACACACACACACACACACACTCACACACACTCACACACACACACACACACACACACTTCCATACCGGGGAAGTGATTCGCAGTCGATGCAGCGCATGGCGGCGCATGGCGGTAAATTTGGCTGTCTTATAAAACATGCGCGTAATGACGTAATTACACGCTGCGGCCGTTCAGCATAAATCGTACTGCGGAGAGTGACCGAGTGACGGACGGGGATGGAGGATGAAAAACTGCCCCGAGTCGTGTTTTGTTTCGTTGTTGTCTTATTTATTTTTTAATTTTTTGTTTTATTTTTATTTTTGGTGACGGAAGTTGTTGGTGTGCCTTGGCGGGAAAGTTTGACCCGGCTTGGCGGCTCGGCTTGTTTTCCGATTTTCATTCAAATGGCGGCGGCTGGCGCTGGGAGGCTTGCCGTGGGACGCGGGGCGACGCACAGCAGCGTGATCGATCGAATCCAATTTCGCTCATTTCTTATTAGCATAAGGGGAGCGATGCGGTTTGGGCCCACCGGGCCGACCAACTCGCAGCCAAACAGAGCCAAAATGGATTCAAACGCAGCCAAACGGAGTCGGGCCGTGCAAGGCCGCGCCTTTGATGTGTCGCACTGCAATTATACCGACTTGTTTATCCTTTTCGCCCTGCCTGCTTCTCTGTGGTCTCGGTGATCGTCGTCGGGGACGTCGCCACGCCGTCGACGCGCTGCCGCCCCCGCCACGCGGCCAATACCAGCGCGCTGCCTCCCTGGCGCGGGAATGCCCTCGGAATGGACGAGCCAAAGCAGCGTCCTTTGACAGTGGCGTCGCAGCGCGCTGGAGGTCCGCGACGACGGAGTCACTTTGGCCGGCAAATTCGGCTGGAATGTCCATTTGGCGTTGCAGTGCCCCCTCCCCCCTCTCCGGGGATGGCAGTGATGTAGTCAAGTTGGGCGTGTGACAGCAGCGCAGCACGCAGCCCGCGCCGCCCGCTGCCGGATCAGGAACTTGTCGCGCTGACTCGGTCCCGACCGTCCCGACTCCGGCGACCCTACTTTGCCGGGCTTAGGCCGCACGCCGGGGCCGCGGCCCGGGGCACTTGGCGCACTACAGCCCGTCTGGCCGAGGCCGTCGAGGCCGTGCCGGCCGTGCCGTGTCGCAGGCTGTCGCATCGCCCGTAAAGCGCGCGGCAGCCCGAGCCTCGGCCGACTTTAGAGGCCTGGAAGAGGCCTGCTGGAGGCCTAGCGCGGCCTATCCCGGACGGCACGACTGCAGACGAGTTGATTATTAGTGCAGTGGCGCCGCCCCCAGTCTCGTTACCAGGCCACTCCAGCGCCTGGACAAGCACTCCAAAGCGGCCTGGCCGCTGCAGTCGAGGCCTGCCTTTGTTTTTCGTTTTGCAGTGTGTCCGTTCCTGCTATTTTGGCGGGGAAGGGTTGGGATCTGAATCCCGTCAGCCATGCGAGTGGCGGGGCGGGGCGGGGCGGGGCGGGGCGTGGTGGCGAGACGGTGTCCGGCGGGGCGGGGCCGCGCCCTGGCCGGACAACGCCGCCACAACTCAGACTCGGAGAGCGAGATTTACCGTGTTGAACACTTGCTGACAAAGAAGGTCGTTTCCATGCCCCCCCCCCCCCACCCCCCACCCCACCCCCTGCCCGCGCTGGCTCGTCGCTCAGTCTCCCCGATCCGTGTCGTGCGTTGCAACTTTGTGTGTATGGGTCACAACACGGCCCGAGTGTTTGGACCGTATAATCCCAGTGATGTACGCGTTCGATCTGACCGTTTCCGACCGGCTTGTCTCCTGAAGTGCGCTCAGCCGAGACGCAGCGCTGGTGTTGGCGGTCGACGCCGTGCTGGTGGGCGCCGTGGTCGCCGTGGACGGCGGCGGTGCGATTTCGGCGGCGAATGAGAAGCGCCCCAGATTACCGCCGGCATCACGTTTCACCATGAATCATGCAAAACGTGCCGCGTGCCGCGTCGCCGTGCCGCGCCATGCCACGCCGCGTCGCGTTCCGGGAGTAAAATGTGGCGAAATGCCGCGTCGCCGTGCTGCTGCTGCTGCTGCTGCTGCTGCTGCGCCGCGACAGACCAGACGTGGTTCGCGCGGCGTCGTGTCGTCTTCGCAGCGTGCCGGAGTTTCAGAGACGCTAGTTGCCATCGCGCGCTGCCTCCGAAGGGTCGCTCTGTCTCTCTCGCACTCCCGCGGGGCGCCCCGTCCTGGCCGCGAGTGCGAGAGAGACAGAGGAAGCGCTTCGGAGCCGCCCGGCCGGGGCTTCCGGACTGGCGGCTGGAAAATCGCGAGTCGCCGTCACAGCGAGGCGTTGTGCTTTCAGTGGAGTGAAACGAGTGGAACCGGCACACTGAGAAAGAGGCGCCGATCGGCTGGAATGCGCGCGAATGCGCGTGCAGTGTCCATCGGTGGCAAGCGCCCTGTCGCTGTCTCTCTCGCACCCACGGGCCGTCCCGCAGAGGCCGCAGCGGTGCGAGAGAGACGGAGCGACTCGCGACGCGTGCGCGCTCGCTCCGCATCGGTGATAATCCCATTGGCAGCCAGACCACGCCGGCGACGCCAGCGACGCCAGTGGTGTCGAAAGGCGGCGTCGCGCGGCCCGCGAAGCCCGCGCGCGCATTCCCCGAGATTGCCACATATTTATCTGTTTTTTGTTGGCGTCTTTTTGCGCGGCGCTCGCGAGCCCCGCGCGGAGAAGAATGGCGAGACGGCGCCGAAATGAGACGTCCCGACGCGTCCCGAGACGTCGGATTCACTGTATTGCGCCGAGTGTCGCAGTGTCGCCGAGGTGTTGCTGTTATTTACAGTGTGACATCGCGAGCGTATCACCGGACCGGCTGCCAGCCCAACCGGCGAATCTTGTTACAGTGTTACAGGAAAATAGTTTGGAAGAGTTGTGCTGTGACCTTTGGTTGCTGGTGCCGTGGCCCCCCGTGGGGCCCGCAGGGCCGTAGGCAGGCGGTCGCCCGGTCCAATGACAGCTCGCGGTGAAAGTGCTTCCGGTAGCAGCGGGGCTCCTGATACGGTCAAAGTAAATAGTAATCGGATTGGAAAGGCCGAGCAGCCAGCCAGGCAGGCAGGCAGGCAGGCAGGCAGCCCCCCGCGAGGCTGGCCCCGGCAGGCCCCACCCAGGTGCAATGCTAATACTGATTGAATATGGAGCCAGCGGCCCGCTTCCGAAAGGACCGCTCTGTCTCCCTCGCACCCCTACGGGCCGCCCATGAGTGCGAGAGAGACAGAGCGACGGCTTCGGCCAGCCGAGATCGCCGCTCGGCATTGTTTACGGTTGCGCCTTTGAGGAGGCCGGCGGCAACGGCCTCTCTTTATTTCATTTTATTTCCAGCCGCCAAATCAGAAAAGAGAGCAGAGGCCTGTGGAAATGACGACGGAGGTTCGGGAGTTGAATAGAGCGGTGGCACGCCCCGCCCCGCCCCGGCCCGGCCGACCGTTGATCCGATCAATCATGATGGTCATGGAGGCCGTCATCGAGCACCTCGCACTAATTAGAGCGGCCGACGTGTCCGCCGGCCCGGCACGGCCTGCACGGCCTGCACGGCCTGCATGAATGCGGCGGCCTCTGATTGGTCGACGGCGTTGTCGGCGGCGATACCGCCACGGGGACACGCCGAACAGGCCGCCAGCACACTGACTCCGAGAGTCCTTTCCGTCGCTCCGTCTCTCTCGCACCCACACGGGGCGCCCCACGAGTGCGAGAGAGACGGAACGAGTCCGCCGGTCGGCCGCGCTGGCGGCGCTCGGCCCGAATAACAAAGCGCGGAAAACGGACAGAAATTATCATCCCGGAACGCGGAGGGGGAAGGCGACGGTTAATTTTGGCGCGAATCGGCGATGGCCAAATTAATTGGCCGCTTTGTTTCGTTGTCTTGCTGACTGGCTCGCCGGGCTGGGCTTGCCGCTGAACCCGCGCCCCGGCGCCGCCGCCGCCACCGCCGCGCTGCCGCCCGACAACGGGGTTGATAGATGGGGTCCCGCGCACGGGCGAGGCCGCGCAGGCCGTGCTGGTGGTGGTGATTGAGCTGTCAAAGAGCGTCATCCTCCACGGCAGCCCCGGGCCGAGGAGCGGCCGCGCGTAAATTTCGACCCGTGGATTTGGAGTTGTTGGCGGCGAGGCAATAGTCGTGGCGCAGGCAAGCAGGCGAGGCAGGCGGGAAAAAGGGTCGGCGAACGGCAACGGGACGTACACTGCCTTGACAGTGCCGTGCCCCGCCGCCTCGTACGGCCGGCTGTTTCTCATACGTCGCCCAGGCCATTGTTTTGCTGGCCAAGGCGCAGCCAGGACGCAGCCAGGACGCCCAGGATATGGGACAGAAAGAAGCGGCGGAAATCCGCCGCCACGCCGCGGCCGCCGCACCCTGGCCGGGCCTGGTGGGGCCTGGTGGGGCCCCGGGGCCGCGGGGCCGCGTGTACAAGTGGCACGTTGTCCAGGATCGCTTGATAGATCGGGGCGGCAGTGAATGGGGGCAGGGCATCCATTCCGATTTGACGCGCATCCACACCTCTGTTGGCGGCGCGGCGGCACGGCGGCACCTCACCTCCGCCGCCACCTCCGCGTCGAAGACACGGCCCCTCGATCCTTGTCGCCGTCCGCGCGTCCGCCGCCACCGGCGCCGAGCGCGCTGAGGTGTCGACGGTGTGGGAATGTGGGAATCTCGGGAGTCAGAATGAAAGCAGGCGGGGGCGCTGCGGGGCCGCCGCGCGGTGGTCCGCCGCCAAAGTCGCCGTCTCCCTCGCTGTCTCTCTCACTCTCGCGGACTGGCCGCCAGATTAATCACCCGCTGCACACGCCGAAAAAAACGGAAAAACGCGGTCGGGCCATTAGTCAGCGGAACATCCGGCGGTTGTCGGGTCGGGTGGCTTGGCCCGACTTCGGGTCGCGTTCGGGAAACGCTCGGGCGTTTCCGGGCGCGTCGCCGCGCCGAGGGAGTATGGCGAGATGGCGCCGGAGGAGGCCGAGCAGGCCGCGGAGATGCTATCTGGAGGCCGAGGCCGTCGCGCTGATGGATCGCAGGGGAGGCCGTGCCGTCTATGCAGTGCACACGACGGCCTAGGGTCGCCTAGGGTCGCCTAGGGTCGCCTAGGGTCGCGGGGTCGGCAGTGGAACGTTATTGTTCTAATTGGGACGTGTTGACTGTGCGGACTGCACGGCGTCAAACAGGTGTCCGCCGCGTAACAAACGAGGCAGTCTGTCTGTCTGTCTGTCTGTCTGTCTGTCTGTCTGTCTGTCTGTCTGTCCGTTTGTCAGTCCGTCCGTCGCTGTCCACTCGGAGACAAATTTGTTTAGTTGTCATGAGGGCATGTAATGGAATGGCGTAGGCCCTTGTTATGTCAACGTGGGCAGTGATTACCGTTGGGCAAGGGCAGGTCCTGCGTCCCTCTCCCTCGCGCTCGCACGGTTCGCGCTGTGAGTGCGAGAGAGACAGAAGGCCGGCAGTGACTCGCACTTCGTGGCGACGGTCCTTGAGGGCGCCTAAAGGGACGCTTCGGTTCACATTCTCGGCTCGCGCCGGCCGGTCGGTCTCGAGGAGTTTATTTCTGTTTGGAGCGTCCCCTTGTTGACAGTCATTTCTGCCTTTTATTTCATTCGATTCTCTGCCCCTTTTTTGTGGCCGCATTGCGAGAACGGCACTGCACTGCACGGTAGCCGCCTCCGTTCGCTCCGGCACGTCATGCATGCATGCGGCGTGGTCTACCTCGGCGCGCGGGGACCGATCTATCACGGCGTGCCACGCCCCGCCCCGCCCCGCCCCGCCCCGCCCCGCCCCGCCCCGCCCCGCCCCGCCTGCAGCAACACATCTTCATATTCCTCCCCTGAGGCGCCGCCGGCCTGGACGGCGGGCAGCACGGGGCACCAAGCAACAGCAGGAACGTGCCGGCGGAATCGGGACCCCGCTCTGTGTGTGTGTGTGTGTGTGTGTGCGTGTGTGTGTGTGAATATCTAGTATTCGTTTCAGGTCGGGATTATCACCGGTCAAATGCCTAAATCTTAATTTGGGCCGACTTTGGGCGGCCACCGCGTCCAATCTAGGCCGGGAACACGCACTTCCTCGACGGGTAGGCAGTTTTTGGACCTTCCTCGGGTGGTACGCCGGCCCCTGGCTCATGATTTGCTTTTCGACATTTTTCTTGTTCTTCGCCTCCGGGGTGAGGCCGCTAGGCGACCTGCCCGCAGTGGGTCTGTAGTCCCGATCGGCCCACGGGCGCGCGCACACACGCACACACACACACACGCACTGGCCGGCCGCGGTGACCGGTACAAATGGGCAACATCTCGAAATGCCTGCTAAGTAACCCACGCGCCGCGGACGTAGTACGGACGTAGAGAAAGGCCCCGCGGTGGAGGGGGAAAGTCAAACAATCCACTTCACCATTCCGCACCGTAACGGGCTCCATTTCTCACGTGTCCTCCGCGGCCAGTCGTAAGCGCAGCGCGCGTGTTAACTACACGCTCGATTACACGTGTGTGTGTGTGTGTGTGTGTGTGTGTGTGCGTGTGTGCGCGTGTGCGCGCGCGGCGTGGGCAGAGGGCTCAGCACTCGATCAGTCATCCGGGCCGCTCAGCACCGCTCAGGTAGGCGTGACATTGATATCCCCTCGCGGGATGACTTCAGTGTACAGTGTAGCGCGCCCCTTCCCGTTTCCCCGAGGAAGGAGCGGTGCGGATGAATGCACCCACGGATGAATGCATGCATGCATGGAGTGAATGAATGAATGAATGAATGAATGAATGAATGAATGAATGTCGGAATGGTCCCAGTGCAGTCACTGGACGGACGCAGGGGCGCGGCGGCCCGTCTGGTTTTCGTGGGCGTCCGCTGCGCGCCGCGCGCTCGGCCGAGCGGCGCCTCAAATCCATCCCAGAAGGCGAGTCTGCTACACTGTCTGTCGGGGAGGACCCGGCTGCAGAGCACAGTGGGCCAGAAGACCGGTGGAGGCGGACAAAACTCAAGACGCGTTTTGAGCTCCAGAGTCGCTATGCACGACTGGAACCGAACGTGTGACCCCACCAATGGATTCCTCGTTCGGAGAGCAAGCCATTGATGGGGTCACACGTTCGGTTCGAGTCCCATTTAGCGACTCTGAGGCTCAAAACGTGTCTAGAATTTTGGCCGCCTCCACCGGTCTTCTGGCCCACTGTGCAGCGGCTGCAGCGGCGCGCTGGCGCGTTTTTCTTTCGGTCCGTCCTCTTTTGCAAAGTGCACGGTCTGGCTGCGCCACGCCGCGCCGCGCGGTCGGCAGTCCTTAATTGACTGGAATACCAACAGCACGGTGCTTCTAATTAACTTGGCATCGAGCTTGGGGCTTGAGCTTCGAGCTTGGAGCTTCGCGTCGGCCAGCGGCTCTCGAAACGGAGCGAGACGCGGCGATCCGACTCGGCACCTGCCAGGCGACTGTTATGCAGATTACCGTAACGCCACGCGGCCGTAGCACAGCGGCCCAGAAGACCGGCGGACAACACTCCAGACGCGTTTTGAGCTTTAAAGTCACTACACAGGACTCGAACCGAGTTTGTGACCCCACCAATGGATTCCCCACCAAAGCAATCCATTGGTGGGGTCACACGTTTGGTTCGAGTCCCATTTAGCGACTCTGGAGCTCAAACCCCGTCCGGGGTTTTGACCGCCTCCACCGGTCTTCTGGCCCACTGTGCGTCGCTCTGCGTCGTCGTCTTGACGGGCCGCATGATCCTAGGGCCCGCCTGACGGCCCCGCCCGCGCGCAGCGGCGAGCCGAGGTTCAGGCCCGCCTGGCCCGGGGCTGAAATGCATGAGTTTGTAAAGAAGTGAACGCTATTCTCTTATGCTAATGTTCCATAATGAATGTTCCACTCTTCGCGACGCCCAAGTTTTGTTTGCGGGCCACTTGCAAATTATTTTGGCACCCAAACGGAAGAGCGGGCACGCGGCGGCGCGGCGCGGCTCTCTCGCCCCCAAGTTCCGTGTTGTTTGATCAAACTTATTATTTATTCCGAAGCAAGAGGCCGGGCCTGCTCCGGGGTCGGCGGCCCCCGGAGTACCTGGGGTTCTAGAGGCGGCCGCCCGGCCGGGGACCACTCGAATTTCGCCCCCCTACCCCCACCTCGTTTTTGAATTGATCCGGGGGGCTCCGCGGCGCACCACTCGCGTGGCCCCAAAGCTGCTTTCGCACAAAGCTAATGAGCTGAAGCCCTTAGGTAGGCCCTTGGGTAGCCCTGGAGGAGCCCCGGGGCCCCGGCAGGCAGGCAGGCAGGCAGGCGAAGGGCCCGCACCGCGCTGCCGCCTTGGCCGCCGTGGCACGCTGACAGTCCGAAGGGTCGCCGCACTGACAAGTTAACTCGGCATACGCTCTTAATTGATAAAGCAAGAGCTGCCGTTTTCCTGCATGGAGAATGGCCGCCACTACTCCTTGTTTTCACCTGTCTGTCTGTCTGTCTGTCTGTCTGTCTGTCTGTGTCGCCTGTCCGTCTGTCCGGCGCTGTCCGTCTGTCTCGTCCTGTGCTGTCTGTCTGCCTTGTCTGTCGCCTGTCTGTCTGTCTGTCTGCTCATGTCTGTCTCTGCTGCCTGTCTGTCTGGTGCGGCCCGATCAGCGCTGTCCCGACGCTGCGACGCCGCCTGTGGCACATTCTGTTGGGGCCACCACAATTACTCGCATGCGGCGTATGGACGCCAGCCGTTTTCACTCGAAATGCCGCCATACCGGTTCTAACCTTCGAGGATTTCAGCCGTCCGTTTTGTCTGATATAGTCTGCCCGATCTCGCCATGGTGTTGGCGGTCTTCGCTTCGTCTCATGTCTGTCTGTTGTTGTTGTATGTTGTTGTTGTCTGTTGCTGCCTTCTGTCTGTGGCGTCGTTCGAAACGCGGCCCCCCCTGCTTTTCTGCCATGGCTGGCGTGACGGTCGCCAGTTGGACGCCGAGCCAAGCGGCCAGCACCGCCGGGAGTCGAACCTTGAACCTCGGAGGATTGAAGCCGCACGCTTTATCTTTTGGAAAATCAGTCTGCGCCCGGATAATGACCCGCCAAGATGGATTGTGGGCCGCGTCTCCTGACACGCGCGCTCTGTGTGTGTGTGTGTGTGTGTGTGTGTGTGTGTGTGTGTGTGTGTGTAAATGCTTTCGCTGCGCTGCTCATTTAGGGGCGTTACACCAGTGTGACGACGTCGTCACGGCCCGTTGTGTCTGCCTGCATCTGTGTGTGTGTGTGTGTGTGTGTGTGTGTGGCACGCACAGCTGAGAGCCTCCCCTTGTCCAAACAGCTATTTTAAAAAAATAATAGGGATGCGCGAGCTCGGCAGTTTGGGATAAATTTCACGCTTTGACACAGTCCGTGTCGCGCCTGTCGCGGCGTCGCGCGCACGCCGCGGGCCCTTCGAGGGGCCCACCCCTCGGGGCCCCTCGGGGGGGGGGGGGGGTCACATTATTGTTGCGAGTAAAGCCCCGGGCATAATTTAAGCGCGAGCCGGCATGACGGGTCCTGGGTCTCGCGTTGTCACCACCCTCCTGGCCCTGGCTTGAGTAAATTCGAGGGTTGTCCGTGAGGGCGTGCTTCGTCTGGACTCTGCTGGTGCGAATATGGAGGCGGTAAACGCGCAGCCCAAGTGCAACTTCTTTGCTGCCGCCACACTGCAACGTTTACAACCTCGGCCGTCGCCGTCGTCGCCGTCTGCGAGTTATGGGTCTTAAATCCGCGAGAAATTCGCGCCAAGTCAGGACTGGCCGTCCTTGCAGGAATCGGCGGACGAGCAGGACGTCCTGTACACCGTGAAGACGGCGCCAAACCGAGGCCGCAACACCACCGTAAGGCCCGGCCGGCGGCTGACTTCCTGGGGGATGTACCGCACCCTATTTATGGGGACTTGAGCCCCGTGGGCGCGGGCCACGCGGCGGGCGCTGTGGCTGTGTCCCGCCGGCTGGGACCAGCCAGCCAGGCCAGCCAGGGCCGGCCGGGGATAGTTTGCAACTAGAAGCCCCGTAAAATGACCAAACAAGTCGACAAAGCCGGCACTTGGTCGCTGCACCTGCCCCCCGCAGGGCCGCAGGGGCCGCAGTGACTTAGCCGCACTTCGGTTCGCACCCTTCCTTGCTTTGCCAGTGCACGCACAATCCAGCTTCCAGCCTGCTAATCCCTTGAGCCGGACTGACTCGCGAGACGGTGGCCGTGGATCCAGGGCCCCGCTTGGATGGCCCCCGGCCTGGGGCCCGGCCCTGCACGGCCCTCAAGACGGATGGCGGGCATTTAAATAAAACGCGGGGGCAGGCCGTGCTGGGCCAGGCAGGGCCAGGCAGGGCGCGCTTTAAAGGATGCAGCAGTATAGCCGGCGTGTCGCTGGGCGGCGCTGACGTCGCGTTTGACAGACGGCCACCTAGCCTCGCGCAGGGCGTGCGGGCCGCGTCACCGTGTGGGGCTCTTATTTACCCGGCCGGCCATAACCCGGCAGGCCGTTTCGCGCGTCTAATTTCGGGCGGCGCTTTTTCACTGTACAGTCGCGCGAGGCAGCGGCTGGCTTCCTTTTGGCGCCCTTTTTGGCGCCCTTTTGAAGGATGCGATGACTTTATTGCGCAGTGCCGGACAATGCGTCGGGCTTAGGTGGGCCAGTACAATATGGGGCATGGAAGCCCCCGTCGCTCCGTCTCTCTCGCACTCATGGGGCATCCCGTACAGGTGCGAGAGAGACAGAGCGAGTCTTGCTGCTCGGGCGAAAGCGCCAACGAGTGAGACAAGCCCGATCCAATCAAGCCGTTCCCGCAATATCGCCCGACAAAAGGCTCGAAAAAAAGAAGAAGAAAGAAGGAAGAGAAAGAAGACCTGTGCAATTGCAGAGCGCGCCTCGCTGCTGACCGAGTGCACCGGACCAGGCATTCGCACCCACTGACAAAGAGTCCAAAAAAAATTTGAGACTTTTTTTTCTCTCACCTAAATTGAGATATTTTTCTGGAGAATTTAAGCAATTTTTTCGGATTTTATAGATTCGCCTTAAAATATTTTTTGCGCTTTTTCCTGCGCGGCATTGGCTCACCGCAGCCCGGCCCGCTGCATCGCATCTGCTGATGCGTTCGGTCCGAGGTGCCCGTCCGGCCAGGCTCCAGCGCGAGGCTCCAGCGCCAGGCTCCAGCGCGAGGCTCCAGCGCTAGGCTCCAGCGCGAGGCTCCAGCGCTAGGCGGCAGCGCTATTTCGTGAGAATGATGATCAGGGCGCGGCTGCGCGGCTCCAGAGGCTCCAGATGGAGAGCGGTTCGCTATGGCACTGCCAGGGCACTGCCAAGGCACTGCACTGGACGTGATGGCCCGAGTATCGGCCGGCCCTGGTTACGTCTCATGAACACCTGAGATTGCTTTCCACAAAGTGGAGAAACTACGAACAGCGGGCAGCAGAGCGGCGGCGTGTTTGGTTGGAGAGACATTTAGATTGCGTTATTCGTCTCGAGTAATCATCTCAAACCCCCCAAAAAAACAAAAACCGCCGCGATTTTTGTTGTTGTTGTTGTTGTTGTTGCTGTTTTCGCAGTGTGTCGTAAACGAGTGGCCGGCGCTTTCGGCCGGGCGCAACAGTGCCGCTATTTTGAATCGCTCTTCACGTACCTACCGACTTCCCTCAATTGTTTTCGTCTGGTTGTTGCAGGTGAGCGCGGTGACGTCACGTAATGAACGAGGCGGTGTCCCTGCCGCTGGCCGGGCCACTGTGGCGTTCCTGACATGCAGGCAGGCGGTGAGTCGGGCCGCCACCGCCTTCGATCCATCATGCCGGCCGAACAAACATATCACTCACGCATCTACAAGGCGCTGGCCGGGCCGTGCCTGGCTGCCGGGCCATGCCCGCCTGGCCCACAATGCAACCGCTCGCGTGCAATTACGGGCCCACAATGACTCGAATCCATCATTTTGGGATAAGCATCGCGCATTGATTGGCTCGTTAATGCGCGCCGGCCGAACTGGAGCTGCTATGCACCGACGCTGTCATCGACTTGCGCGCGCTTGCGCGGGCTTGCGTCACTCTGTCTCTCTCGCGAGGAATAGACAGAGAGAGAGAGAGAGAGAGAGAGAGAGAGAGAGAGAGAGAGAGAGAGAGAGGGGGGGGCAGTTTTCTCTGAAGGTGTGAACAGTCCTTTGGGGAATGACCAGGCGCTGCGACTGATCTCTGCGCGCCAAAAAAACAACAAAAACAAAACGGCGCGGTGCTGTGGCAAGCTTGGCGGCAAGGCCGGCGAGGCCTGGGTCCCTCCACCCAAAGTGCCGCCGCCGTGTCGCGGTCGCAGAGACTTGACTTTCGCTCCGACCGAAAGACCGAAATAAAGAGACGGCAATTTGGCGGGAACGAACGGGACGGGACGGGTTGGTGGCGCTACCCGCGAAAGGGAAAGGCGGAGGCGGGAAACTCAACGCACTGCGCGCGCGCGCGTTTTTTTGGGTTGTGAATTAAAGGTGCGAACGAGCGTCATCGGCTGTCGCCTTGCGTCACTGTCCCCTGAAGTAGCACCGCTGACCCCCGGAGTCCCTGTACCACTAGCGCGATTTGGCGCGCTTTCCCTGCCGGAAAAACAAATCCTTTTCTTTCTTTTTTTTTCGCGAGTCGTCGTCGGCGCGGCTTTGGCCGGCTTTGGCCGAGCTCCGCGGTTTGCTCGGTTTGTTGCTGCCAATAACCCACGGTGCATTTCGGCCCCGACGATACTCCCCGCCGCTAATTGCATCGTCTGCACAGGCCGCGTCCAGGGGCGCCGCGTCGCTCTGTCTCTGTCGCACTCGCGGCCCGCCCCGCGGCGGTGCGAGAGAGACGGAGGCATCCCTCTGCCACGGCTCGGGCTGGACGGCGCGGCTAAAAAAATCGGTAACCATCGGTCTCCCGCCTGCAAATTACCCTGTGCACTCAGTTTGCCCGGCGAACGGGCGTTCGGCGAGCGCGCTTGGCGCTTTGGCGCTTGGATAGCTTTCTCGTCTCGACGGCCTTCGGGCTTCGGACTTCGAGCTTCGGGCCCACTCTCCTCCAATCGGCCACCGCGTGGTCAGCGGCGACGCGACACTACAGTATCCGGCGGACGAAATTCGAGACTTGAAATATGGAGCTTGTCATTAGGAGCTTTTGTCGACGGCGACGTTGGTTGTCGTCGTCGTCCTCGCGTCGACGGCGACGTGTCGCTTCGGGTTCGGTTCCCGGCCGGGCTGGCTGGCTGGCTCGGCCTGCCGCCCGACCACGCCGGGGCATAGGTGGGTGGTCTGGGTGGTCCGTTCGTAGTGAGCGGGTTGGCTTGTACGGAGAGGGGGGGGGGAGGCCGTGATCGTGCCGGGGGGCTGGGCAGGGGACTTACCCCCCCCCCCCCCCCCCGTTTCATTCCCCGTCCCCCGCCGCGCGGCTGGCAGCCCTGGCAGGTGGTGATGTCCATATCGCACCGTCTTATCGGCCTTGCAGTCCGAACACGACATCGTCGCTCTCTCTCGCTCTCGCCGTCCAACCGCGCGAGTGCGACAGAGATGGAAGAACGCCGCGACAAGTTGTTCGGTTTGGCCGGATAGTGAACTCGGCGGGGGCAAGTGATTCTGTAACGTTGCGGCGTTGTTTGATAATAACCGCAGCCCTGCAGACCGATTCCGAGAGTCGCTTTCGTCGCTCTGTCTCTCTCGCACTCATAGGGCGTTCCGCTGTGGGTGCGAGAGAGACGGAGCGACGAAAACGGCTCTCGGAATCGGTCTAGGTCTAATTGCGGTGGGCCTCCCTACATGGCCGGGCCAACCCGATGGACTCATCGGGGACGCACCGCGGCAACGTGTACAGTGTACGCATCACGGACGCACGTGCGGTGCAGGTTTTACGCCGTAATAAGATTAAGACGTTCTCTCTGGTTCGAGAGCATCGCGGCGCATCACGCGGCCCGGCGGCGTGGCGGGGCGGGGCGGGGCGGGGCGGCAGGATGTGGGTGGTCCAGCGTCCCGCCCCGCCCCGCCCCGCCCGCCCGCCCCGCTCTAGCAAGACTGTGCTCTGCTTGTCTGCGCGAAAGGCGTGCATTCCGAAACTGAACCCGAGATCCGCGCCGAGAGCCGCACCACTGTGCTCTGTGTTTTCCTGCGAGTTTTTCTTCTCCTTTTCGTGCAAAGATCCTTGCGGTCGGTAATGGTTGGGATGTCCCCTTGGAAGTGGATCCGGCGCGGTGTGGTTGGAGAGTTCGGCCGCAGCCCGCCGTGGTGCCGCCCCGCCCCGCCCCGCCCGCCCCGCCACGATAATTATGACGTGACTCGGCCCGGTCCTCTCCTCTCCTTTTTTCTCTCTTTTCATCGTGATGACATTTTTGGAGAGGAAGGTGCAGGAGGGTACGGCGACGAGGCGCGCCAAGGAGGGTTCGTGCGTCTTTTTGTGTCCAGCAATCAGTGGCCACACTCCGTGCGACGCGACGGTCTCTGCGCCCTGCGTCGCCCTGCCTCGCCCTCCGAGGACCCGGACCCTTAGCATGCGTGTGTGTCCGCTCCAAAGCGCCAACTCTTTTTCATTTTTTTTTGTCACGGGAGCAAACACGACGCGACTCCTGGGCTCTGCTCCGCGCTCTACTGCCCGCAGACTGATTCTGTCTCTGTCGCACCTTTTCGGGACGCGCCGTGAGTGCGAGAGAGAGACAGCGCGACCCTCAGTGCGGTACACTGTGCAGGTCGTCCACCTCGACTTCGATACCTCGATGCTGTTTATCGTCCCACAGAGGTGGCGATTACTCGACAATGGGGTCGTGATTAGAGCGGCGCATTGTCATTCGCTCCACGCTGCCTGTCAGTCTCTCTCTCTCTCTCGCACTCGTGGGGCGTCCCGTGCGGGTGCGAGAGAGACAGACTCGGAATGAGCCGGCCGCCGCCACACGTCCGCACTGGCTGCAGCGCTGGCACCGCGCCGCAGACTTTATAGTCCGGCTAAACGGCGCGGTGCGCGGCGGGGCCGTGCAGGCCGTGCAGGAGGGCGCGGCCACCGGACCACCCTGGAGGCGCTGCACTGCACTCGCTGCACTCGCTGCACTCGCTCAAGGCCGTGGAGCGCTCCACGCGTCTCGCGGGCCGCACAGTGGGCCAGGAGACCGGTGGAGGCGGCCAAAGTCCCGGACGCGTTTTGAGCTCCAGAGTCGCTAAATGGGCCTCGAACCGAGCGTGTGACCCCACCAATGGATTGCTCTCCGAACGAGGAATCCATTGGTGGGGTCACACGTTCGTTTCGAGTCTTGTTTAGCGACTCTGGAGCTCAAAACCCGTCTAGAGTTTCGGCCGCCTCCACCGGTCTTCTGGCCCACTGGGCCCCGTGATGGGGCGAGGTGCAGCAGGGGGTGCTCGATGACGGCGGGGAGGCTCCATTAATCACACGCACCTCTCCCGACGGCGTGGTGCGCGCCGCTGTCGCCCTGGTGAGGGTTGTCGCGGTAATGGCCTTCTGGACCGTGGTGGCCGCTGGCGGCGCTGCAGTCCCTCTGCGCTGACCTGCCGACTACCGGCGCATCGGAAGGTCGTCCGTCACTGCACTGCCAGCGGGCCGATTCCGCGCGCGAGGCGCTCTGTCTCTCTCGCACCCCGACGCGGGTGCCAACGAGTGCGAGAGAGACAGAGGCGGTAATTGACTGCGACCCTGGCGGCGATCGCCGCATCGCCGCCAACAGGTGCGTGTCGGACGCCGGGGCCGCTGTGTCACCCTTCCAGGGAGCGCTGCCATCACGCGTAGGTGGTGACACGCACAGATGGATGTAGGCGCTGACAGACGGACACACGGACGGGATCAGCGCCGGACGGACGGACGGACAGACAGACAGACAGACAGACAGACAGACAGACAGACAGACAGACAGACAGGCAGACAGACAGACAGACAGACAGACAGACAGACAGCTCGAGAAGCCGCACTGTGGCGGCTCGGCGGCGCTCGGTGGTCTCGCCGGTCTCGGCCCCGCGGCACCAAATCGATACCGTCGAGGATGGGACCACATGCTTCATTAACTGTCCCCGGCAGTGCTTGGCAGTGTGTCATCAGTGCCATCACGGAATCGCGGCACTCACCGCCGCCTTCATTGTTTATCATTCTTGTTCCGAGGACGGCCGCCGCCATTCATAAGTGAAAGGCGCGGACCTCGCCACTGTCGGAAAATTAAAATTTGGCGGGCCGTTTTTAAAACCTGCTTGCTTTTTCCTTCTCTTTAGCGCGCTTGCGTATTTATGGGCGCCCCCCAAAGGTGCGCTTTGCGCTTGCCGTGGCGCTTGCCGTGAAATAATGGTGTGCTGGATGCGCGCTGTCTAGACTTCCTGTCCGGAGAGACGCCGAGCGGAGGGCATGTGGAGCGGAGTGGCGCTCTATTACGATTTCATACGGTCTAAAAGGCCTGCGGCCACGCCACTGCCAAAGGCCTAAAGCCCGAAAGGCTTCCGCAACTTCCTCGGCACCATTTTTGCACCGTTTCTGCAAAGCAGCCGGATGACAGGCTTTTTATTTTAAAGCAGTCGGAAAGGTGGAGAGAGATAGAGAGGGGGAAAAGGGGGCAGGTGAGGGTGGCTTGCCCCCGCCCGGGGGACCTGTCAGCGTGGGGGCCCGGGCCGCCCGGCCGAATCCGAGGGAGTGCTTTGGTCGCTCTCTGTCTGGCGGGGCGTCCCGTGCGTGGGTGCGAGAGAGACAGGCCGGAAGCCCTCCGCTGGCCGGCGAGTGGCTAAGCTGGCGGGTGCCGCGCTGCCGCTCCCCTCCGACTTGCTGTCTTGAATGCGCCCCGCCTTCCGTCTGTCCGAGGGCCAGGCCGAGGCCCAGGCCGGCCGTGAGCTTATTCGCCATGCTCGTCTGCTACTGCTTCTGTTTTCACACTGCTGGAAATAGTGTTGTTTTTGCCTTGTTTTTTTGCCTGTGTAGAGCTCTGCTTTCTGTAGTAGCGGCGCGCGATGCTGTTGCCCGCGGGCAGGCAGGCAGGCAGGCAGGCGGGCAGCCCGAGCAGGCAGCCGCACAGTGTGACGGATTCACCAAAAAGGGGACAAAATTAATAAACATGAAACCGTTTGATCAGTTTACACCCAAATTCGTATACCAGGGTTTTGAAGAGCGCTGAACAAGAATTTAGAATCAATATTGCTGTACAAAGTGTTATTTTCTAAATATCACACTAAATTTTTTTTTTTTTAAGTGTGTATTTTTAAAATTTAGTCCACACACAATATTGAGGTCACTGAAGTCGAATATAAAAGTAGTTTTCATCAGGAGCACACAGTTTTGACACAGCACGACGTACACTTTTACTTGCTGTAGTCGTTAGCTCTAGATGGATTTGAGGTTAGGAATCCCGAAAAATTAATATTTTTCGGAGAATTTCCTCACTTTTGGGCGTGGCTATTAGTTTAGTAAAGACAAACGTTCATTTCATGGCGCCAGGGGTGTGGTGAACGTGTCTGATAGCGTGAAAACGCCTCACCTTAGACAGCGACACGCTGCCATGTCCTATATTTAAATGCTCCCAGAGCGTCGGGTAGCGCATATTAGCGCCCAAACTCAACGTTTTCCTGTAGAGGAAGGTCTAGCCTTCAAGTTAACACCAAAATTACCGCGGGACTCGGCGGGACTCGGTTTGAAACTCAAAGGGAAATCGCAACTTCTTATAACTTTTGTCGTTTTTCTATCATATTGTATGGACGCGATTTTCAAGCGATGTTGAGGCAATGATGGCTGTTCTATACAGCCAAATTGAAGAGAATGAAACACCCTTTCCAGTACACTACTCGGTTTGCTGCTAGCATGATTCGTTTGCCCTGTACGCAGCCTCAAATACGAGCAATGTTACACTGCTGGCGAGCTCGCCCCGGCAGCGCTCTCAAAGCGCTGATTTCGAAGCCACGGCTACGCTCTCCTGTTGGGAGCATCGACAAAATTCAAACGGCGTTTTGCAGATAAGTCTCTTGTCTACAACATGCGCTAGTCACTTTCTCTGTACCTCATACTTGAAAAAATGAATTTTGTCCCCGTTTCGGGGCATCCGTCACACTGTGAGCCGGCGAGATGAGGCAGGAACTGGCAGGAACGAGCGGCCGACGAAAAAGGAAAGGCCACTGCTCTGCGTGAAGTATGGCCGGTGATTCTAGTGGCACTGAGGGAAACCGCGAGAGAGCCGGCGCGCCTCATTCCGTCGCTCTGTCTCGCTCGCACGCGTGGGCAGGCCGGGGGCAGGCCGGGGTGCGAGAGAGACAGAGCGACGGAGTGGCCGGAGCGCCTGCTGGGTAGGCAACCGGACTGCACGGGTGCGGCCGGGCGGCCTAGCCAGGGAGCTTAGCGCCTGCGGACTGGCGGTAGGCAACCCGGCAGCCTCGCGTGCCCGGCGGGCTGGCCTACCCTCCGATCGGCAGGCGGCTGCTACACTGCTATTGGCGACGTGCGAGGGGAGCGGGCGGATTCTAGCAAAGCCTTCGACGGCCCAGGAGTTTCCCGGGCGACAGCTCAACGGAAAAGCTGTCCGGACTGGACGGGGGGAGTTTCTCTCCTTTTTGCCACCAGACATTGCATCCATTACTCGGGAACCAATTCAAGACTGGGGCGGGGGGGCGGGGGGGGGCGGGGCGGGGCGGGGCGGGGACGGGGGGATGTCGGAGGGATTAGCTGAGGGCGGCCCGGACGGAACGCCATTCCGCGTCCAACTTTGCGGGCAAAGAATCCCGGGGCGGGTCGCGTCGGGTCATCTGTTTCTCCCTCGTTATTGGCAGTTGGACTCGCAGTCGGAATTTGCAGGCCGCGCCGGTCCGCTCGTTCTCGCCACCGGTTATTGGTCCGGGCCCTCGACGCCGAGGGTGTCGGTCTGGCCGGACGTCGGCGCGGCGGCGGCCTTGGAGGCCTTGACACACTACGGGACGCCGCGGGGAGCCGTCGGCGCCGTGGTCGGCGTCCCGGTGACGGGCCTAAACCCAGCCGAAAATTCCGGCCCTGATTCCGGCCGGAATTTCTAGTTCCGGCCGGAACTTAGCCTTTTTCCGGCCGGAGGTGGCTTTTTTACGGCCGGATTTCTCGGTCCGGCCGGACATTTTTGAAGTCCGGTCGGAACTTTTCGTTCCGGCCGGAACTTTTGAAAATCTCCGGCCGGAGCCTCAGATTCCGGCCGGACCCGAGCCACCGCCCAGAAGGTAGGCACAATTTTATGACAATTGGGTAGGCAACCCGCTCCACTTTTTGGGTCATTTTGCGAACGGATGGTCCTACGGGTATGGCGATGGTACCAATCGACTCAGAATCGAAAATTGACCTTCCGACCATACCTTGGACACTGTCCCATGGTCTTTGTGGTCAGAGTGCTGATGTCTGCTCCGGCCGGACTCCGCGTCCCCGGGCCCGGGCACCACCGGACTCCGGCCGGACACCACCGGACTCCGGCCGGACAGCTCGCCGGCCCGGAGTCCGGTGGTGTCCGGCCGGAAATTCACCCAAAATACGGCGGAGTCATAACGGAGTCCGGCCGGGCTATTTTCCGCCCGGGGGGTGGCCGGAATTTTCGGCTGGGAACTGTCTTTTGTCACCCGGTCAGGCACCCCGCCGGCAGGCAGGCCCGCCGACCCGGAAGACGAGCGGACTGTCTGCCTGTCTGTCTGTCTGTCTGTCTGTCTGTCTGTCTGTCTGTCTGCCTGTCTGTCTGTCTGTCTGTCTGCCTGTCTGTCTGTCTGTCTGTCTGCCTGTCTGTCTGTCTGTCTGTCTGCCTAAATACGAATTGAATTGAATTGAATTGTCTGCCTGTCTGTCTGTCTGTCTGTCTGCCTGTCTGTCTGTCTGTCTGTCTGTCTGCCTGTCTGCCTGTCTGTCTGTCTGCCTGTCTGTCTGTCTGTCTGTCTGTCTGTCTGTCTGTCTGTCTGTCTGTCTGTCTGTCTGTCTGTCTGTCCGACTGACCGAGTGGCGGCGGTGGCACCCGCGACGGCCAAATGACGGCCAAGTGACGCGGGGTAACGGTGCCTGCCGCGGCGCCGCGCGGAATCGATCCCCGGCCCCTTTTTTCTCTCTCGCCCTTTTTATCGGTTCCCCGTTCCCTCCCCCTTCCGTGCAGTGTCACTCACCATTTGTTGGTTTCGGTTTTGTTTTGGTGCGTTGTGGCTGACCCTCAAGGGCTCGGTGCGTTCTGTTTTTCGGCCCGCTCGCAGTGAGTGGCGACGGCGCACCTCGCGGTTACCCGTGACGAACACACTCCCCGCGCTGCAGTTTTCGGATTTGCTGCTGGTCCTAATGCTCTCCGCATTGTTCTTCCTCTCTCTCTCTCTTTTGTGATTTTTTCTCCCTTTTCTCCGGCGAACTCCGCCACCACAATGGATCGCGGGTCAGTGAAATTCGCCGATTAGTTTCTGCTAGTGCCTGTCACACTGCCACAGTCCAGCGCCTCGCCTGTAAAAGGCGGGCGCGTGGGTTCCCCCCTTCCCCCCCCCCCTTTCCCCACGCGGACCGACTTCTTTCCCGCGTCTCCTGTCGGCCAACAAACTCGACGCGACGCTGAAGAAAGACACTGGCAAACGCAGCAGACGACATCGATTTCTTATATCGGCAGCGTTATAAATTTCCCGCGCACAAAAGAACCTCCCCGCCGCCGCCGCCGTCGTCGTCGTGGTCGTGGTCGTCGTGGTCCTGGACCGCGGCGGCGGGAGCAGCGAGGCGTCCGTCCATTTGCGTTTGGGAATCGGTGTGGCCAATCATTGGCCGTGTTTGGATTCGATCGAATCGAATCGGAGTGAGTGAGTGAGTGCGCCCCCCGGCCGGGCTGCAGGGACACACACACACACACACACACACACACACACACACCACACACACACACACACACACACACACACACACACACACACACACACACACACACACAGCGCGGCGGCGGCGGCCGCCACCTAAGTCGCGGCGTCAACAAGAAGAAAGAGGACTCCGCGGCCATCGAAACGTTTCTCCTCTCGCTCGCACTGCGTGATGCAGCAGCGTACCTCTCCCACACGTCTCTTGGTGCGCGTCGATCGCCACCACTGCTGTAATACGTACATATTTTGACTCGCCCTCTAAGACTGCTCTCTTTTCTTCATTTACCTACATTTTTTTGCTGTCGTTGCTTATATTTTTTTTGCACGTGTGTGTGTGTGTGCGTGTGCGTGTGTGACGCGGCGAGCGGCCAGAATAACGCATGGCTGAATGTGGGGGACGCACAATGGGTGCTGCCGTGCGACGGGTAGCGCGATGTGGTCGTCCGTCGCTTCCTGCTGTGCGGGGCGCCGCGCCTCCCAGTGCAGTGCACCGCCGTCGCCGTGCTTCGCCGTGCCTCAGCGCCTCAGCGTCGCGGCGGCCGCAGTGGCTGGCGTCTGCGCGGTGACACACACACACACACACACACACACACACACACACCTCTGCGGCCTGGACGTGCCGTACGTGCTATCAGTGGAGCGCAAACACATCAAACACCGCGCCGTACCGTCGTGGACTGCACTATGCCCACCCCGGCCCGCCGGCCCCACAGCCCCGCACCACCACACCACAATGGCCCCATCCAGACTGACTATGGGCCATACGTGGCGCGGCTTGGCGGCTCGGCGGCTCGGCGTTGCGGCCCCAGACAATGGGAGGCAAGGCGCGGCCGCGACGCTGGCTTCGGACGGCTTCGGCACGCGCGCGTCCATGCCTCGCCATTTTCGCGCCACGCGCCTCGGCCGCCGCTTAGCAGTGCAGTGGGCTGCCGTTGGCGCGCCACTGCAAGAGCAGCATGCAGGCGTGGGCTATTCCGGCCGGGCACTACTATCTGCTGCAGGCCAGCAGGCCTTTGACCCGCGATGCTGCCCCATCCCGCTCCTGTCCGCCTCGCAACAGTGGCGTCGCTCTGTCTCTCTCGCACCCACAGCGAGGCCGCTCTGCGTGCGAGAGAGACAGAGCGACGAATCTCGGAATCCGTCTGCTGCATGGTGGCAGGACGAAAGGCTCGGCGCTCCTGTTCCATTTCAGGAAGCGTCTGGCCGCCCTGACGGGGCTGGCAGCGCGCTGGCAGCACACTGGCAGGCAGGCAGGCGGGCGGCACTGACGGGGCTGGCAGCACGCCGGCAGCACGCTGTTAATTGGCGGGGCCGAAATGGAGTCGGCGGCACTGGCGCATCGCGGTGCATCGCTTGCCGTTACCTGCACTGCAAATGCCCTTTGCCGACCGCGCAGCCACGGAGCGGTGGTGACCCGGACCGCGGACAAGAAGGCCCTCGCGCTGCGGCAAACTGATTCCCAGAGTCGTCGCTCTGGTGCGAGAGAGACAGCGCGACGGAAGCGACTCACAGTGTGCAGGCTGCAAGACGTGTGGGTGGCGCGGCGGCCGCGCCTTTGACGCAGCACCACCCCAGCCACCCCAAAGGGCAGCCCCTCGGCAGCCCGAATCCCGCGTGCCTTGCGGCAGGTCGGCACGGGTTCGACTCCCGGTCACGGCGTGTCCGGTGTGCTGGCGGCCATTCTCGCTCTGTCTCTCTCACACTCAAGGGGCGTCCAGTGTGTGTGCGAGAGAGACAGCGCGGCGAAAGCGCTGCCAGATGGCGCGAGATTGTCGCACAGTGTGCAGAAAGTGGCGTCGAGGCGACCGCCAGTGTGGCAGCGCCTGGATAGTGCCTGTCTGCAGTCAAAGGACCGCGTCGCTAGCGTCGCCGCATCCTGGCCGCGGTTCGGCATTCCTCGCGTCCTCTGCGAGTCCTCCGAGTCCTCTGTGCCCTGATTGCCGTCCTCCTCTCTCTCCTTTGCATTGTGCCTTTCTGCGGCGTTCCGCGGCGTTCTGCGGCAAGCGAAAGCACTTGATGCCCGAATCTAATGCTGGAAAGTGGTCGCTGGCGGGGCCCTCGCTGGTCTTGGACGGCCCGGCCCGGCCTGCAGTGGCCATCCATCCACGGCGCCGTGTCACAGCGTGGGCCTCCACTTCCTGGAGGCAGCGCCCTGTCTCTCTCGCACTCAGCGGCCGGCCCGCCCGGGTGCGAGAGAGACAGGGCGACGCGGCGAGTTACCGAATCGCCGAGGAAACTCCTCAGAGTGCTCCCAGTGAGGAGGCTGGCGGTGCACAGTGGGCCAGAAGACCGGTGGAGGCGGCCAAAACTCTAGACGCGTGTTGAGCTCCAGAGTCGCTAAATGAGACTCGAACCGAGCGTGTGACCCCACCAATGGATTCCTCGTTCGGAGAGCAATCCATTGGTGGGGTCACACGTTCGGTTCGAGGCCTGTTTAGCGACTCTGGAGCTCAAAACGCGTCTAGAGTTTTGGCCGCTTCCACCGGTCTTCTGGCCCACTGTGCGGTGTCGACTCGACTGGTGCTCTTGATGTGAGCGCCGAACCGAGTCTGCACCACTGCACCGGGAACGCCGCGTACAACGCCACGTGACTCGTTCCCGACGCGTTTTGCAGTGGCGGAGTCGGCGGAGGCAACAACTACCGAGGGCTCTCCAGTCCACACACATTATACACAATGGTTTCCGCTCTGTTTGGACAGAGCGCGGCGCTGCTTTGTAGCATTCCGGCACCGTCAGGCCAACGCCACCGCCACGGACTTCTTCGCCTTGGTCCGCTCGCGCGCAAAAACAGCCGCTCCGTCTCGACGTCTCGGCCGGCGCACTCTGCTAATTTATTCATTGCTATTTTCACTTGGTTCGCGCGGGCCGAGTGAAATGCATAGAATTTTTGAACTGATTTGGCGGCGGGCGGCGCGGTCTGTCATCGTCGTCGTCGGCGACCTCGTCTGTCGGCGGCGGTTCGGTGACTCTTCGCGACCGCGCCGCGTTTTTGTGTCCCTCTTTGAACGCGCCAAACGGCGCCCTGCCTGCTGGCAAGTGCACTGCAAGTACACTGCAAGTACACTGCAAGTGCACTGCAAGTGCACTGCAAGTACACTGCAAGTACACTGCAAGTACACTGCAAGTACACTGCAAGTACACTGCAAGTACACTGCAAGTACACTGCAAGTACACTGCAAGTACACTGCAAGTACACTGCAAGTGCACTGCAAGTACACTGCATCCTGCTTCGTCCGCCGCGCCTTGTGTAGACAATAAAGCCATCAAGGGCTGCGGTTCGGCTGGACTTGACTGTCACGGGTCATTATGCGCAAGGGGCTTTACGACTGGCCACGTCAACGGCGTCGTCCTCGTCGTCGGCGTCGTCGGCGTCCTCGTCGTCGGCGTCCTCGTCGTCGGCGTCCTCGTCGTCGGCGTCCTCGTCGTCGGCGTCGGCGTCTCGTCGTCGTCCCCGTCGGCGGCGTCCTCGTCGTCGTGACGGGCCGTGGGCGCGCACCTCCAGTGCCTTCCTCGTGCCGCTTGCTTTACTTTTGTTTTGACACTTTTGCAAAGTGTCGCGCCGCCCGGCCGCGGCGCCACGGCCCCGAAATCGCTCCGGCTTCCGGTCGCACGGAGTGGCCATTCTCCCTCTCTCTGTCGCACTCGCGGCGCGGCCCGGCGCGGTGCGAGAGAGACGGACAGAGCCCACTGCGCGGCCTGCTCCAAGCCTGCTCGCAGTCGGCAGTCACGAGATGCCTTCGTTTGAGACACTTTGAAGCAGCGCGGCGCTTATGAACTCGCGGTGATTAAGTGGCGTCGTGACTCCACTGTGAAAAGAGGGGAAAAGGGGGGGGGGGCTGCGGAGACTCTTTTGTTTCCGACTGTCTCCTCACCTAAAGCGATAATTATCGGGCTGGGAGAAGGAGAGAGAGATGGCGAAGAGCAGCGCGTTCCCGGAGGTCAATTTCGGAGTGGCTGAGTGCTCCTCGTCCGGGAATGGGGGCTTTTTTGGCTTTTGGGCCCCGCGACTATCCTGGCCGAATTTTCGCCCGCGTTTTCTGTCGCCACTTTGCGTCGCCGCGCGTCGCGGCCGCGAACGAGGCAAGGCCGGCAAGGGGTGGCTGCGACGGGGTCGCGTTTCCTAACGGTGTCGTGTTCAGCAGCCCGACATGCAAATGAGTCCCCCTTCTTAGAACTGTTTATTATTGCTTCCGCTTGTCTCCGCCAGCGGAGCGAATCCGAAGGCTCGACGCTCTGTCTCTGTCGCACTCGCGGGCCGTCCTGTAGGTGTGCGAGAGAGACAGAGCGACGGCTTCCTTCGGAATCGGCCGGCAGGGACCGCCATCAGCGCATGCGGGAGGTGTGGCGGCGGGCTGCAGGGTGACGCTTGGGTGGGAGGGAGACAGAGGCCGGTTCGCTCTGCTGACCGGGCTGGGCGGGCTAGGGGTGGCGATGTGGCGAAGGGAAGCGAAGGGAGGACAGTGATAGGGCCGGGCAGACCGCAGCCCAACGGAAAGCACCCTCCCTCCGCCCTTATTGGAAGGCTGTGGCTCCGTAATCGGCACTACAAGTCACCCCGGTGCGGTCGTCGCTGAGTGGGGTCGCACAGCGTCCCAGCGTCCCGGCCTCGGTGGCACTTGCCTGTCCGAACGGCCAGCCCCGGCACTGCGAAAAAAAGGACACTCAAAACACGGAAAAATAAAAACGGGAACGGATTTGTTGCTGCGCGAGGCACACAGCAGCAGCTGGAGCACTGGAGGGTCAGTCGCAATTAAAGAGCGGTGTTGTCCTTGTTGTTGCTTGCAGTGTCGTGCCCTTGTTGAACACACTTACGACGTCCCCTCGGTATCTTTGGGGATCTTGTGGCGCCCGCTCGCCCCGCGTGGCGCCTCCACCCCCGAGGGGTAGATGGCCATCGCGAGGAGGGGGGGGCAGATAGCCGCGTTACTCACGCCTGTTTTGTACTGCTGGACCCTAATAATGACCACGTCTCTTGTCATTCCTCGCTATCGGCCCGGCTTTCTTCTTCTTCTCCTTCTTCTTCTTCTTCCACCTCTGTAGGTCCCGCTTATCTGCGCACTGCAAAACTCCCTGGCCTCTTCAACCCTTCCCTGCTGTGCCTGCTCGCTCGCCTCTCTACGCGCGGCGCAGTTTTACTTTTTTCCCTTTTTTTTTTGAGAGAGAGAGGGATTCCACAGAACGTCTCTCTACCCGCCGCGCCCTGCCGCGCCCCGCCCCTGCCGCCGGCAGCACAGACGCTTGGAGATACAAGAGGCGCAAGCGGGGCAAGCTGTGCAATGATAACCCTTGAAGCGGAGCGGGCCTGTGCCCTGTAGGGCTGTAGGGCTGCGCTTGTAGGGCCGTACCGCCGTGCAGGAGAAAAAACCGCTCGCTGCGTCCTTCCCTCTCTCCCCCTCGCTGCCACCCACTTCTTATCTCTCTCTCTGTCGCCGTGGAGCCGCCGGCAACACAATGAGCTAATAATTGGAGTTGAACTTCATCTTCGCTGCAGCGAGCAAGAGCGAGTAAAGGAGTGAATAGGGGATAATCGGCCTGGCCGCCGTTTGCCTGCCTGCCGTGAGGGCCGCTCGAGTACACTGCGAGAGGAGGGACAATATGCGGGCCAAAGTCGCTAATTTGTTGGCGGGCGGGCTCCACTCCACTGTCTGCAGCCTGTGGATTGAGAGGTGCAAGGCGATACCGCGCTGCAAGTTTTCAGCGGGGAAGACCCCCCTCCCCCTCCCCCGCCTCGAAGTTAAGAAGCATCGGGCGAGTGAAGCGAGGAAGCTGGCTGCAAACTTTTGTACCTCGTCGACGTTAGCATTGTCCGCTTCAGCCATCACGTTTCAGCGCCTAACTCCTCCGTTCGGCGCCCCGCCCGGTCCCGGGTTCGAATACCCGCTGCGGGTCTTTTCTTTTTTCCCCACTCCGATATTTCATGGCAGGAACGTGCATAAACCGACCTAGGTAAACGCCAGGGGTTAAGCGCAATTTGACGGTTCGTTCCGGCAGATTACCAAGTGAATAAGGAATGCTTTTTTTCTACCCGGAGTGCAAACTTTATTTTTTGCAGTGTGCCTTTCACCGAGCCGCGACTATACAATGCGTGCAATTAGTCGAAAAATTGGCTTTGCTGCTGCTTTTTTTGTCCAGTTTGTCCGGCAGTGCCACGGTACGGCACCGGCCGTGTCCCGCAGGGCGCCCGTGTGTGTGTGTGCTCTATGTGCTTGCACGCTCGGCTCGGCTCATGGAAGGTCAGCGGCCCCTCGGACAAGCCGTGAGTGCCATGAGTGCCACGCTAGGCAGTGCCACGCAGTGCCATGATATGTCACACGCTCGGCGACTCGGGTGCAGGCAGCGACAGCGTGCAAAAAAGGCCTCGGAAAAAATAGCGCTAAACCGGCACAGTATTAACATGGACCCCGCGTCAGGCTGACAAGAGAGTAGTACTTCCTGTTTTTATTGGAAATTTGGACGGCTGCTTGTTTAGGCGAGTGGCCAGCCTGGTGGCGGATCGCCGCGTTGGCTTGCTGGAACGGCGGGCTATCCGAGTGACTGGTGCGACTGGGTGTCTGCTGGACCGCCAGCTTTGTCCAGTCCGGTCCATGACTGACGGCTCCGTTTTTCCTTGTTGCAGGTGAGCGGTCCACGCCTTACGCCATAAGGAAGCCCGCTGCGCCGCCGCCTCCGCGCCTCAGAGGTCTCAAAATGGGGCTGCGCGATACGTAGCGCTGTCCGTCAAAGCAAGTCGGCGGGCCCTTTGGGGCGAGCCCTTTGGGGCCTGGGGCGCGCCGCCGGGTCCAGGGCCACCAGGCTGCCCACACAGCGCCACCACCGTGCCGCAGAGGGCCGGCCCTCTGAGGCCAGTGGGGCTCTCTGAGGGCGGCCGGCGCCACAGGGCACCGCAGGGCGCGGTCGGGTCGTGTTTGACAGTGCCGTGGACCCGGGCAAGCGCGTGGCGGCTTGGCGCGTCCGGGTCGCGGCCATTTGGGGGTTCTTGGCGTCGTGCCGGAGGGAGGGCGCCGCGCGCCGCCACCGCAGCCAAGCACGCCGATGACGGAGTGACGGAGTCTGCACCGCACCTGCACGTGCCGCCAAGTCATTCCCACGCTGCAGCAAGACGACGGCCTTCTCCGCCATGTTGACGACGACGTCGAAGTGGAGTAGCGTCCTACCGAAACCGCGCTGTCGTTCGGGGTCAAGTGGGCGCCTTTTTCACTTGGCTTTTCCCGCGGGCCGTTGCCGTTGCTCACCTCAGATCGCCGTGCGACGCCGTGCGCACGAATGGACGATCGGGTCATAGAATTTCAAATGAGGGGGACGACTCACGTGCACATCTTCGTTCTCTCTCTCCCCCTCCCTCCCTCTCTTTCTCTGATTGGTCGTGGTTTATGACATAATTCCCTGTGCGTTATTTTCATAGGCCCGGACTGTGTATTTCGGTTGTGTGTGTGCGTGTGTTGGTGCCGGTCCAGCGCGGCCACTTTCATTAGGTAAAGTGCCGCCTGCTGTACGCGCTGCCCGCTGTTTATTCCGCCGTTTTATTTATTTACAATTTATACGCACCGTAACCGTTTCCGCGCCGTTTCCGGACGGTCAGCCGAACCGAGAGCCGAACGACGTCTCTCGCTCCGTCTCGCTCGCACCCCCGCGGGACCGCGACGCTCTCCGCGAGTGCGAGAGAGACGGACCGAAGGACAGCTGGGACGGACTAGACGGCCCTCGAGGGAATAGGCCGGCGACCCGCCGCGGATTTCGGAGACAAATCGCCGGATTAGTCCCGTTAAAAGCGAAACGCTAATTTACGGCGCTGCCCGTCATTTTGTGAGCGTTTTGTTTGGGTGCCGCTAGGTTCGCTGGGTGGCGCTGCTGCGCTGTGGTTTCTCTGTTTCGCTGTGTTTCGCTGCTGCGCTAACAACGGATGAGTGTGCGTGGCACATGTCCGCTGTGCAGAGGCAAGGTGTCCCCGTGACAAATGACCCCTGCACGTACACTGTGCTGCCGAGCTAGCTAGCCTAAAGACCCAGCGCACCCTAACTTGCTCCAAGGACCACCTAGTCCCAGCGGGTCCACCGTGGGAAGAGTCCTGGCCGGCGCCCGAGCAGGCGACTCCGAAGGTGCGGCAGTGGAGGTGTCCTCTGAACCCTGATGAAATCGCGGGCCCCGCCAGGCAATGCCCCTCGGTGTTGCCACAACCGACCCCTTCGGACGAGAAACACACACTTGGACTAAAAACAGGGTCTTCTTTCAGCCCAAAACAGGGTCTTCTTTCAGCCCAAAACAGGGTCTTCTTTCAGCCCAAAGCAGGGTCTTCTTTCAGACTGAAAAGGGATCTACTGATTAACTTTTGCGGCGGTGGCTTCCTCGACTTGGATCGGGCTGTGTGTCTGGACTTCCGAAAGGGTCGCTCCCGAGCGCGGCGCACGTGCTGCACCGCGCAGCACGCCCTGCAGTGCGCATCCGTGACTCACCGCTCTGTATGCGCGCTGTCTACGCAGTGCTTTGTGTCGGCGGACTTGGAGGAGTGCGTGCTCGCCGTGCTCGCGCCCAAACCGGCGGGGACCGGCCGTCAGCCCCGCAGGTTGTTGTTGATCTCGCTTCGCGGCACGCGCACGCAAATAAGAAGCAAAGCACCGAAAAATAAAAATGCCGCGGCCGTCCATTTAGCTAACAAGTTCTGGCGGCACTCCTCTCTCTCTCTCCATTATTCCCATTTCTACTATTTCGTTATGTTTTATAAACCGTTTTGTGGCGGTGTGTCGCCGCGTTTTGTGACGCGGTGACGGCGTCGGAATGGCCGTGGGATGACGCGCCGGGTCGTCCTCGTCGTGGTCCTAAAGGCCGAAAGGGCCAAAGAGGGTTCTAAGGGCGCACTTTACTTTGTCGACCCACCTCGTCTTTTTGTCCTCTAAATTGTCGATGCCCCCGGTCCCCGGCCCGGCTTGTCCCGGCTTGTCCCGGCGGTGCACCGTGAGTACACGCTTGATGCGTGTCACCGCCCGGAGGCGGCTTGATGACGCGGAGAGAGAGTAAAGAGTCGGGGATGGAAATGTTTCGGTCGTGAATTTCATTTGGAGCTCGGCGGCTAGCGAGGGCGCTGGGCTGGATGGAGTGGCGAATGGATATGGCAGTGTGCTGAATTTGAGGTGCCGGGGTTTAGGGCAACGGGGGACATGGCCGTTGACAAACACACACACGCGCGCGCGCTTACGCGTACAGTCGCACAAATAACCACCACGCACGCACACACCGCAGTGTTTGATGTGTCACACTTGCGGTCCGCCGGGCCTTTTGCCCAGCTCTATGTTTGCGCGCGCGCGTGCGTGTGTGTGTGTGTGTGTGTGTGTGTGTGTGTGTGTGTGTGTGTGTGGTGCTGGGCCCACTAGGGGCCGCGGGGGCCGCGCGGGGGCCAGGGTTTTTAATTAGCGTGTGTTGTGTGGCATGGCCATGGCATCGAGGGTTTTGGCTTTTCGGGCGTAGAGGCGTGTCCGAGGCGTAGCGGCGTAGCTCACGGTTTCACGCCGATGAGAAAATACGGCTCGCCTGTCACCACCCATTAGGGACAGTGCGCGCTCCTCCGATGGGCTAATCAAGTAGAGGTTATCATTTTTCGGCGCTCAGCGATGTCCGCCGTCTCGCTCGCTCTCCTACGCGACGCCGCATGAGTGCGAGAGAGACGTTTTGGTTTATTGTTTCCCGCTCTGCGTCTCGTACTCCTCACCTGGCGGCCAGGCGCCGGCCCTTAGGGACGTTGGGACCCTCGACGGGGACCTGGGGGCGAGCGGCCCGGTGGCCACGGTCAGCCACTCGGCCAGCAGGTAGCGGGGCAGCAGCACTGCAGAGTCGTTTCCGTCGCTCTGTCTCTCTCGCACTCACGGGGCGACCCGTGTGTGTGCGAGAGAGACGGAGCGACTCCCGGAATCGGTCTGCAGGGGCAGCGCCGGGCCCCGGCACTCGTATTTGCTGAGGTAATTAGGTTGGCGGCACGGCAGGGTCCCGCGGCTGCCTGCCAGCCTCGCCTGCCCGCTAGCGCCGCCGCTGTTGTTCCTGGCCGAGTTTGAGGTGGCGGCTGGCGCAGCTCGGTGCTCCGGAAAGGTCGTACGTTTAAGGCGATGCCGACCGAAAATAATTAGAACCACCTAGATAAGGGCTTCCACGGCGTTGCGGCGTTGCACGGCGGGGAAGGCGGTGCTGGTTACATCGCCGTGCTCGGACGCCGTGCCTCCAGACGTGTGGGCCGCTATTGAATCGGCGGCCCACCTGGCCGTGCTGTGCCGTGCCGCGCCGTGCCGTGCCGCCATCCGTCTCGCGTTAATGGTCCAATATAAACTCATAACCCGGGCGAACGGCTTTTTCAATGCGGGGTCCCCCTCGGTCCTCGCGGTCGGATGACAAATGATTTTGTCTTAATTTGCATGCGAGTCATTACGAGTTTTAATCATGATATATCCGATGCGACTCGGGGATCGCAACAGGTGGTCCCCGTTCTGGTCGTTCCGCCGTCCGTGGCGTCCCTGCAGGCCATAACTTAAAACGCACGGCCGAACAAGACTTTTGTGTTGCTGGTCGCGCGCGTCCCGGAGTGGCGTCCGGAGGGGACCCAAGGGGGCCGAGGTCCGAAACCGGTCGCCCTTCGGGCCTGGCGCGAGGCGGTGTCGCCGACGACTTTGTGATTGCCCGGACCCATAGTCGCACTCTATCGCTCTCATGGGAAAACTAAAAAATGTTTTTATTTTTCTTAAAATGATTTTTCTAGTGCTTCTGCTTGTGGTGGTTTTCGCGAAGTCCTTTGCGGCCGCCTTGAACTTGGATTGCACGGCCCCGCTCACTGCGGCAGGGGTCGGCGGCGAGGGGGTCACGTCCGCGCCGAGGAGGCCGAAACTGCCGCAGAAACCGCGCGACGCCGCGACGGCGCCCGCGGTGCAGCCGACACTAGCACCGGGAGGCGCGCTAAAGGCGAGCAGTGGCGGGGCGGGGTGGGGCGGGCCCCAGACCCCGCTAGCCGCCAAGTGCACCCATTTAATCTCCTCTTCCGTCACGATCTTTACATTGCGCCAGACCTTTCTGGGAGACTTTTGACCTTTTGTGCGCGGTTCCGTTTCCAGGCCCGGCGCCGCGCCGCTCCGCCCCGCGCGGCCTGCCCCATCCTCGTGGCGGCGTGCCCGCGGCGTGCCGTGCCCCCCCCCCCTCCTCCGCGCCAAGACATGTGAAGGAACGGTGTCGTTGCGTCATTTTGCAAACGGCTGCCGCTGTCCGTCGGCCCGGTGCACCGCGGTGGTCATCGACGTCCTGGACGCCTTCGACGGCGTGGTGCTGCCGCACAAAGGCGGCCTTATCGCTCCAGGAACACTCGCAAAGTGGCTCCAGGACGGCGCCGCTGGAGTCACAATCAGGCTCCCCCCTCCCCCGGCCCCGTCACGTCGCGACGGCCTCCTGGACAGATAAACTTTTCCAATTAAGTCCGCGCAAGTGAGCGCCGCGTGTGACTGCCGCCGGCCTGCGCGGCCAGGCCTGCCAGCGAAAACTCGCCCCGAATTGAAAGTGCTATTGGAAAGATAATATTCGGCGAGGACGCGGCGCGCACTCGACGCGCGAGAGGAGGGGACGGGACGGTCAAGCGGCGGCGGTAGCAGCGGCCCTTGTTAGGGAGAATTTGGGGCGCTATTCCTCTTTCTTTTGCCAACTCCTCGTATTCATGCGCCCTTCGGGCCCGGCAGGCTGTCCGAGCATTGCTCTCTCTCTCTCGCACTCGCGGGGCGTCCCCGTGCCTGCGTGCGAGTGCGAGAGAGACAGAGCGAGGGCGCAGAATCAGTCCGGGCCTTCATCGATACGCGCCGTCCTCGTCGCCACAATCGATGCCATTGCATGCAAACGAGCCGCCGGATTCCTGCACTGCATTCCACCGATGCATTCCGTTTGGCAGTGCAGCAGCTAGGCGCAGCGAGCAGCAAGCAGGCAGCGCCGGGCAGCGCGCCCACGGCCTTCTTAATTTAATTTCGTGTTTGCATCCCATTCGCGGCCTTGTCCGTTCCACCGGCCTATTTTCGTCGGTTTGTTTTTCTTTCTTCTTCTGCTGGATTTGGACCGGGGTCGCCAGGAGATCCAATTCGCGACGAGGACCGCGACGACGTGCCGGCGATTTGAATCGAAGGGCATTCCCCGTGAGCATCGACGCGGCCCCGGACACGGCCTCGGACACGGTGTAAACGCCGAGGTGTCACCGCGGCTCGCGCGGCTCATTTGTATTCGGCCGGCCGGCGATGGGTGCGCGATAAGGGGGAGGAGGAGGTCGAGGAGGTAGCGCGGTCGCACGCGAGGGACCGGCCGCCGCCGCCGACGGCGTCCTCGTGGTCGCCGCTTTGTCTCCGCGACAAATACTTCCGCCGCCCGAATTAGTCGCTGTCGGCGTCCTGGACGTCGTCGTCGGCGGCTCCCGTTGGCAGGCCGACCGCTAGGCCGCGGTCTGCGCGTCCGCGGCCCCAAACAGATTCCCTTCCTCTTTCCCTCTCGCCGCCCTTCGCGCTTCGCTCTGCCTTGCTCTGCCTCGAGGGTGGCTGACCTCCCACGGCGCTCCCGCTGGGACCCCTTGGGGGCCCCCCACCCCTTCCCGCCCACTCGTCTCCCTTATATATTTTTTTGGCCGCGTGTCTTTCAATCCGCGGTGGGCTTTGCCGCTTTGCCCCCCACCAGACTGTTTCCGCACGGCGATTCTGTCTCGCTCGCGCACCGTCGCGGCGCGCGGCGTCCCCGCGAGCGCGACAGAGACAGAGCGACGACGGCGTGCCTTCGGCAGAGGCGCTCTGCTGAAGCGCGTTCAATGTCGTATGCTCATCCCAGAGGGGGACTTTTCATGCGCGTGGATTTCGGCCTCATCCCCTGCTGTGTGTGTGTGTGTGTGTGTGTGTGTGTGTGTGGCGCGCGCGCTCTGTGCACCCCAGCCTCTTTTTCTGCGAATTGAAACAACCCTTCATTCGCTTGCTCCTTTTCGACATGGTTCCTCGAACCAACCCTGTATATGCATACCCTTTACGTTCATTTCCCCCATTTTCCCAGAAAACAGTCAGTGCCGATGTTTTCGGATGTCGTAACATTGGCACGCACAGACGGACGGGCAGAGGACAGACAGACGCGGAGTTTTGTGTGTTCATCGTGCCGCGGGCAGGCAGGGCAGTGTATTAGTTATTCCCAGCACGTCTGCCGATGCAGGTTGCTGTTGTTGTTGATGCTTCTGTCAAAGCGTTTTTGTTCTTGTTTCTTTTTCGTGAGCGTGTGTGTCTCCTCTTATACACTCCTCTCTCCCTACCGGTGTAAAAATGATATCCCCCACCTCGGCCGGGAGACACTGCGCCTATGATATTCTGCCATAAATTGCTCCGGGTGACATATACACCTCGTGTTCATCTGCTCGTCTCGGCTCGGGAGGAACAGGTGTCGAATATTTTACTGCTCGTGTGGCGCACACTGTCGGACTGCCCGGTGGGCCGCGCATGCCGGCTCGGACGCCGCCAGCCCCTCGCCTCCCTAGTCGTCCTGCCTGGACGGCCTGGACGGCCTGGACGGACGGGACGTCGGGTTCGTTTTGATTTTGTTGTTCCCCAAACATCTCAATCAGGTGGGCTGGAGGGGCGAGCAGCGAGGTATAAGAGCCCCTATCGCTCGCATCTTTCGTCCTTGCTCGCTGTCCTTTATGCATCCGTTTCCTCTCCTCGAGTGTGTGTGTGTGTGTGTGTTTCTTTCTCTCAAGAGGATACAGACAATCTACCAGTATTTTCTACTCAACCACCTAGTCCCAGTTTAGTAAAGGTTAAGTACAAAGCAACCATACACAAATGTTATAGTATCAAAAATTTTAATTTTAGTGTGGCCGGGACAAATTTTTCTAAGGTGTTTACAGGTACCGTCTGCTTAAAATTTCTCGAGCCCCTCCCCCTTTTGCAGGCGACAGTTTGCTGGCTCGGCGTTTGCTGCCCGAAGCAGCGCGTTGCCGGCGGGACGCTCCGAGATCACCTGCCCCGATGCGGCGATGCGGCGGTGCCCCGGCGTGCGGACGCAGCCAGACCGGGTTTTCATTTCTAATTAGGGCTTGATAGTCGTCGCAGGCTAATTTGCGACGAGTCCCTTGTTCTTTGTGGCCGCACTTGCCTTTGAGATGAAAGGGATTTTTCGAGCCGGGCCGCCTGCCGGCCGAAGTCGCAAGTTTTGCCCCGAGTCACAGAAAGAACAGCGACTCTGAATGAGGACTTGGAGAGCGGCCGTCCGGAACGGTTTTTCAAAACTCGGAAGACTTTTCACGCAACTGGGAAACAAAATATGACTGCATCTTCTTTCGCGAGGACAAGGAACAGCGAGGAAGGGGGACGATAAACACGGCGAAAGGAAGAAAAAGGGGGAAAAAATCATGCGCGATGAGATAACCGGGGCAGAGTAGTGAACTCCGTGTTATTGGAGCGAGAGAGCATGGACCCCCTTCCTTTTTTCCTGGGGAGATGTCCCTCCACCGGAGATGGTGGGTGCAGATAGGTTTGCTGGATCCCTGGCGAATGATAAGCCGGAAAGGGAGGGGGGAGGAGGGGGGACTTCCCCGGTCGGGACGATTAAGTCCTTGTGTGCCGACATCGACGCGGCGGACGCGACCCATCGTCCTGCCTCCGCTGATAATTAGATCAGCGAGTGACGCCACGCTACCTAGAAGTCGCCGAGTCGTGTCGCGGAAACGGCACCCTGCTAAAAGCAGAAAGATGGCTTTTCAACCGGAAAAAAAATGTTTCAGGATCGTTGATGACTTGATGCACGTTGCCGTAGAGGGAGTGACGTGCTCTGCGAGACGGTTTGAATCGCCCGTGACTCAACGCCTTGTTCCTCCCCGATGCTTGCACAAGGGTGCAGCTGATTGTGTCTGTCTGTCTGTCCGTCCGTCCGTCCGTCCGGGCAATGATGGCGCGGGCCTGTCGATCTCCCGAATCGGATCTCGAAGCGATACACACTATCGATAGCCTCTCCGTGGCGTGCTGACTGGTCTGCGCTCGCGCCTCGCGTCGTCGCGGGGAACAGGCATGCGACAAAGGCAAAGCGCGCTCACACACACACACACACACACACACACACGTGGACGCGGATACACACTCAGCATCTTCCGTGCCAATCGGAGGGGGTTATGTATTGAAGTGACTAGTCATGTACAGTGTGCCTTGACTTCGCCTTCTTCTCAGTGCCGAGGTAGGAGTTGATAGGCTGGACCGCCTGGCCGCGCGTCTGTTACACTGTAACGCCGAGCCATTACTGCATCGAGCCCACACTGAGTCACCAAAACGCAATCTTGGTAAAAATTTGCTCGAGTTTTTGTTTACAAAATTATTTTTAGCTGTTGCAAGAACATGCACGATGGTGTCATGATTATTTTTTGACACTGCATTTCTTAATTTTTTTTGTTGGTACATGACTGTGAGGGTCTTGTTCTGGGCAGAGGCCGCGGGGACGGCTCTCTGGCGACGTCCTGCGCTGTCGCCCGGGCCGGACTGGGCTGGCCGGACAAACCGCCAGTGACGCCAAGGCGAGCCTGCTCTCCGCGCGCTGCTCTCGGCTAGTCGTCGCTCGGCGGCATATTACTCTCCCCGCTGGGGGTCGCTCTCTCTCTCTTTCCCTCTCGCTAATCGGGCCCGATGGGAGTGCGAGCGAGTCGCGTGGATTGGGCCGGCACTCGTGTAATCGTCCGGCCGGTGACAACGGCCGCGCGAGATTTACCGCCGTGAGAAGGACGCGGGAAAAACGTTCACACCTGCGGCGCTCGCGGCACTCGCAGTGTCGAAGCAGCCTTTCCATGTCCGCTTTTTCTGACGCCTCGTTTTTGTTGTTGTTTTTCGCTGTAAGGGAACGGTGCTGTGCCGGGGATTTTTAAACAGGATCGTCCTGTGTGTGTATGTGTGTGTTTTTCTGTGACAAAAGCCGCTCTTTCGGTTTGTTTTTCTGTCGGACAGGAAACGCGGAATTGCACTGCTCGCGTCCTAATCTCTGCGAGCGCGAAACGAGTGCGACCCCCTTCAGCCTCAGCACTGACCGCGCGGGCCCAAGGCAGGCCCCAGTGCAGGCCCAGTGCAGGCCCCATGCGGGGTCGAGATGAACTGCCGCCTTTTAAATGGCGCAGGGATCGCGATGTCTTATTCAAATGAAGGCGTGGTGGCGACAGCCCCACGACGGACGGACGGACAGGCAGACAGACAGACCGGCCCAGTTGATGACAGCGCGCCGCGCAAGTTTTCGTGTTCACCTGTGTGACCGCACGCTCGACAAAAAAATAATACACAAAGAGGATGAAATAAATTCAGAGGAATGGAATGGATTTTGCGAATGCCTTTTATCATTTATTTGAAAACAAAAAGGAGTTTCTGATGTTGTTTTGACCGCAAGGTCCAGTCCAGTATGTGTCTTTCGGCCCCAGGGAACAATGGAGGCGAGTTTGACTGCTTATTTAAGAGGGCAAAACGAAGAGGGACATGTCACTCGCCACATAAAAACATATCGACGTCTCTCTCTCCCTCCCGCGTGTTTTACGACGGTGGTGTGTGTGTGTGTGAGTGCGGTGCACGGTGCATGCACGTGCACCGGCCTTGTTTCGAACCGTAAATGCATGTCTCGGCGCAAAAGACATTGAATCACAAATCGAGATAAAATATAAAATGGAAATGTAACCAGAGCCCTTCTCTCTGTGATGCAGTCGTCAGTGCGTCGGGTGGCCCGAGTCGGAGCCGAGTCGGACCCGAGTCGCCGCTGCTGCACCGCGATATATTACCCTGTCCGGCAGAACTATGCATTGCAAATAAAACGGCAAAAAAGACCTTTTAAAATAAAAAAAATAATGTTTTTCAGTGCTACGCATCCAGGTCTCCGACAGGCGTTGGTTGGCCGTGCTTACTTTAAAAACCTTGAGTCATATCGACTATATTTTGGCAGATTCTTTTAGTATAACCATTCTGACTTGAATAGTTCCCTACGAACTCTTTGCCAAAATTTGGTCGAAAGAGCCAAGACTTATAGTTTTCGTTGATGTGAACCACTTTTTTTCCACTGGGGGATCGCACACGCTGCGAGTCTGTCTCTGTCTTATGGCTTAATTACTGAGCCGAGGAGAGGGGACTGGCGGGAAGCTTCGAGAGTGAGAGTAAATAAAGAAAAATGAAACAAGAAAGAGACGAAACCTTTTTCTGCGAGCCGGTTCGGGAATGCCAGGCAGAGGACCGCACCGCAGCATACTAAGGCGAAGTGTACACTCAATTAAATGTTGTTTTGTTTTAGCGAATCCTCGGCTGCGGTGGGGGGCGAACCGGCGAACCGCGCGTGTAGTCGCTGTGGCTTCCGTCCCGCCGGGGGGGGGGACGGTGCCTCGCGCTTTGGGCGGGCGCACCGAGTTTGGACACAGTAGTAGTTCCATGCAGCCGGCCCAGCCAGGCCCGGCCAGGCCCAGCCGACCGAAGACCAAAGTCGGAAGTCGCCGTGGGCCCTGGCTGGCTGGCTGGCTGGCTGCATCGCGTGAGCCATTGTGGGCGGATGATGTATGAGGAATGCGTGACTTTGGCCACAATTGAGCCAACTCGCATAAGTCATTCGCGCGGCCCGATCTATCAAGTCAGCGAGCGGCGCAGTCACCATTTTCGACTTAATAAGTCGTCGCCCGCCAGGCCGCCACCCTTCCCTTTCTCATTTTTATTTTCGCGGGACTCATTGGACTCCGTTCTCCTGTTGCAGGTACGAGGCGGTGCACGAGGTGAAGCCGGCCGTGAGTAGCGAGGTGCCGAACTCCACCGGAGGTCGCAGGCGTCATCGACTGTGGCGGCCGGAAGTTTGAGTTTGCCGCCAAGTCCGCGGTGGCGGGTGCAGTGCCGCGCTGCACCTCGCGGCCAACCGTCCCTCCTCAGTCCTTATTTCCATACAGACGACGGTAAACAAACATTCCGAGCCGCGGTATAAACCCGGACGGCCCGGCGCGCGCGCCCCGCCGTCGCGGTCCTCGTCGTGCAGGTGCAGCGGTCCACGCCGGTCCGCGCGCACCCGGGCCTTTTACGAGCCTTGTCCCTTAAGTGAGTTGTGACGTACGCATTCGACCGTCAGGAGAGAGAGAGGGGGGGGGGATGCAAAAGTTGAATCTGGTCGCGGCAGTTTGCGTGCCTGTGTGTGTGTGTGTGTGTGTGCGTGTATGCCTGTGCCGCCCGCACACCTCCGGCGGCGCGGCCGTTAGAGGACAGCCCGTCTAATGGGTGCGCACTGCGCGGACACTCCTTCCTCCCCTCGCCGAGGCCTTCACCGAGGCCCTCACCGAGGGACCGGCCCGTCCTCCACTTTACGTCCACGCCGCTGTCCATCGCTCTGTCTCCGTCGCGCCCCCATCACGGCCGGCGAGTGCGAGGGAGACACAGCAACACGGCAGGCGTCGCACGTAAACCCGCGGACGGCACCTTAAATTCAGTCAAACGGTCCCTAATGCCGGCTGCGTGTGTGTGGTGGTGTTGTGTGTGTGTGTGTGTGGTGTGTGTGTGTGTGTGTGTGTGTGTGCGCAGTGCAGCCTTCCTCTCACCCTGGCCACCCTCTCTGCCCCCACCCCGCCGCGTGGTCGCGCCGCCTGACCCACCGACAGGTTGATGAGACTTAATCGGCTGGCTTCTGTCCCCTCCTGCCCGCGTCCGTGGGAGTGCACTGCGAGTGCCGGGGTGTCGTCGTGATGGTGCGTGCGCGCCGACGGCGCCGACACGCCACGTTCGAGTGCCGCTCACGGCTCGTTCGTCCCAAAAAGTTCCACCCTGATTTGTGTTGTTGTTTTTGCTTTATTTCCGGTTTGGGGTGGTTAAAAATAACAGCAACAGGAAGCGTGCGCGAATTTCACCACCGCCCTCGGACTAATCGGGCTAGCGCGCTAGCAGTGGCGTGTCCTCACCGTCCTCGACACCGAATTAATTACCACTCTGTCACAACAAACCTGCTCGTGTCTCTGTCTCACTCGAGGTGCCCTGCGGGCCGCGCCCCGAGTGCGAGCGAGACGGAGCGACAGCGGAGCGACGAAAGCACTGCTGGGCCGGCCGGCCACCCACGGCACGGCCAGGCGCGGCCAGGAAGGGCGCTATGCTCTCTCCACGCCCAAGCAGTGCAGCAGTGCATTCCGCGGGGCTAACGTGCCGACGCTGCAGACTGGCCGAGGGCCCAGCCCAGAGCCCAGCCCAGGGCCGAGGCGGGGGGACGGGGTCCGACCGACGCCTGGACCCAGGCTGGACCACCCCGCGAGCAGCCTCACGTCGGAACGCCCCGCCCCGCCCCGCCCCGCCCCGCCCCGCCCCGCCATCAGCACACTCTCTAGCACGCCTCGCCACGCCCGACCTGGCCGCTATCCGCTGGCTGCGCCACTGCTGAGGGATGTTTGCCCGCTCGTACCAATTTCCGGGGACAAAACGCGCGCAACTCGGTTGCCCTCCCTCCCCCCCCTCCCCTCCGATTCCACGTCCAACTGACCCGAAATCCGTTTTTAAAACGAAATCTATTCGCATCCAATATGTAAATCGGATCGCGCGGGCCCGCGGGCGCAGCGCGCAGCGGCGCGGCGGCGACGAGGGGCTGATGGGGCAATCCATTTTAAGTGTTTTCTGCGTTTTTCGCCGTGCTTGTCCCTCTCTTATTTCGCCCCCTTGTTTATCGCGGGCAGCAGCGCGGTGCGCGAATGGTTATTCATGCGCCAAAGTCGGCAACGCGGGCAGAGCGGCCAAAGCCCTCGCCGAGTTACTCCGTGTTTAAGGGACGCTGGGCGAATCGGTTGCGGGCCGCGGACTTTGGGATCATTACCGATGTGCCCTGCGTGCAGCAGGCAGCGGGAGTCGAACCCGCGTCGCGGCGGTCGCGGCGGTCGCGGGGCAGAGCATGAGGGCTCCACCACCACCACCGCGACGACGCCGACACGGGGCCTACACCGTAGGACATCTCCTCCTGGAGCCTCCAACTTGGCTCTTATCCCTCTTGGCGTGCTTCCGCCCCGTCGAGGGCTAGGCCCTTTGTTCAACGCCGCCATAACCCACAGGCCCCTCTGGAGCGGCGGCGGGGGCGGCGCGCAACCCCCCGAGCCGCGCCGGCCGCCCCCGACGCCCCCGCGAGGGCTGACTGGACATAAATAATGTTTACAGTTGCTGTCAATGGGGGCTGGGGGCGGCGCAGAAGTTAGTGCCAAGCTATGATCTCGATACTGTACCGCGGTGGTGCTACAGTGCTGCCACTGGCGGTGGCGTGGAGCGCGGTCAACTCGGCCTGGACGGAGGACGAACGCCCCACCCCCCACACAGTGGGCCAGATGACCGGTGGAGGCGGCCAAAACTCGAGACGCGTTTTGAGCTCCAGAGTCGCTAAATGGGGCTCAAACCGAACGTGTGACCCCACCAATGGATTGCTCTCTGAACGAGGAATCCATTGGTGGGGTCACACGTTCGGTTCGAGGCCTGTTTAGCGACTCTGGAGCTCAAAACGCGTCTGGAGTTTTGGCCGCCTCCACCGGTCATCTGGCCCACTGTGCCCCACCCCTCCCCGCCGCCAGCGAGTCTAGGCCCCGGTGGGGCCCGCCCGGCCCCTTAGGCCGCCGATTTAAAATGCTGTGCGAGCCAACTGGGTCGTCGGCACTGCAATAATTTAGCGGGGCCATTGTCGTAGCAGCACTGGCCGTTGTTGTGGTGGTGGCGGCGCTGTATCGGCCCGTCGCCAGGCCAGGCCCCGCCACGCCACGCCACTGTGACGGCTGTTGGGCGCGTGCTTTGGGGCGCCATAATGAAAATGAAACTCCATCGCCGGGTCGTTATCGGCAGCAGTGCGTGCGAATAGCGATTTGCAGTGTAGGCCGGCTGGACAGAGGATGAAATATCTCCCTTCCGTTTTAATAATAATTAAAGTGGACGAAACTGAAACTTTGGACGACCGTTGGCAGTGTAGTAGCGTCCGGTCGTTGGCGCGTTGGCGCGTCTCAATTAGCTGGATAGCGCTGGACATGTGCAGGTGGCGAGGCTAGGCGACGCGGCAGGACGATCCCGTCGTCGCTCTGTCTCTCTCGCACTCGCGGGGCGTCCCGTGTGCGTGCGAGAGAGACAGAGCGACGAAAGCAGTCCAGGCTGCAGGTGCCGATAAGCCATCTGGCCGCATCCCCGCAAGGGACTGGCTTCACCGCCATTGGCTGAAGCCATCAGGCCAACCCCGTGTCAAGGCGGGAGAGAGAGAGAGAGAGAGAGAGAGAGAGAGAGAGAGAGAGAGAGCCAAGGCGGTGCGCTGTATTGACGAGGGGGTGGCTGCTGCCGCCGTGCTGCTGCCGGGCCAAGCGGTGCGGAAAGGCCCCTGATAGTCTTGACATGCATAGCGCCTGATTGCCGGAACATCGATTGGCTGCTGGACCACGGCCTCGACCACGGCCAGCTTGTGGTGCTCCGGGTGGCCGAGGCCATGGTGGCGGCGGTGGAGACCGGAACAGACCCCCGCTTGTTCATGCAGGGGAGAGAGAGAGGGAGGGAGGGAAGAGCAGGCGAACTCGACTGAATGCTCTGCCCATTAATTTGATAGCGTCGAGGCCGAGGCCGGGGCGCTGCTTCCCTGGTCGAGGCTAGCCGAGGCCGACGCCAGGCCGAGATACACCTGATGGCTCTCCATCCGCCCTCATCGGTTTGATTTTCCTGCCGCCAGCACCCCCAGCTCACCCTCCTTTACCGTCCGAACCCAGAGCCAGCATTTTTCCCTTCTTGATTTGTTGTTGTTGTTAAGTGTGAATTCGCCAAGGTAGAGGCCGCGCTGATGTAATTATTCCCACAGTGTTGGGACGGTGGTGATGGGGCCCCAAGGGTCGCATCGGGGTGTTTTAATTCCCGACCTTTAAAATTGTAAAAAAAATTTAATTTAAAATTTAAGATTTTAGGCCTTAAAAATAATATTTATTTTTAGATTAAGATTTTCTAAAAGTAAAGTCTAGTTCGTCATCTTTTTGCGCGCACACTATAAAGTGTCCATCCCCTGCTCTCTCCTACAACCAGCAAGCCACACACAAACACACACACACACACAGACACAGAGCCTTGTTTCCGTGCCTCCCCACCCCTTGACCTGTCGTATACGGCCCAAAACATCCATTTTCCATGGCACGTTTGGGCGTGGCGGCGTGGCGCGGCCGGGCCGCGGCGCGATCGGAAGACACTCTCCTTTATCACCGCCAGCTCCACCAGCTCCACCGAGACCAGGACCGAGGCCAGGGCGGGGCTGCGGGGAGGCGCGCCGTCCGATACACGTGAAGTCGCCAGGAATTTCCGTTCCGCCGCCGACACCAGTACGCCGCGACCCGGACGCGCGACACCAGGACGCCGTCGACACCAGGACGCCGTCGACACCAGGACGCCGTCGACACCAGGACGCCGTCGACGGCGCACTCTGTTTGCGGTGTAGTGTCGGCCCCAGTGAATGCGTAACCCCTGCGCTTGGCGCTCTGCACCCCTCGCCGTGTCGGAGCCCGACCAGCAGGCATATCTCGAGCATCGCTCTGTCTCTCTCGCACCCCTGCGGGGCGCCCCACGAGTGCGAGAGAGACAGAGAGCGGCCCGCACGTGTCACCCCGGAAAAGTTGAGCGAGCGCAAACATGCCGCCGGCCCCCCCGCTCCCTCGCAGTGCGGTGACAGGGAGGATCGAGTTGTCGAATGCAGGGATGTGACGTGACGGAGGAGACGGAGGACTCCGCGGAGGACTCCATGGACTTGGCGAAGATTCCCAGCCGCCGCGCCGGAAAGTCGTTCTCGTGTCTCGGGACATCGAGTGGGCGCGTCACTCTCGAGGACCGAAAAAAAAATACCTCAAACAGTATTTTTTGCTTGAAAAAAAATGTAATAAAAATGTCTGGAATAAATTGAACGGGTTAGTAGTGCTGTGCTGTGGGTACATCTCGGCGTGGCTAAAAGCAAACGGTGCGCATGGCAGGCCTTTACTATGCATGGCACACGCTGCGCACGCCACACTACACAACGGGGCAAACAAACCGAATCAGCCTTTCGCATATCGGAAAAATCGGTGCCGTCGGCCCGCGAGCGTCACCCCCGCCAATCAGGCGGCACGACCCGCCGCGCTCCGTCTCTCTCGCACTCGTGGGCCGCCCCGCCCGCCCCGCCGGGTGCGAGAGCGACAGAGGAGAGGACGCGCCTTTTGGAACATGTCGCCGGCGTGTCGCGCGCGCTGGGGCGTGCGACGTTGCCTGGCAACGCGATGCCGCGCGCAACATCCTGACCATTGTCCCTGCCCGCGGTCCACCGCGCAGGTCCCGCTCATTCCGCCGCTCCGTCTCTCTCGCACCCTCACGGCACGCCGCGCGAGTGCGAGAGAGACGGAGCGACGAAAACGGCGTCCGACCGCTGCAGGCGACAGCGTTGTCGCGAGTCGCCGCGCACGGCGTTACAGTGTACACCACACGTTGTGCGCCGCTCCAGATCTCGGAGGAAGTCCGCCGTCTCCGTTCCGCAGCCTCGCTCTGTCTCCCTCGCGCACCCCGCACGCCCCGCGAGTGCGAGAGAGACGGCAGGTGGGCGCGGCTGCCTGGCTCGCGGCTTTATGAAGGCGACATTGTAGCTGTGCGACTGGCGCCGCGCGGTGGTCGCGCTGCTCGGTCACGCACGCCGCTGTAAAAATCACGGACCCTCCAACGGAACGACGCCGAGAGTCCCGTCTCTCTCGCACTCATGGGGCGTGCCGTACAGGTGCGACAGAGACAGAGCGACGAAAACGACTCTCGGAATCAGTCTGCTGCGGCAGGCTGAGGCAGGCCACCGGCTTGGCCAGCTTGCCGGGGGTCAATGCCGGCGGGATCGCGCGGACTCTGTCTGTCTGTCTGTCTGTCTGTCTGTCTGTCTGTCTGTCTGTTTGTCTGTCTGCTTGTCGATCTGTCTGTCGGCCACCGCAAGTCTCGCACTGCCCTGGACTTGTTTTGGTGCCATCTACCTTAACCTCTCCTGACCTGTATCTCTCTCTCTCTCTCTCTGCCTTACACGTCGCCCTTCCCCCACCCCTTGTCCTTCCCCGGAGACCCCCCCCCCCCTCGCAGGGCCGTCCGCTCCGAAGCGGTAGGCACACACACAGCCCGAAGTGCCGACTCTATCAATATTTGGTGTCCGGTGAGTCTGCTGCTATGCGGACGCCCCCAGCCGCCCCCAGCCGGCACTCAAGCTGACCGATGTGGTCCAGAGGACGTCCTGGGGGCTGACTGCACAGGACAACAGTACGTACAGTGTGTCGCCGCCCCTCCCCCTCCCCCACCTTCCGCAACCCCCGACGAAACGCGGAGAACCCGGTTCGCATTTTTATTCGCCCCGTTTGTGAAGCCCTTTCCTTTCGGGCACGACCTGATTTCATAACAACGGCAGGCAGCAGTAAGGAATGAGGACCGTTCAGGTTCCCCGGCTCGGCGGTCCCGAGCGCTGGCTTGTGTGTGTTTGCGTGGGCGAGGTACACTATGGCGAAGCGGGTTCCTGAAACTACTGCGGCTGCTTTGAGTCCGGGTGGCACACGCGCACGCACACAGACACACACACACACTCACACAGTAACAAGCACGCGTGAAGGTACGCGTCGCCGAAAGTGATGGAGTGTAGTGCACAGCCCCAGCATGTTCCCCCTCACGAAACTCTCTAATTTTTGTACATTCCCCCTTCCCCCCCCTTTTTTTTGCTCTTGTTCTCCGCGGCCGGCCAATCTGCCACCTCCTCTTCCGGGCCGCCGGCGTCACACGACAAGGGCTGCGGGGGGCCCCCGTGTCGGCCCGTGGGGCTGCGGGGGCGTGTGTGGCAGGTCCACTGTTAAAAAGGTTCCCTCGGCGAGTTTAATTACGCGCACAGGAATGGTTTTCCCGCACCTCCCTCTCACGCCAAGTAAATTGAAACCCCTCCCCCCTCCCCTCCCCCGTCTCCACGACGCCCTCACGCGAGCGCAGCGCAGCGCCCCCTAGAGCGGCGGGGTGGCGGTGGGGCCAAATAATGAGTAAGTGAGGTAAGGACCGGGGACGCTAGAGAGTCCACGCGGTGTGAGGAAGGCGCCTGGCTCGGCTTGGCTTGCCGCGCTCCGAGTGATTGAAAAACGAAGGAAGCAATTAAAAGCGACTGAGACAATGAGGAGGAAGCGTCGCGCTAACGCAGCGTGTTCCAATAATTAAATCGGCTGAGAGAGTCCTGGCCGGCCCGGGCCCCGCGCACGGCGAAATGGATTTTTAAAAAACGTGCCCCGCTGCTGCCGCTGCACGCGATTGAAATTCAGAGCCCCCCTGGGCGATCGGCGCCGAATGCGACTGTTTATACTCCACGCGCGCCGCGCCACGCCGCGTCGTCGATACCCCGGTCGGCGCGGACGGCCTGGAGTCCAGGCCCTGGAGTCCAGGCCCTGGACGGCGTGGACTCGGTGGACCACCCGCACAGCATGCTCATCATAATCAGGAGCACTGGGGGCGTAACGCCGAGCCGGCCCTGCACGCCCTGCACGTCACGAGCGAGCGCCGTCTCTCTCGCACCCGCACGCCGCGGCCCGCCAGTGCGAGGGAGACGGGGAGACCCAGTCAGACCACTGCCGGAGGACGGCGCATCTCCCCCTCCTCCAAGACCGTCTCCCTCTCCCTCGCTCCGCTTGTTCTCCTCCGGCGACCACACACCTCTCGGCCGTCCCGGCCCTGCCCGTCCAGGCCCGGCCGGCGGACTGGCGGACGCTCGGGGTGAGGCTGCAGGCTGATTCCGAACCTGCTCTTTCTGTCTCTCTCGCACGCAGGCACCGGGCCGCGGGGGTGCGAGAGAGACGGCACCTGCGGGGCCGGGCCGTGATTACCATGTTGTAGTGACTGACCAGGCGGGGCGATTGCTTTGGGCTGTTGATGCTGCCGGTGCCGGGGCACTGGCGCCAGGCCAACCACTCCGAGTACTTGGCTACCGTCACAAGAGTCATTAATTTATGACGTGGGGGGCTAATGCGCACAATGAGTGTTGCATGCACTCATGGCCACCTGGCGCGCGCGTGTGTGCGAGAGAGAGCGCCGCCTGCCGGCTAGGAGAGCCTTATAATGTTGTTGAGCGTCTTCCACTACATCGTTTGGCGCGGAGTTTGCCTAATGCTTATGGTCTTTGGCGCGGTGTGGTCTTTGCTGCGTCGCGGTGGTCCTGGCGGTGGTCTTGCAGCGCGTGTCCGCGGTGGCCGTGGTGGTAAAGGGCCTTAATGGTGATTGATATTATGAATAATTCGTCTCGTCCGGCTCATGGTTATTCAACCGGGTCGCCGCGCTTGGCGCGCTTGGCGCGCTTCGACGCCGGCCCGCCTGTTCCGCCATATTTCTCTTATTCCCCTTATTTCTCTTACTTCTCGCCGAAGCGCTAATTAGACGTTCCTTCGTTAGGGAAGGTGAGCGCCGCGAGAAATGAAGCTTATGAATAAAAAGTTGCTAACCCCTCTCCCTCCCTCTGTCTCTCTCGCTCGCTTCGCGGGTCAAACTTGACCGCGTCTCCACGGAGACGCCGTGCAGCGCGGGTCCCGCGGCGATGCGGCAGGCGACTGATTCCGCCGAGTCGCTCTGTCTCTGTCGCACTCGTGGGGCTTGCCGTGGGGGTGCGAGAGAGACGGAGGCCGCGAGGTGCCGGCGCTAACACACCGCCGCGTCGCCGCTGCTTTGGTTCCTGCGCCGCGCTGCGCTGTGTTTGTCCAAGCGAGGGCCGGCTGCCCCAGGGCTGCCCCAGGGCTGCCCCGCCAGCGCCGCCGCGGACTCGGACTCGGACGCGATCCCGTTCGCAAACACGCCCTTGTTTGCCTCCCGTATTGCCGGCCGCGCCGCCGCGCCGTGGCAGTGCACCGCCCGGCACTGCACAGTGGGCCAGAAGACCGGCGCAGCCGGCCAAAACTCTAGACGCGTTTTTAGCTCCAGAGTCGCTAAATGGGGCTCGAACCGAACGTGTGACCCCACCAATGGCTTGCTCGCCGAACGAGGAATCCATTGGTGGGGTCACACGTTCGATTCGAGTCCTTTTTCGCGACTCTGGAGCTCAAAACGCGTCCAGAGCTTTGCCGCCGGCGCCGGCCTGGCCCACTGTAGGCCTGCCTGCGGACGACGTGTTCGTGTTCCTCGGCGTTGATGACGTCACCGACGGCGGCCGATGAAGAACGGCGCCCGCGGGCAGCCTCCGCAGCGCCGCCACCGGAATAAAAATAAAAATTATTTGCCGCCCCGCGGCAGCCTGCTCGTTTCAGTCGCTCTGTCTCTCGCTCTCACCAGGCGTCCCGTATAGGTGCGAGAGAGACAGAGCCAACGACTCTTGGAATCAATCCGCAGGGGGCTGTGGAGGACCACGACACCGTGAACTCGTTCGATCTTCACGCACGAAGGCCGGGGCTTTTTAAGTAAATTTGAAAAACACATTATCAGGGCGGGCGGGCCGCGGGGCGGTTATCGAAGCTTATTTTGCGGCCGCCAATATACACACACTCCCCCCCCAACACACACACATACACGCACGCACACGAGCAGTTGAATCTAATAAGCCGTGGCGGGGCCCGGGCTGGCCGTGGGGCCGCGAGAGCTGCGCTCTGATTACTTAGCTGGGCCAGCACATGCCCGCCAACCCCGCCCCGCCCCGCCCCGCCCCCCCGCCCCGCCCGCTCACGCCGCCCGGAGGATCAGGCCGCCCACTCCCACTAATCCCGCTTCCAATCGATGTCCCTTTCTTCATTATCCTTTTCTGCGGCCGCGCGCCGTGCGCCATCTGGGGATCGGCGGGGCAGCCTCGCCCCCGCCTCGGACAAGGAAAGGAACAGGGAGGCGCCGGCCGAAACCGGACTGGTTTTCGGTGGGTTTTCAGAAAACACAAGAACCTTAAATTTCAAAAAATAAAATAAAATATTTTTTTTTAAAATTTTGGCGTGGTACAATAGCCACCACTCGGTTTTATATGAATCGCACGCGCAACGAAATTAGCGTCGGCGGCGCTAGAGTTGCACACACTGGTCGCCACCCGCTCGGCACACAATGATGGATTTCCCAGAGCTAGGTACTGTTGCCCCCCATCACCCCCACCCCGCGCTGAAAAACAAACCCCCGTCCACTAGCACCCCCTGCCCCCGGCCGCTGCCCCCGCCATGGCAGTCGTTTCCACGTCCCCGGACCCGGAACGCGGACTCCGGACTCCGGACTCGCTCGCCCGGATGTGTTATCAAATTTCACGCCTCCGCGGCTCCGGGCCGTTTTGATGTTTGCGCTAACGCCGCTCGCGCTCAAAAGACGCGCGGCCGCGGCCCCGTCCGTGCTGCCGACTGATTCCGAAGGGGTCGTTTCGTCGCTGTCTCTCTCGCACTCGCGGGGCGGGGCGGCCGTGTGAGTGCGAGACAGACAGTGTGGTAACGATCCTCCAGAATGAGGCGACTGGGGACGCGCAGGGCCTCGACGCCCACGGTGCGGCGTCGAATTTCGGCACTCGCTTAGAACGCGGAAGGCGCTGGCAGTGTCCAGTGTCTGACAGGACAAAGGCACACTTCCTCCATGTTTCCCCTTATTTTTTTTATTTTCCGCGCAGCCGGTTCCAGTCATTTCGCATTCGCGCGCGCGTCGGGGTCAAACGACTCACTCACGCGCGGCTGGAGTCTCTCTCTCTCTCGCTCCGTCGCGCTCCGGCGGCGAGCGCCCGCGCAACGGCGGGTAGGCAACCCATCCGGCAGCCCCGGGCGGCGGGCCTGCCCGCGCCACGGCGGCCCCTCTTGCTGGCTCGTCGCGAACAGTGCCTCGTCGCTCTGTCTCTCTCGCACTCACGGGGCTGGGTCGCCGCCACCGCGAATGTCAATAACGTTTAGGCAAGGTGCGGGCGTAGTGGCGCCGCGGCGCCGACCCTCGCTCGGGGCCATGCCACGCCATGCCATGCCACGCCTCGCCGTGCCTCCCCACACTTCCGCCGCGCCGTTTCCTGGGTCTCCTTCAGCAGGTGCCTACACTGTAAAGCCTCGCGGAAGCGACAAGCCGGTACTATAGGCTTCGCCATTAAAAAACTTTATAAACCTCGATAAAATGAAATCTTTATGAATTAGTATGTATAAAAACTTACAGAGGACTTTTTTAAAACCCAGTTTTACCTGCGGGACCCCCGTCGCGCTAGGAGCCACACTGCTCCGCCTTTCACACGCGCGCACACACACACACACACACACACACACACACACACACACGAGAGGTGAACAGCCGCACTGTGTTTGGTGAACCGTCTCGACACGCCAGTAGCGATAGCCGCTCAGTTTCCCCTCCCCTTTGCAGTGGCGGCCCGGAGTGACGCTCAAACGCGGCCCTGCTCCTGCTCGTTTCCTGCTGACGCGGCCCACACTCACCCCTGACCCGTTGCTGCCGGGAGGGGGGGAGAGGCTGGTCCTCACCATTCTATTACTTGGTTCGAACGAGTTTCGATCCTCCGGGCGCAGGGATACGACGGCGACTCCTCGGTTCCAGGTCCCAGGGCCTCGGCCCACCCTCTATGCTGTGACAGCAGCGCAAGGTGTGCAGACGGACGGACAGACAGACAGACACACAGACAGACAGGCGGAGAAAATGAAAATAGTAAGGAGAAACGGAGGGAGAAAATGAGAGCTTCTGGTGTCGTTGCGCTGCGCAGGGTTTGAGGTTCAGAGAGAGAGAGAAGAGAGAGAGAGAGACGAGGAGGAGAAAGGGAGGGATTCTTGACCGGTGGCCGATCCGATTCATCTTGCTGACCCAGCAATTAGGCTTCCCTGCCCTTGCTCGCCCCCCCCCCTCCCCTCCCGCCCCTTCCGCCGGCAGTGAGTGGGATTCAGTGTACACATCTGCCATTGTGCGGTCGGGCCGGCGGGGCTGGCGGGCCGGCCGCCTGATTCCCAGCACCGCGTTATTCGTCGGCGAGTGTTTGGCTGGCAACGCCACGGAGCGGTCGGCGGTAATTTCATTCCGCACAACCACGGACAGACAGACGGACGGACAGACACGCCCCGCGCGATGAACGCGTTTAAAAGCAATCTTGGCCGATTTCCCACTCGGATTGTGTTTGTTTTTCTGTCCCCCGCGGGGGCGGGCTGCCTGCCTGGATGGTCGCCTCGACTGCGGGGCGGCGGGGCGCGCTGGGGATGACGGTGATGAGACTCCAGTGAGCTGAATGATTTGCTGAAGCCGGCAACAGTGGGCCGGGCCGGGCCGCGCTCCGAGGAGGTTCGCGAGGTTCCCGAGGTTCCCCGAGGAGGTGCGGACGAGCGAGCGCGTGCTGCTGCGGGTGCCCGTGGGACGCGGGGGCAGTGCCGAGGAGGGTTGAGGGTCCGGAGGTCCGGGCGTCCGGAGGTGCGCGTGACCCCGAGGGAGGCCCCGCCCGTCCGGGGCTAGCTCATCCGGAGGTCCGGGCCCGGGCCCTCGCCCGCCTCGCCCGGCGTTTGGTCGCGGCGGTCGCTCGGACAGCATCATCGCATTTCGAGCTGTTTGAAGTGGAAGGGCTGATCCCAACAGCGTCTCTCTCTCTCTCTCTCTCTCTCTCTCCTCTCTCTCTCTCTCTCTCTCTCTCTCTCTCTCTCTCTCTCTCTCTCTCTCTCTCTCTCTCTCTCTCTCTCTCTCTCTCTCTCTCGCTCTCTCACGGGGCGCCCCACGAGTGGGAGAGAGACAGGACGCTGGTCCAGGCTGACCCGCTGCGGCCGCATCATCCCGAGTCATTAGTACGAGAAGTGCAACGTAAGTCGATTGGAGAGGCTTCTCCCCGCCCCTGGCACGGCACTGTAGGGTACGGCACGGCGCGGCGGGGTGGCTGCACTTTCGTTCAGTGTGCTGGTCACGGCACGTTGGTTACAGCCGGGTTACACTCGAGGGAGGAGCGCCCCGCCCCGCCCCGCCGCCACTACCGCTTTACGTGGCCACAAAACCCGGGCAACAGCCCTTGATCGGACTAGGAGATAGCCGGCCTGCCCGTCGGCCTGCCGGGCCCGCCCGCCGACTTCCTTCCCCACCCTTCGCCTGCATTTTCATTTTCCGCATTCACTCACTCATTCACGCCGCAGGGCGGACAGTGCTTTCGTCGCTCTGCCTCTCTCGCTCCCGCCCGGGACGCGCCGCGAGTGCGAGAGAGACACCCTGATCGGCATCAGCGTGCTGTCTGTGAGGGGTGCTGGCGCTGCGTTTATGCGCTCTCGCTCTGTCTCCGTCGCACTCACGGGATGGGCCCTAGCGGTGCGAGAGAGACAGAGAATCGGTGTGTTGGACTGCGCGTGGCCGGCCGGCCGGGGAGTGGCCAACCGGATTTCGCCCCAACTATCGCCAACTTTGGCGTCCGAGGCCAGAGCCGGGTAGTTTGAATGAGAAGCGACCACTATCACGCCGGATGGGGCCGCCATACAGAGGTGGATCGGTAAAGGGCTTTGATCGGTGGACTGCCGTGCCGTGCCAGAACTTCCCTCGCCTGCTCTCCCATTTGGTCTCCTCTCATGCGTCACCCCGCGGTTCCGCGGCCCGCTCGCCGCGCGAAGCCGCCACCGTTCGCCCACCCGAAAGTCCCACGCGTGGAAAGTTACGTGTTTTTCATCCACTTTTTCCCACTTCTCGTTTCCCTAAGCGAACGAACGACTCTCGGCGTCGTTTTTCCCGTCCGCGCGTGTGTGGCGCTCCCGTCCGTCTGACTTCTTTTTCCCAATTTTTTTTTCGGGATGACTTACGCCGTCACCGCACCCAGCTTCCCATTAATTTCACCAGCCCGATGACAGGGGAAAAAATTGAGTCGGTTTTTGAAAACGGATCCGCTATCCGGTGTCGTCGCCACGTCGTCAGCCTTGGGCGTAGGCCGCCCGGCCGGCGGCGCTGTCTTGCGGTACGGCCTATTGCCTCCACCGCAGGCGCTCCGGACCGCTCCGGACTGGTGCGCGCGCGTGTGTTTGCCGTCGTGCGTGTGTGTGTGTGTGTGTGTGTGTGTTTGTCGTTGTGCGTGTATGTGTACGTGTGTTTGTTTGCGTGCTCACCGAGACGCCGCGCCGCCGCGCCGGATGCCCGATTTGCAAGTGGCGGACGTAATGCGTTTTCCCGCCGTTTCTAATTTCGGCGGCAAGACTTGTAATTGTTTCCGGGGCGGTTGTGTAATTGCCCCCGCAATACGCCGCAATACGCCGCCCTGCTTTTTTACAGAAAAAAAACGCCTTCCTCCCCACTCTTCCCCCGGGGCGTTGATTCGCCCGCCTCGACTCCGCTTTTGCCGCCAAAAATAAAATGACTAGAAAAAATAATATTTCGAGTCGTAAGTTGTCGGCGCGTCCGGTGTTCGTCGTGGTGGTGGTCGACGTCGTCCTGGCCGTCAGGCCGTCAGCAGCCGGGCTGGGCCCTCCGCGCCGCAAAGTTGGCCATCCCGACGACAGTGCTGCGGGACTTTGCGCGGGAATATTAATTCAATCCGCGTTACCAACCTCACCAACCAACCCCCTCGTCTTGAGGCGAGCCGCCAGCCTGGTCGGGCCGGCCCCACTGCCGCCAGCCCCGCCAGCCCCGCCCCGCCGCAAAATCCCTATTCACTGGGGCCGCCGCGTGTCCGCAGCGTGTCATGTCGCCGCGGTCGGTCTTTAGTCTTTACTGGGGATGAAAGTTGGTGGCTCTGCCTCGCCATGCCTGCCGCTGTAGGCTGGCGGCTCACAGTGGGCCAGAAGACCGGTGGAGGCGGACAAAACTCGAGACGCGTTTTGAGCTCCAGAGTCGCTAAATGGGACTCGAACCGAACGTGTGACCCCACCAATGGATTGCTCTCCGAACGAGGAATCCATTGGTGGGGTCACACGTTCGGTTCGAGTACCATTTAGCGACTCTGGAGCTCAAAACGCGTTTAGGGTTTTGTCCGCCTCCACCGGTCTTCTGGCCCACTGTGCGGCTGGCCTGCCTGGCGGGGGAGTCCTCCTCCCTGGCGGCTTCCCGGCTTCCCCCGCGTCTTGCGGCAACACGGCAGCCCTCCTGCGCACTGACTCCGAGAGTCGTCGCTCTGTCTCTCTCGCACCTATACGGGACGGCGATGAGTGCGAGAGAGACAGAGCGACGCCTCTGGGAATGAGTGCGGCAGGCGGGCTGAGCCGGCAGCTGCTCTGCCGCTAGTCGTAAGTTTATCCCGAACGAACCGCCAACGCCGCCGCCGCGGTCGCTCCCTTCGTGTCGGAAAGCGTATGCAGATTCGTACGTCGCTCTATTTGCATGGCCGGCGCACTTATCCTGGGGTAGCTCAGCGCCGCGTGTGTGTGTGTGTGTGTGCGTGCCTGCGCGTGTGTGCGTGTTCAAGCTGGGTCCTCGACGCCCGCCCGCGCCAAACCACCCGAATCCCGGGTGAATGGAACGACACTCGACGAGGGCCGAGGGGGACAACTTTTGGCGCTGCTTCAGTTCGGATACCGCTCTCTGGGCGACGACCGTCGGCAGCCGCGCGCCGCCACTTGCCTCAAATAACTGACGGGACGAAAACTATTTTCTGGAGCGGAAAAACACACACACACACACACACACACACACACAGAGAGACAGGCACAGGGCGTCAGACAGAGAGATAACACCTTGTCGCCGCAGCTGCGCGCCGCTGTCAGCCAGGCCGTGTCGGAGCAGCGGAGCGGCGCGGGGCTCTGAAAACAAAATGACGCGACATCCCGGCGAGACTGCTCCGCTGCCTCTGCTCGTCGAGTCGACAGTGCAGGGACGCCCATGCGCTAAGCTTCTCGTCTGCGTGTCTGTTTGTCAGCTCGTCTGCTCGTCTGTTTGCCCATGGTTTGTCAGCTCGTCTGTTAGTCCATAGTTTGTCGCCTCGTCTGTTTGTCCGTAGTTTGTCAGCTCGTCTGCATGTCTGTTTGTCCTAGTCAGCTCCTCTGAGTTCCATAGTTTGTCAGCTCGTCTGTTTGTCCATAGTTCGTCTGCGTGTCTGTCTGTCCATGGTTCGTCAGCTCGTCAGTTTGTCCTTGTCAGCTCGCCTGCCAGTGGCGCGGCGTAACGGCTTGCCCGATGGCACTGCGGTGCAATACGGAAGCCTGCCAGCGAGGCTGGCGGGGCTCGGAATCAAGTTATAATTTCAATCGGGGGTCGTGATCGGCGGGGCCCAGCCCAGCCCGGCCCAGTGTCTGGCCGGCCGCCAGCGACACAGTGGCCCCGCAGCAGTATGCGCGCTCTGCTGCCAGGGCAACACGACTCGCGCCAAAACAGAAACAGTGTTCCAATTTTTGTTTGTTTTAGTTTTTGAGAATTTTTGGTGGAAAGAACGGTTGCGGCGAGTGGCCTAGTTGCGCACCTCCACCGTGCGCGGCGTGCGCCCCTCTGCGGCCGACCTGGCACTAACCCGCCGCCGCCCCGCCGCCCCCGCCCCCTGCCCCCCGCCTCCACCTGTTCCTCATTTTTACGAGGCGCGCCAAATTGGCTGTGCCTAGGCAGACCGCAGCCCAGCCGCTCCAGCCCCATTCTGAACCGCTGCACCGAGGAGGGCCCCCGCATGTCTGTGCCAAATACTTCGCCGCTGCCACCCTCCCCCTCCCTTCCCCTCGGCGTATTATCGCCGCCGCAGGGCGACAGATTCTTTAGATTCAATCTCCGCGCCGGGATTGCGTTTGGCCCCGGCGCAAACTTGCGCAAACGGCGCTGACGGGCGGTTGCAGGGATGTCTTTGCAATCAACGCGGCAATCGCATTGCAATGCGATTCGCAACCGGATGCAACAAGGCAGCGCGTCGGGGTGCACAGCTCCGCTTAGCGCACCTGGGGGACGGGACGGGCGCTGCGTTGCAAGCCATATATTAAGGCTATCACATTTTCCACCCCATTTGCCGCTCGCCGGCGCCTCTGTGTGTGAGTGGTGTGTGTGTGTGTGGGGGGGGGGGAGGCTTTAGCCCGTGCTGTATGGATGTCTAGATCTGCAAAGGAAACCACGATAATAGATGGCTCGCCCGCTGCCCACGGAGTGTTTATCCGCCGAGGCTAACGCTGTGCATCTCTCTCTCTCTGTTTGCAGACGTGCGTCGTGCCCACGCCGCGCTGCAGACGTTCGAGCAGCCGCCCAGCTACACGGAGGTGAACCCGGACTCGGACGTGAAGCTGGTGTGCAAGATCTACAACAAGCGGGGCAACTGCTCGTGGCAGAAGGACAACAAGGTGAGTGGAGTGGAGTTTCCTCGTGTTTGCGGCAGGCCGGGGTACGCGAGGAAGGGGTCGGCAAAAAAATTGGCGAAAGGGATAATAAAAAGACAAAGTCCTTTCCCTCCGGATGAGCCCGGCCTTGTCGGCGGCCAGGTGAGGCGGGGCGGGGCGGGGCGGGGCCCCTCGGGGGTGGGGGCGTGCGCTACATCATCGCCTTGAGCGGAAACAAACCATTAACGGCCTAGCGAGTATTACTTAACGGGCTGATTTATGGCCAGACTAATGGTTGTCGGACCGTCGGGGTGTGTCTGCGAGGCGGCCAGGCTCGGCTCGGCTCGCGCTGCCGTGTCCAAGCCAGGCCGGCCGCCAGCCACTTGCGCCTGATTAGGTTACGGTCTGCTGTGTTGCTTTTTGATGAGCCGCCGCCTTCTTCCTTCCTTCCGGACGTTCGTCTGGCCGTCTCAACCGTCTCGGGCGTCTCGGCGTCGTGGAGGAAGGGAGCTCGTAAACCGGCAGACGGCCGTCCGGGGGAAGCGCGGCGTTATTAAGAACGAGAGGTGCCAACGAGAAGGCAGCCGTCGCGGCGTGCCTGCCGCGCCCGCCGTGCCCGCGAGGCCGCCGTCGACGCGCTCCGCTCCGAGGCGATGCAGTGCCAGAGCGTGGCCGCCCAAGCGTCCGCGCGAGGTAATTTCCCCTCGAATTTTCCCCGCAGTGCCGTGCACCTGCCTGGCTGGCTGCCTGGCTGGCTGCCTGGCTGTGGCCCCGGTGCTCCGCGGGGAGTCGGTGCCAATGGTAAATCATGCAGTGCACTCCGGCCGCCCCAGAGCAGCCCGTCCTGCAGCACAGAGTGCCTGGGTGCGCTCTCGGCGGCCCCGGGCTGCCCCGGCTCTGCGGCGTGGACCGGCACCGCGATGAACGTCTGTCAATACCCCGCCCGCCCACGCCTTGTTCATCCACTGGAAGTCTCTCGCGCGCGGAGTAGCGCCGCCACGGAGCGAGTCATTTTCTGCGTCCGCCAGGTGGCTCGAATGATGTTCGGAAACGCTTGGGCGAACCCTCTTCCCCCCCTCCTCTCTCTCTCTCTCTCTCTCTCTCTCTCTCTCTCTCTCTCTCTCTCTCTCTCTCTCTCTCTCTCTCTCTCTCTCTCTCTCTCTCTCTCCGACACGTACGCATGTCACGTGTGTCACGCAACCGCGGCCGTTGTAATTCCATCTCGCGCGGCAGCAGCGCGGCCAAAAGTTTGAAGGGGCCATTCCATTTTCTTGTCTATAAAGCAGCCAAGTTGAGCGATCCGGCGGGCGGGCTGGCTGGGTCTGGCTGGGTCTGGCTGGCACGTCGCTGCCGCGTGCGGCGGGGCCGTTAGCCGTCTGCCCGCCTCGACGGGGAAACGTATGCACGCCGGGCTGTATGCATACGGGCTGTAGGGGCTGTACGGGCGGCGCGGAAATAGTTGAAGCGCCTCGCCGTCCGTTCGGGTTGGGGGTTGTCGGAGCGCGCCGAGGTTGAAATGTGAGAGGAGGGGGGGGGGCGTGAGAGTCGGCGTCCCCGCCGGCGATCCCGCCTGTTTACTCGGCGTCTTCATATCGGACGGCCGCGGTGTGTGTGTGTGTGTGTGTGGATCAGTCCCTCCCTGTATTTTTTCCCTATTTTCTTTCCCCTTTCCGGTACCGCTTTGGGAGGGGCGCGGCCAGTAGGCGTCGCAGAAGCAATGATACGTTCCGGGGGCCGATCGACACGTGACATATGAGACTTTGCCGATGGCGTGTGTGTGTGAGTGTGTGTGTGAGGTCCTCGTCGACGGCGTGGCGTGCGTGTTTGCATTGGGGGGCCTCGCCTCGCGGGACGACGGCGATGGAAAATTTCTCCGGCACACTACTCGCCCTCTGTGTGTGTGCGTGTTTTTTTCCGCGCCGCTGCTCCGCGTCGTCCGCGTCGTGTCGCGGGCCGTTCGAGCAGGTCGTCGCGTCCGGGCCGTGGGGCCGTGGGGCCGTGGGGCCACTCTCCGGGATCGGCTCGGATTAGGGTCACGGCGCTTGACGGCCGCGCCGTGGCCTGGCCGCACAGTGGGCCAGAAGAACGGTGGAGGCGGTCAAAGCCCTTGACGCGTTTTGAGCTCCAGAGCCGCTACATCGGACTCGAACCGAGCGTGTGACCCCACCAATGGATTCCTCGTTCGGAGAGCAATCCATTGGTGGGGTCACACGTTCGGTTCGAGTCCTGTTCAGTGACTCTAGAGCTCAAAACGCGATTCGAGTTATGGCCGCCTCCACCGGTCTTCTGGCCCACTGTGGGCCGCCGCCACCACCAGCACCAGCACGCCCCGCCGGGCCGCCGCCGCCACTCCGGCCTGATGCGCTCCGAGCGGCTCCGAGCCCCTGCAGCTAGGCTGCCCAGACGGCCCGCCACGCCGACGTGCGCGGCGGGTTGCCTACCCCGCGATGTGCAGGCGCTCCCCGCCGCCGCCTGGCCGGCCTAGCCCAGCGGTTAGTGTCGCCGCGTCTCTCTCGCTCTCCCGCGCGCCGGGCCGTGAGTGCGAGCGAGACGGAGAGCCCCTGCCGCCCCTACCGGGCCCTTTGTAGTACGCCGTAAAAGGCGTAAGGGAGGCGCGGCCCTAGGACGGCGCTAGGACGGCCCTAGGACGGCCCTAGGACGGGGATCCCCCAGGATGGGGATGGGGCCCCGCCGGGCCCGGCCAGGCCCTGCATCGTGATGTAGTCACTAGCCGGCGGACCGGTCCTTGCACTGGCCCGGGCCGGCCTCGCCACTTAAGGGGCTCGGAAAGATCAGCGGCCGTTTGTACCGCCGAGGAGGGCAACCGAGGGGAACCGGGGCACTGCCGGGGCACTGGCAACCCTCGCCAATTACTTTGCGCGGGCTCTTCAGGCCAAGTAGTGCGCAGTGCACAGTGCTCCCCGCGAGTGCTTCCTCGCAATGGCGGATGGACGCGGCTCGGCACAGTGGGCCAGAAGATCGGTGGAGGCGGCCGAAATTCTAGACGCGTTTTGAGCTCCAGAGTCGCTAAGCAGGACTCGAAGCGAACGTGTGGCCCCACCAATGGATTGCTCTCCGAACGAGGAATTCAGTGGTGGGGTCACAGTTCGGTTCGAGTCCTACTTAGCGACTCTGGAGCTCAAAACGTGTCCGGTATTTTGACCGCCTCCACCGGCCCTCTGGCCCACTGTGCACGGCACGGTCAAACTGTCGTGTTTTCGTTCCGTGTTCCGTGCGCTCCGCCCTCGTGATTATTTTAATGTTCGGACCGGCGAGCTGGCCCGGCAAACGCCACGGTTGTCTTCCGTGTTCCGAATCAATTAATGAATGCGTGCATGAATGGCTGAAGGAATTGGACTGGACGCTTGTAGTATTGAAGGGGCGATGAATGAATGAATGAATGAATGAATGAATGAATGAATGAATGAATGAATGAATGAATGAATGAATGAATGAATGAATGAATGAATGAATGAATGAATGAATGAATGAATGGGTGCTGCTCTCCCTCATGCACACGGCAGGGCTTTTCGCATGGGTGGGGCTTCCCTGGCGATGGGTGCCCGGCCGTGCCCGACTCGGTACCGCCGTGCTGTGCTCAGATATAGATTATGAAGGATGAAGGCCCCCCGTCCCGGGCCTGGGCCGGGTCTGCCCCCCCCCCCCCCCCTCGCCGCAGCTCTGATATCGGAAAAGGGATGTATCCGATTGCCTTATTGCGATCCAAGTTGGGAGGAGACGTGTGTGTGTGCGCGCGCGCGTGTGTGCGTGTGGTTGATGGTGTGCGGCATACACGGCTCGATCCAGCCATCCAGCTGCTGATTGCGTGTTATTGTTTTATCAGCCTCCCGTTGTGTCTAGCTATCTCATCTTCTGTCGCCCCCGGCCCTACCCTGGCCCCGGCTGGGGCTGGGTCGAGCCTAGGCGAGCCTAGGCGAGGCGCTTTCCCACGACCTAGAAGCGGCTGCTCATTGCATTGGCTGACGCGCTGGCGAGGGCCTCGCCTGGGGATGAAGCGACCAATCAGAGACCGTTTCGAGCGCGTAATGCCGCGGAGTTTAGGCCCTCTATCACTCTTCTCTCTCTCTCTCTTCCTCTCGCTCTCTCTCTCTCTTTCTCTTCCGGGCGCCTTTCTGCCAGCTTCTCCTCGTACGCGCGCTTACGCACACTGGGGGGAATCAGCGGGGATTGAAACTTTAACGATGTGTGTCGAAACGCTTGTAAACGCGCTCCTGGCGCCTCGACCGCACTCTCGTGTGTGTGTGTGTGTGTGTGTGTGTGTGTGTGTGTGTGTGGTGTGTGTGTGTGTGGCTTTGCCGCCCGGTGTGTCTGGAGCGTCGGATTTTGCAGGCCTTTTGACTGCCTCCGCCTGCTTAACCTCAAGTCAAAGCCGCTCGGTGCGGGTGCCGCCGGGTGCCGCCGGCCCCGGCCGCTCCGCCACTCCAAGACGAGGAGGAAGAGGACGGTCTGCGAGCCCTCCAGCCTTCATCGTGGAGCAAGACGATTACACCGTAATTGCGAAGGGAAGGGCGACGACTGCCGGGAAGGAAGGGTTGCCGGCTGCCTCCTCGCCGCCGTGGTTGCTCTTCAAATGAAGCACAAGGCGCTAAGCCCCGCCGCCGCCCCGCCCCGCCCCGCCCCATCTGCTCCCCTTCCCTCAATGAATATATCTGGCGGGCTTTGTTGACGCTGTAGAAAGTCCCCTATTTGTTGCCGCCTCGCCTCGCCTTCGGCGTCGTGCTCCGGGGGAGGGGTCGGGGGGGAGGGGGCTCTGTATTTATGCGGCCCGCAGGCCCGGCTGCAGGCTCCGTCTCTCTCGCACTCGCGCGGCGTCGCGCACACGTGCGAGAGAGACGGAGCTGCCCGACAGGCCCGTCGGTCTCCCCCCCCCCCTCGCGTTTATCAGCTGATGACACTTTGCGGGCCGCGGCGCCGCGCCGCTCTATTTAGACTGCACTGGCTGAGCGGCCCGGCTTTTCCTGTTATCGTCGCGGGCCAACTTTAGACTGACGGCGACCCCGCCTTCGCAGACTGATTCCGGGAGTCGCTATTGTCGTCGCACTGCCGGGAAGGACGGCCCGCTAGTGCGCGAGAGAGACAGAGCGACGACAACGACTCTGGGAGTCAGTCTGCCGGCCGGTCAGCGGGTCAAGTGGGGTGGTCCCTTCGGGTCCCTTCGGGTCCCTTCGGGTCCCTGGGCCTTGCCGACGGGGACTCGGCCGACGATGACCGGCCGAGGGTTGCTGGCGGCCCGGAGGTGGCCCTCGCCTCGACAGGCAGACAGACAGACAGACGGACAGGCAGGCAGACAGGCAGACAGACAGACAGACAGACAGACAGACAGACAGACAGACGGACAGACAGACCGGCGCCCCGATCGCCTCCCCGCCACTGCGATATGATCCGATACAACGCGATCGGCGGCGTCAGCTGCCCGGGCGGCCTAGAGGGCCTAGAGGCGCCCAGCGCGTGGGAATGGCCCACGCGGCAGCGCGCGGCAGCCACTGGAAAATGAGGCCGGAATTGTTTAGCTTTTCCCCCTCTCTCTATCTCTCTCCGTCTCGCTTCCGGTTCGGGTTCGGCTGCGCGGCGCTGCGCGGGGAATCGAACCCCCAACCCTCGCCTTGTTGCGCATGATTAGACGCGATGGGGATTGCGGGAAGCGGTTTAAGGACGGAACGATGAGGTGAGGACGGCCCCGCCCCGCCCCGCCCCTCCCCCACACCGTAAAAACGCGGCTTATTGGAATTCAGTCCGCTGTTCATCGGAAATGTAAATAGAGGGCGAGGCGCCGAGCGGCCAGGGAATTAAGGGAGTTAATGGTCCGCGGAGGGGGGAGGGAGCTTCGCCTTGCTTCGCCTTATTTGACCAGACTGCGCGCTGCACAATCATTAAGCCCGGGTTCGAGTCCCGCCAGCGGCGCGGAGAGGGAGCCGGAAAAAAGTGAGCCGATAACTGGCGCGCGGTCCTGGTAGTAGTTGCGATCCGTTTACTGGGTCATGGCTGCGCGTTCGCTTTGTTGTTGCCGTGTCTCTCTCTCTCTCTCTCTCTCTCTCTCTCTCTCTCTCTCTCTCTCTCTCTCTCTCTCTCTCTCTCTCTCTCTCTCCCTCCCTCCCCCGGGGGTGCCGCGTGTCTCTGTCCCTCCCCCGGGGCGCGAATGCGTGCGGCGCGCGCGTGCGTAGGCCGGTCACGCGCGCACGCTTTGACCGATATATTCATTCTGGGGGTGTGAATGGAAAAAGGGTCGTACCGGAAAGTTGTCGAACGCGTTTACCCCCTTCTGGCCTCGCCCCTCCCCCCTCCCCTCCCCCGGTACACAGCGCCGCAGCGGGCCCGCTGCCAGAAATAGAAATCCCTACACTCCGTAATGAAAAGTAATGGTGCTTGAAGCTCGCGACAGCGTCACAGCGTGCCTGTCGCTGCTGGTCGCCTCTCCGCCTCCGCCGGGGTCCAGCTGAGACGAACAAACTTTGCCTCCTACACTGCAGCGCAAAGTTTCTCCTTCTCGCCGAGCGCGGGGCAGAAAAAAAATCCCGACCAAATGTCGAAGTTCGGTCCTGACAAATATGGCGGGAGCGGCGTTTTATGCAGTGTGGGGATCAACATATCGCGGAGTGATTTTGATTTTTTTTTTCGCCCCGAGTCCATACGTCATGTCGGGACTTTGCAAAGTTCCCCCCCTGCCCCGCCTCGCCGCGCGCCGCGCGCTAAGGGGGCAACTTTTACCATCCATACTTGGCGGCCCCGGGTTGGCTGTGGTCAGTCTCGCTTCGTGACGTATCGCAGGGAAGGCCGCCGCGCCGCCTTGCCGGCGGCCGTTAAATTATTCCTTCTTTTTCCCGCTCGAAAAGCGAGTTGTTATTCGCAGGGCGAGGCCGGGTGACGGACGGCACCACGCTGTAAAGTGCAGCAGGCGTCGATATGCTAATTCCTCGCCGCCGATTCGCCGTATTTTTCAACTTTCCCGCGTTTTCCACTCGCGGATGATGAACGGACGTCGCGACGCCGAGCCAAATTGTGTTTTTTTGTTGTTTTCGTTTCTTTTTTTGGCGCCCCGTTTCCGGCCGAGCGACCCGCTCGCCAGATGCGTTTCGCGCCACACCGCCGCCGTGCCGCCAGAGAGGCGTTTCCGTCGCTCTGTCTCTCTCGCGCCGGTGCGGAGCGCCCCGTGAGTGCGAGAGAGACAGCGACGGGAACGGTCCTCAGAATCAGTCAGCAGTACGAGGCGCGCTGAGCATCCCATTTTCGGTTCCGAGGTTCAAACACGATTCCGCTCTCTTTGGTCCTCGATTTCCTCTCCTTTTCTAACCACGCTCTCTCTCCGTCCCGCAGCCCGTCGGCATGTACCCCAAGAAGTACGAGTGGGCCGGCAGCCAGGAGCAGGGCGACTGCAGCATCTGGATCCGCAACGCCACCCTCAACTTCGACGACGGCCTCTGGGAGTGCCAGGTGACGGCCTCCGAGTTCACCACCGGGGACGCGCTCACGTCGCCGCCCGCTAAGCTCGTCGTCCGAGGTAAGTCCCGGGTTCAACACCCGCCCCCTCTCTTTTTTTCTGTCGATTTTTTCTTTTTTTCCATTACGAGGACAGCTCGTTGAGCGCGCCGGCAGGCCTCCGCTTTGAGCTGTGCTGCGCTGTCCGGTGCAGCGGGCGTGAATGGACACGTCCGCTTTATTTTACACTCGCCTCGTCGCCCTGTCTCTGTCGCACTCGCGGCGGGGGCTTCCCGCCGGGCGTCGCGCAGGCAGCGGAGCGAGAGAGACGGAGCGACGGAGCGAGCCCTCGGAATCGGGCCGCTGCTGCACTAGAAACGAGGCAAAAAGGGCGACAGCGGGTGAAGGGCCAGGCCCTGTGTGACGGATGGCTGGCTGGGTGGATGGATAGATGGATGGATGGGCGGCGAGCCCTCAGCCTGCAGCACTGATTGGGGGCAGGGCCGCGCCAGGGCTGTGCCAAGGGCTCCGCCGTCGACGGCGTCGCGCTCATGACCGTCTGGAGGACGAGAGTTCTCCCTTGTCACCCTTTCCTGCCCCCTCCGAGCCTTTCTGGAGGTGAAGGCCGGGCAGCAGGCAGTGCATTCTCCTTTAAAACGACACCAGAAGAAATTTGTTACCTCGGGAAAATTTCGTGTAAATTTTTGGCGGAGCGCCGGTCCACTTCCTCGTTCTGGAGGCCGGCGGCGTAGTCGCGGTGCGACCCCCCAGGGCCTCGGCCTCCACCACACTCGTGGAGGTGGCCGCGGCGCGCAGGCCGTGCTTGGAGCGAGGGGAGCGGGTCAGTCCTTGTCCTTCCAAAGGGTCCGAGGCCGTGGCGTCCATAATGCAGCGTGCGTCGTGAGGCCGAGCTGGCCGAGGCACTCCGGGAGAGGGGAGGGGAGGGGAGGGGAGGGGAGGGTCGTCGTGCTGTCCCCTTGATTGACGCCGAGGCCTGGCTACCGGTGTCTCCACGATAAATGTACCTATGGGGGCACAACCATCGCGCGCCATGAATGCACCTACACTCTAAATATGGGGTGCCCAGAAACTGGGCGCCTTTGTCGCCTGCCCCACTTTTTAGGGTGCCAAATGTCGCCCAGTTTCTGGGCACCTTGTCGCCCAGTCTCGGGGTGGACAATCATCAGTAACCGGCCCTCTCCCATGGTAGAGCATGCCAGATGTCTAGTTCCTGGGCGACTAAGGTGCCCATCTGGGCACCTTTGGCACCTAGTCGCTGTGAGCCATGGGTGAAGGCAGGTTCTAATGGTTTGCCACCGAGACTGGGACAAGGTGCCCAGAACTGGGCGACATTTGGCACCTAAAAAGTGGAGCAGGCGACAAAGGCGCCCAGTTTCTGGACACCCTACATTTAGAGTGTAGGGACCACATGGCACCACATGGCAATGGCACCACACCGGCTCTATTCACACGACGGCGCACGAGGTTCCCGATCGCGGATCCGCGGTCGGCCGCCCCCCTCCAGTCTGCCAGAGATTCACGGCAAAGAAGGCACTGGGGAGCAGAAATGTCCGGCGGGTGGCTCTGCAAGGGGTGGGAGGGGAAGGCCAAAGCCTTGCGGAGGGGGAGAAAAATCCCCCTCCCCTTCCTCCTACTCCCGGAAGGAGCGGCGGCAGGAACAGCAAGGCGGAGATAAGGAGGGAATGGGATCTGGAAACATGGAGAGGCTGAGATTAGCGCGGCCCGATCGGACGCCCGAATCGCACATTCATTACTGGGGGATCTGGCCGTGCCGGGCCGTGCCGAGCCGCGCTGGGAAACAGCTTGATACAGAGAGGGGGGAGGGAGCCAGTCACTTATGAAAGGCCCTTGATTATTGGCGGGCCGCGAAGACCAGGTCGCCGGTTGCG
>NW_023144622.1:7124790-7358950 GCF_012932325.1 Thrips palmi
CGGCAGCCCAAAGTTCCCTTGGCATTAGACCCCTGCACTGCCCGCCGCCCCCGCCGCCCCCAACCCTCTGCTGGCTCTGCCGGCCGGCCTCCGCCGATTCAATATCTCCCCCGCTGGGTCCTCATCCAGGGATCGGCTGCGGCGGCACGCCACGGCGGCCCGAGCCCCGAGCCGCGGCCCCAAATCTCAGCCATTAGTTGGTGGAGCGGCGTCTGCGGTGAGAGCGGCGCTTCTCGATTCGACACCTTCTAGATCCCCGTGTCAACACCGCCGTTCCCCGAGCGGAGCGCGTCTCTCACTGTTTATTCAATCCTCCCGTTATTCAAAATTGGTCCTTGCTTTTTTTGTCCTTCTCGATGGCCACCGGGGAGTTGAACCCGCCGCCGCTCCCGCTCGCCGATGCACTTTCGTCTCGCGGGGCGCGGCGGGGCGGGGCGGGGCGGGGCGGGCGGGGCGGGGCGGCCTCGATTTGGTATGCATACGGCAGGCATGCCGGCGGACCGAAGGGGCCAAAGCCCGTGCCGCGGCTGGACGGCTGGACGGCTAAAGGGCTGCCGTCTGACTGGCCACCCGCCGCGCCACTCGCGTCCTACCGTACGCCCCGCTCCACTAACCCGTTGCGCACCACTGGAAAAAAAAATTTCGCGTTTTTGAATATTTTTTTGTCGGTGCCGCCACGGTGCTGCTTGATTAGTCCGCTGGAATCGCGTTACCTCGCTTCCCAGTGTGCGCACCGCGCTGCACCGCGCTGCACTGCGGGGAGGAAGAAGAAGAAGAGGAAAAAGAAACGAGACAGCGCGGCAAAGAAAGTGAAAAAAAGGGAAAGGGAAAAAGGCGGCGCGAATCCATCTAGCACTGCTCGCCCGCCGTCAGACGTTTTGCATTCATGGAGTACAGGAGCTGCAGTGGCGGCAGGAGCGGCCATGTGTGTTTGTTCTCATGACGGCACCGCCTCCACTCCACTGCGTGGCACCGCGCGGCGCAGCGCAGTGCAGCAATGCATCGCTCTTGGAGGAAAAAAAAAACAAAAACAAAAAAGGAGGAAATGGCAGAGAAAGGGTCGAAGGGCACCACGCCACTGGAACATCAGAGGCGGCCTGTGATAAATATGGCGCGGTATGTTTCCAGGCTGCCACACACACTGCAAAAAAAGACGAGAAAAATAAAATAAAAAGGGTTGATCTGGCAGAGTGGTGTTTGTTGTTGTTGCTGACGGCCCTCTGGCCGGCCGAGGCACTGCGAGGCACTGCGAGGCGCCGGCGCTGATTCTTGTTGTTGTTGCTGCTTGCAGTGGCGCCCCAGACGCCGCGGATCGAGTTCAACGGCTCCCACGTGCTGCCCGGCAGGAACGTGTCGGTGCGCGTCGGCAGCAGCGCCGTGGTCAAGTGCATCTCCCGCTTCGGCAACCCGCCGGCCAACATCCGGTGGCTGCTCGGTAAGTCCACCACACTGCGAACAGGAGGCGGTCGAAATCCTGCGGACGCGCTTTGAGCTCCAGAGTCGCTAAATGGGACTCGAACCGAACGTGTGACCCCACCAATGGATTGCTCTCCGAACGAGGAATCCATTGGTGGGGTCACACGCTCGGTTCGAGCCCTGCTTAGCGACTCTGGAGCTCAAAACGCGTCTGGACTTTCGGCCGCCGGCGCCGCCGATCTTCTGGCCCACTGTGCGCCACCGCGGAGGCCTCCATGTCTTGACCGTTCCCTCGGCGCAGGCTCCGAGGACATCACCAGCCAGGCGAACCAGACGAACGCCACGGAGGAGGACAACCACCGGCTGTACGTGGCCACGTCCTACGTGAGGATCGCGTCGGTGCGCGACCTGCACCGCCAGCCGCTGCGCTGCGTCGCCATGCACGAGTCGCACAGCACCAAGAGCCAGGACGCCGAGGTCAAGCTGGACGTGCACTGTAAGTACCTGGGAATCGAAGGGGGAAAATCTACGTTTTCCGAGAGCGAAACAAAAATTCAGTTCGCGTACGAAATTTGAAAAAAAAAATAACAAACATTTTTTTGACAAAACTGTCATTTTTTTTTTTTTTTTCCTATCGTTCTGCGGAAGGGCAGGGGTTTGTTTGAATCGGTGCCGTTAGTTTAGACGGCCCAGCCGCACACCGGGCGCGGGGCGCGCATGTCGGTCGGTCGGTCCGGTCGGTCGGACCGTCCGAAGGGAAGCACCGAGGGGCCGGCCGAAGGCCCGAAGGGTAACGGCAGCAATGCGGTTCGGAATGCGGTGCGACATCTGTGTGCGTGTGTGTGTGTGTGGTGTGCGTGTGTGTGATTCAGCACCGGGACGTGGCTGGAGTGGCAACGCTTAGTTTTGCAGTCCGATCTAAATGGGTTGCTATGGGGTCTCGCTCTCGTTCTCCCCCCCCCCCCTTTCCCCTCTCTCTCTCTCTCGCGACCACGTGGAATTAGGCGGGGTCAGCAGGCCGCCGCATCCAGAGCGGGTGGCCAGGCCAGCCGGTACTCGAACCCGTGACCCCCGAAACACAATCTGAAAATGAGAATTTTAAAGGGCAGTAGTGAAGAAGATGAGCGGCCTTGGCTTACGCGCCAACGTGTGTGAGGCGTCCGATTTTCTACTCCAATTTAACCCCGTGACCCGGCCGAGGCCGTCGCCGCCTGCTCGCAGTGCACGGCAAACAGAACAGAGGACCACAACGCGGCCAAGCGTGAGTGTGCGTGTGAGTGTGGTGTGCACTAGTGTGAGTGTGTGAACGTTTTCGCGCTGAGTTCGCACCCCTCGCGGGTCGGAGCTTCGCGGGGCTGCGGCGGGACATTCATCTCTTGTCGCGGCACAATGGGGACCCCGCCCCGCCTCCCCTGTCTGGACCGAGGCGGGGCGGGGCGCGGCGGGGCGGGGCGGGGCGGGGCGCGGGGTGTCGCGCCCCAACCTTTCCGATACGCCCTGCGTTGAGCCCCTCCCGGCGCCGCCGTGGCCTGTCTCTCTCGCACCCACGCCGGACGCCCCGTGAGTGCGACAGAGAAAGAGAGAGAGAGCTGGCCCCGGGCCGGCCCCGCAGGCGCTAAAGTGTCCGCAGTTTACCGCGGTTGGGGCCTAGTTTAGGCATCTCCGGGGAACGCGTACGTACACTGTGTGCCACACTGTGGCTCCAGATCAGCGCGATCGAGCCCCAAGTAGAGAGGGGGGGGGGCTTCCGAGTTGGTATGGCGTTGGCCTCGCACTCCGCTACAACCACACGGCCAACAAGTTAGACTCGCCTTTGCCACTCTTTCCGCCCTCTGCCGAGCGATTCCGAAAGCAAGATCCTCTGTCACTCTCCTTCTCTCTCTCACCTCACGGGCTGCCCCGCGCGTGCGACAGAGAGGCAGCGACGGAGCGACTCTTGGGCCGACACGAAACGAGGCTGCTGCCTTTTGCCGAGAAGCCCGGCGAAGTGGCGCGAAGCCACGCGAAGCCAAGCCGGTGAAGTCCTAATGAGAAATTCTTGCGTTGTCCACGGCACTGCTGGCGCCGCGCGCTGCGCTACCGACTGCCGACTGCTGCTGTGAGCAGAATAGAATTTGGCTTTGGCTCCGCGGCATTCCGCTTAGCGAGCGAGCTAGCGGGACTTCCCTCCCTCTCCCTTTCCCTCGAGGGGCGTCCCGAATGGGTGCGAGAGAGACAGAGCGGCTTGCCGGGGCAGGGACCGCGCTGACAACGCCAGGATGCCGCCGTGTGGGCGGGGCGGGGCGGGGTGCGCGCCGAGCAAGGGCGCCCGAGCGGTCCGCGCGGGTCCGCTTTCTTTTATTATCACGATTATTATTTTCGGCGTGAAATGCGAAAAGGCGAGGCGAGTCGCAGACGGCCGCCGCTTATTAATTAGGGTGCAGAGCCACCAGACGCACCTGCGGTCCCCGCCGCGGTCAGCACCGGTCTGTCTCTCTCGCACCCGCGCGGGGCGCCACGCGAGTGGGAGGGAGAGAGAGAGAGAGAGGGAGAGGTGAGGCAGGGTCAGGTGGCAACGGCCTTGGGGCTCATCAGGATGCAGAGGGTGGAGGGCCTCGCCCGGCCTCGCCAGCGCTGCAGCCTCGTTCCGAGGGGGAGGCCTGTCTCTCTCACACCTGTGCGAAACGCCCTTGAGAGAGAGAGAGAGAGAGAGAGACCTCCCCTTCGGAGTCAGCCTGCAGCGGCGGCGCAGCGGCAAACATCTTGACTGCGCCGGACTGGGCCCCCGGTAGTCCCGGTTCCCAGGCTCCCTCCCCCGCTAGGCATCCCTTCCCGGCTTCGAAATCACGGCATACCTGAGGTTTAACGGCGGACGAATGGCCCACGGGGCCGCAAGGCGTCGGGAAGGGCGGCGCGGCAGGCTGCCGCCGAACTCCACTCCGTCTCTCTCGCACTCACGGGGCGAGTGGCGGGTGCGAGAGAGACAGCGCGGCGTTCGGCCCGCTGGCAGCGAGGAATGCTGGCGCCGCCGTAGAAGTGCCGCAGCCTTCTGGACCGCTGCCCCCGCCTCGCGCAGGCCCAGGCCCCGCCCAGGGCCCCATCAGGTGGCGGTCTTATGGCCAGGCCGCCGTTCCCTCCCGTGACTTACACTTGCCTCCGTTGCAGACCCGCCCGAGGTGAGCCTGTCGGGGACGCCGACGTCCGACCTGGAGGAGAACGTGGACCGCGTGCTGCTGGCCTGCAAGGCGGACGCCAACCCGCCGGCCGCCGTCTTCTGGGAGGCCACGGACCGCGGCAACGAGCTGGTGTCCTCGCAGGAGACGCTGCAGTTCCTGCCCGTCACGCGCAAGAACGCCGGCCGCTACACGTGCCGCGCCAAGAACGAGGTGGGCTTCTCGCCGCCCGTCACCGTCTACCTGGACGTCAAGTGTAAGTACCCTTGGCGGTGAAAAAAAAACTCGTTGAACGAGTGTTTGAACCTGCGTCCTCCGCCTTCCAGACGCGCCCCGAGTGGTGGCCATCGAGCCGCGCGTCCGCACCACGACGGTCAAGCTGGGCTCCAGCGTGTCCTTCAACTGCACGGCCGAGGGCAACCCCGAGCCGTCGTACCAGTGGCTGCAGAAGATGCCCACCACGCAGGACACGGTCATCATCCGGGGGTCGCAGGCCGAGCTGGTGATGCACAACGTGACGTACGAGCACCAGGGCGAGTACGTGTGCAAGGTGACGAACCTGATCGGCGGCACGGAGCGCTCCGAGCAGAGCGAGAGCCTGTCCGTGCAGGTGAAGGGCGCGCCCCAGGTGCTGCGCAACGCCGTGGCCCGCGAGGTGAGCGTGCTGCGCGGCCAGGACGCGCACCTCAAGATGGTGGTGTGCGCCGACCCCAAGCCCAGCAAGGTGCAGTGGCACTGGGGCTCGCTGGCCGTCGACTCGGGCGCCAACAGCGGCCGCTTCCAGGCTGAGGAGCTCCTGCAGGTGAGAAACCACTCTATTCCTTTAAAAAAAGTAAAAAAAAATGTTGGATTTTATAACATTGTTGAATTCTTTAACATTGTTGAACTTTTTAACATCGTTGATTTTTTCAACATTCTTGAATTTTTTAAGATTGCTGATTTTTTAACACTGCTGAATTTTTTTTAACTCTGCTAAAATTTTAACATTGCTGGATTTTTAAACACTGATTAATTTTTTGGCAATTTAAAAGTTTTTTGACACTTTCATTTATTTGTTTTCTTATAATTGACGATGGTCTTGTTGTCCCCTTGCCAGGAGGAGCGCGAGGACTGCTACGAGGCGCGGCTGCACGTGCGCAGCGCCGACCTGGTGGACGCGCGGACGTACCACCTGACGGTGGAGAACGACCGCGGCGCCGACAGCCACATGGTGCTGCTGGCCGTCCGGGGTGAGCACGAGGCTCGAGCATCAGCAAGTACGGCGCACTGCATGGCACTGCACGCATGGCTTGGTGGACTTACGCTTCCAGGGATGGGCTTCCGACTCAAACATCAAACCAAAAATTCTTTTTAAAAAACTGGTTTTGGAAATGGTACTTTTTCTGGTTTGAGGAAGCCCATTCCTACTCTTTCATTTCCCCGTCTTGATAGGCAGGCAGGATGGTGCTTCGCCCACCACGGTTCCTTCGGTGGGTGCGACTGATCTGTTTTACTTAGCCTGTCCCCTCAGTGCCGCATGCGGCCGCACTGTCCGTCCCAGGCGAGTTTAGCGCCACTCCGCTTCAGGGGAGCGGAGCGGCGGGGCGTCGGGGCACTCCTAGCGACAATAATGCTGCCTCGCCGCCTAGAAAATGGAGCAAAAGACAATGGTGGTGAAAAAAGGGTGAATGGGGGAAAGAACGTGGGCAAAAAATATTGAATAAGGCGGAGGCACACTGGTAAAGAGGGACTGTACTGGGGCCGCAGCCCGCAGCCCTGGGCGCATCGCTAGGGCTGGCCTGCCTGGGGCGCGGTCGGCACGCTGTCACACACAATCAGACAGACTGCCAACTCCAGCACAAAATGTATCCCCTTCTTGCCTTGGCCCTCGCCTCGGCCTCGGCCTGCCCCCCCCCCCCCCCCCCCCCCCAGGCCCGCGCCAGCCCTGTCCTAGCAGGCGACACCAACGGAGGGGACAAATTTTAAATGGGCTTGAACAATTCATCGCCAATTTCGCCACACCCCATACCGCGCTCCAGGTGAAAGTACAATGCAAGATGCGTTCAATATGCAAATCTCTTTTTAGTAACGACTTTAGAGACACTGCCGTCGTCTTCGTCGTCGGTGGGGAGCATGTGAGTAAGACGCGGTGCGAAGTTCGGCAAGATGGAGGGGCACACGAGGTCCAGAGCGTGCTGGCGTTTGCTTATGCGGGAGCACACTTGCTGTGACTAGCACACATCACTAGCACTCTTCACTATGACCTTGCTGTGCATGGCTACAACATTAATCCTTTTAAAAATCCCGCCCCGGAGCTCGGAGTTGACCCGGGGGCGGTTGCACGTCGGCACGCCGACTAGCGATCGGGTAGTTGCTACACCTGTAGTCCCGCGGCTTAGCACAGCCACTAGTTCCTTAGTTCAGCGCAGTAGTTCTTGCAGCGTATACGAACTGGCGGTGGCGCGCTTTTGAAACACTGCTGAACAAGTTGGCGCGAAAATTCGAAAAGTTTTGTGTGTCTGGGGCCGATACGGCGCTGGCAGGAATCCAATAAGAACAAAGAGTGGCCGTCTCTTGCACGACTTTAATTCGGTAAGCCAGCCCCCACGGCGTGCCTCTGTCGGTGAGAGGTTGCGAGGGGCGGGGGGCGGCGGGGGCGGATCGGCACACATGTCACGTAGTTCCTACCCCGGCCGCCCCGGCCGCCCCCTCCAGCCGACTCGCGGAGAGCAGACGGAATCGAATCGCTTCATCGGATTCTCTCCGAGTATTATGCTCGTTCGGCATTAATCTCCCTCCAAATACCTACACTCGGACGGAAAATCGCACCCCTCGCAAGCGTGCGTGACAAACATATAGTAGTACACACAGGCCAGGGAACTCTGTAGACTGTGGATGACAACAATGGTTAGTTTAGAGTTTTTGTGCGGCTGCATGCGTGTTGGTGGTAGTGGGATGTTTGTGTGTGTGTGCGCGCGCGGCCCTGTGCCGCGTTCCCTGCCTCATTTGCATGTTTCCTTGTTTTGCGATTCATTTGAATGTTGTCAAGCTTGCTACTGCATAAAAATATTGCGACTTGCTATAATTTAATTAAAAGCTTATACATTGTCTGTTTCACTTTTTCTTTTGAATCAAAATTTTTCTCTGTTGTTAGTCAATGAGTCAGTTATTTTTCAATTAATTAATCAAGTCGCATAATTATGACATAAGTATGATTTTGCTCTAACAGCCAATCTGTGTGATCCTTTTCCAGAACCAGTTTCGATGACAACTTTGCTGAGCGTTGCCTCTGGGTGCCTACTTCTGTTGTTACTTCTCGTTCTACTCTCTGTGTATGCGGTTCGGAGAGAAAAATGCTGTTTTGCCAGTAAGTATGCTACTCTGTGCGTTGCATTAACATCCACTGTTGACCTATTCATTTTTTTGTGGTTAAAAAATTGAACACCAATGACTTATCTTTTCCTTTCAATCTGTTGTAGGGAGAGGTGACTTCAGGCCGGCGGATTTGGAAAGGTAAGACAATTGCTTTTACTCCTAGTTTCAAGTGTTCTATCGTAATACAAAATCTATGATAAATCATTGAGTGCGGGTAACAATCACACCAATGCTCTTAGGCAAACAAAAAATGTATTCGCCATTCTCCTTGGCCACAGGTTGGATCGAGCAAAGGCAAAGAGATTGGATAATCTTGATTATGACATAAGGTCAGTTGCTCATCGCATTCAATAGTGGAGCGCATGGCAACTTGTCGAGCTTTTATATTAGTTGTTTCCATCCAAATGGTAATACGGCATAGTTCAGAATTTCAAGCCAAGCTTTATTCGTTGTCAACGCACAGGTGGAGACTCACAGGCAGCTTTTTTATATTTTTCTGTGTATCACCGTCACTTTTTATGTTCCACTAGCACAATATGTACCAACTACACTCGCATTACATCTGAAATGTGAACTGCATTATGTCCAATTGTTTTGCTTACCAGTGATTTTGAAGCGAATGAGCTGCTTTACATCATTCAACTTGTTCATTTTTTTAAATTTCTTGCATGGTAGGATGTTTGACTACACAGTTAGAAAATTTCAATACTGCTTCGGCGCAGCAAGTCTTAAAGATTCACTGCAGCATCGGAAACGGAGTCCGCGAGCGCCTGCAGAGGTTCCGCGTAGGCCACGCGCCCAGCATCCGTGCGACACGGGCGCTGTGTTGCCTACCCTGGACTTCGCAGGCGCTCGGGCTCGGCGCTAGTGTCTCGTGCCGTGTCCGGGAACGCTTTCACTAACGCACTGTCTCTCCTGTTGGCAGCGAGAAGAGCGACGTGGACTCGACGTCCGGCAAGAAGACGCCCCGGATAGACGGGTCGCTGGGCAACAACGCCGTGGTGGGCATCGGGCCCGACCACCACTACGGCCACCAGTCCCCGATCCCCGTGCACCACCGGATACCCCAGCACATCACGGCGGGCGGATCCCCGGAGGCCATGAAGGTTAGGCTAGCCGCCATGGTGCTCCAGGCACCGACCAGGGTGTAGCGCATCGCGCAGCCTAGCGCAGCCTAGCTCTGGCCCGGGGCCTGACGTCCTGACCTAGAGGTCCTGGCCCTGTGCCTTGTGGTCTGCTGCCCCGCCCCGCCCCGCCACCCCGCTTGGATACTGCTATATGGCTGTGCCCATATGCCCCGCGCCCCGCCGCCGCAAGCCCTCCTAAACCCCCGTAGTGTGAGCTGCAGCAGTGTGACGCCAGTGTGTGTGTGTGTCCGTGTGTGTGTTGTGTGTCGTTGTGGTTTCACTGCCAAAGCTAACTTGCAAGTTTGGTCCTCATTGTGTGATGGCTCTCTTACTTTTTCTGCTCTCTTAGTGTTTTTTTTTCTGTCTCTCTCTTCTGTCCATTAGAGTAATGAAGTAGTGGGGCGGGTGAAAAGACCTAATAGCTACTGAAATGACAATAATTTTTCAATTCTCCAGTTTTCTTGGATTTTTTTATCACTGCTTTTTAGTACATATCCAGAATATGTAGAATAAGGTACTACCACATTTGACCTATTTGAAAAACAGGTTCTTATTGTTAGAACGTCTTAGCAGGAGCGAGATTTCCATACGTCAATTCAGGTCACTTGGGTCAAATTTTGCAAAATTCTTAAACAAGTAGATTTGTGTGACCTATTATGTCATCAGTAGTCCTCGCTGTGCCATTAGGTTTTTTAATATAATTTTTATTAAAAAAGTAATGTAGTTAGAAGAACAAGTTTAGGAGCTATGAGCTATTGGCTCATCAGAGTCAGGTGAATTGGAAGTTGGAAATCCCAAGCAGGGTTGACAGGTCCCGTCCAGCAACAGCCTCCTCTCTGCTACCTATGCTTTGCATTTGTGTTTGTCCTCAGTGCATCTCTTTGAACTGATGCACTGTGTGCAAAGTGTAGTGTGTGTTGCTTAAAACTGTTGTGTCTGCAAATGGACTGCCTCACACAACAGTGTGAACTGAACTAATGTCTTTTATCTGTGTGTTGCTGTGTGATTTTTTTATTCTCTTTAACCAATGTGAGTCGTGAAGCCTCAAAAACTGTAATTGTTTATGCTGATCTCATTAGAATCCTTAGAGGGTTTGATCTCCATAATCAGCACTGAAATGTCTTCCATGTTGTCAAACCAGTTATTTAAAAAAAAAAACATTATTTTAACGTTTGGTTTCACTTTTTGCACGTTTATTTTGCACACTCATAATTTTTCACTTTTTTGTGTGTTTGTTTGTTTGTTTGTTTGATTGTTTGTTTTTGTTTCTTGTTTTCCTTAAGAAGCCCAATCTATTAGAAATGCATATCTGTAGTTGGAATCTGCTTGAGCTCATGGTTCTGAACATAAAATGTACTGATGTCTTCAGACCATGAGCCCACTGACTCCTTCTTGCTTCTGACCTTAGTGTACGCAGTACGCTGTGCTGAGGGTGATTTTCATGTAGAATGTTCCTGCATTTGTGCAACCATGTTGTACATCCTACTGTCATATTTAATGTACTTAGGAGAATAAGCCTCAGACTGATTACGTAGAATGCAAACTAGTACTATGCAAAGCTCTATCGTAGTGAACGTGCATGCAAAAATGCCAATAATGATTGACACTTCTTCTTGTCAAAAATTTTTACACATATGAAACCAAATGCTTCTTGGGCAATAATTAAGACATTTCCTAGAGACCCTCCCATAAAAGGATAAGTTTATAATTTTTACATTGAATATTTAATTTTATTGTACCATATGATGACTTAGTTTCATCTTGTTGATTTTGTGAATAATTATTTATGCCTTTGTATTATATTATTTAAAAAGCCCATTTATTCTGAGTGTAAATTAATGAAAAAAGTAAATTGCCTATTTATGAAACTATCCATTTTACAATGGATGTGTCCTGTACAGTCAATCTGCATAGTCAGTCAATCTAGACATAATCTGTATAAAGAAGAGGTTGAGTGCAAATAAATTAATTCTGTAAATATTGTATTAAAAGCTGCCTTGTCAAAGCTTTGACAGTTTTTAAGTTACTTGTTTTTGTGTCAGATATTTCAGTACACAAATAAATGTTATAAAATAAGTTTTATAACAAGAGATTTACATTTAGTTTTATTTGAGTTACCTTTGTTTATTGAGAGGAAATATTTCTGTACACTCAGAACATTCAAGGCGCCTCCTTTACAGATCAATAACATTATATTTTGATGGAGTTAAAACGTTGTTCATTCCATTTCACATTGCGACGGACTTATTAATTTACCACTCATCTCTCACACAGGTTATCTTGATTCAATAGCATCCTCTCTTTTTGTTGCCTTGTTTTGCTAAATCAGCATTTGATTCCATCCGGCTCTTTCTTTTTCGTTTAAATTGTAGTATGTTCCTATTAGCCTGCTTCCTTATTTCCCCCACATATGGAGCTTGCTTCTTGCGCTGTATGAGCATCTTTTACCCCATCCTTAAAGGAGCACTAAAGGCAAGCAAATGTAAGAATTTTAACTACAGCTCTTAAACTTCATTTTCTATAGAAACTGCAGAAATAACTAGGCGAAGTTACATGTCCCATCCTTCCCTTTCTTCCCAAAGCAGAAACAATCTTTGGAATGTTGCATGATAGAGAATGGAAATTGTCTTCACAAGCCTTCACAAAAAGCACAACCCCACGCACGAGTTACGTACACTTGTACAGATTTGTAAGCACCTCACCGTAGTCTCACATCCAATGAAATGGTGAAATGGTATTTGTACTTTAGCAATTAGCATCGCTAGTGCTCACACAATTCATTTCTTTACTGCACTTCTTGTCATTTGTAGCAGCCAATCGTGATATGTTCAAGAGTAGCTCAGAACGCAGAGGAAGCAGCCGCCTCGATAAAGAATCAAGGTTTGACTCCCAGTCATGGCGGCGTATGCTCAAAGAATTCCAGTTTTTCGCCAGAAAAAGACTGTTTAGGGCCGAAATGGCCCCTGAAATAGTGTCAGGAGTCTTGAGGGAGTGCTCCAGCAACGTCATACTCGAGTTTAGGCCACTTTAAATTTTTGTCCAAAAACGTGAAAAAACCATGATGTATAGCCTTAACATTTTTTCGACGAAAATGGTCGACCACCTCCGATTTGTCTGAAATTCATATGGAACGTTGCTATGGGTCTAAGAAACAGATGTCCGGTGCCCAATGGCCTTTGACACATTCTATTTGGTGAGAAAATAACTTTTCCCGTGACGCTAGTGCAGCGTTGGTGCGGTGGGGAAGCTATGGACGATGGGTTGCCTACCTGTCCGGCGCATGGCCAAAGAATTCCAGTTTTCCGCCAGAAAAACTCCGTTAAGAGCCAAAATGGTCCTCCAAATAGTGTCAGGAGTCTTGAGGGAGTGCCCCAGCAACGTCATACTCGAGTTTAGGCCACTTTAAATTTTTGTCCAAAAACGTGAAAAAACCATGATGTATAGCCTTAACATTTTTTCGACGAAAATGGTCGACCACCTCCGATTTGTCTGAAATTCATATGGAACGTTGCTATGGGTCTAAGAAACAGATGTCCGGTGCCCAATGGCCTTTGACACATTCTATTTGGTGAGAAAATAACTTTTCCCGTGACGCTAGTGCAGCGTTGGTGCGGTGGGGAAGCTATGGACGATGGGTTGCCTACCTGTCCGGCGCATGGCCAAAGAATTCCAGTTTTCCGCCAGAAAAACACCGTTAAGAGCCAAAATGGTCCTCCAAATAGTGTCAGGAGTCTTAGAGGGAGGTGCTCCAGCACTCAAATTCAGGCTGTTTTTAATTTTTTGACCAAAATGTGCAAAAACCGTGATGTAAGCTTTTTTTCGACGATAATGGTTGACCGGCGATACACCGTGCCCAAAATTTGACTGATGCTACCGGATTCCGAGTGAATGAACCAGGTTCGAGGCAGGCTGAGTCTGAGGCATGTCGCATGTCACATGGTCGCCAAGGGTTCCGCGGGGTTGGGCCAGGCCGCCAGGCCACCAGGCTCCAGCACTGCGTGCTAATGCTGATGGTTCTTTGGTTCTTTCTGTTGTGCTGCCTGACTCCCTGCAGCACCCCGAGCGGGCCTCGACCACGGAGAGGCGGCGCCGGAAGAGCAGCGGCTCCAGCCACCGGCACCGCGACCGGCCGGGCCACCGCCACGAGCCCAAGCAGCAGCAGGACTACCACGAGTACCAGCAGCAGCCGCACCAGCAGGGCTACCAGCAGGGCTACCAGCGGGTGCTGCCGTCCAACAGTGGCGCGGCCGCCAGGCTGTCCATGCTCAACAGCATGAACCTGCAGCACAGCTCGGCGTCGCCGCAGGGCTCGCCGCCGGCGCAGGCCTACTTCCTGCCCTCCACGCACAGCATGGGCTTCAACGACCTGGCGCACGCCTACTTCCAGCCCAACAGCTACGAGCGGGCCGAGATCTAGGACCCCGCCCCGCGCCGCCCGCGCCGCCCGCGCCGTCCGCGCCCTGGACCCGTTCAGTAACGTCGCTCGAATCCTCGCGCCGAAAAGTTGAGAGAGTGGGATCAAAATTGCCGTTAATGGTCACTTGATGTCAAGCCGAACCGGAGGGCCATTCAGGCCTTCCCTTCAAGGCCACAAAAGGACTTTTCCTATTTTTCTTTGACATTAGGGGGCAGAGTAAAGGAGTGATTCTACATGGAAATGCATGCAGATGCCTTTGCCTCGAAAGATAACCGTTTTCCTTTCCATTTTCTTTGCACTCTACTGAGTGCATGCCTACTTATAGTCAGTAGTGTCTTCTTCATAGACTTTTAACATATTTAACCGCAGACTCACCCCCTAGACTGAAACCAGCCTGTGTTCTTAAGTACGACACTTGAACCCCTTTCTTAGTTCAACACTACCATTTCGTAGTCCCTGAATTAATTTAATTGTCAATGTGACAATACTGGCTATACTCCAAGTGTCCATGAATTGTAAATATGTACATCTGTCTATTTGTCGTTTTTGTTGTTTATACAAGTCTTTACCTTTGTTGATTTGTCAAATATTTAGAATCTGATGGGCTTGCATAGAGTGCGAGTACATCCAAAGAATTTATCCTTTTTGAATTCACCTAAGCCTTGCCTTACATTAAAATTTAATTAAAATGTGATCATTAAAGAGTTTCTTTGTTCATGAAAAAAAATCGTCACTGCCATTTGATTAATTTAACTTACAACTGTGTTTGAGTATCTTTCCCTTTACAGCACCTCAGCATCCCTACAACACGGTCATCCTGATAACACAAGCCGATTTTACTAATGTTGATACGTTTTGTATGATTTTTGTACAGTGTAAATATGTAATATACATTAATTGTAAGTAACTGTGTTTCTTTAAAAAATAAATAAATGAATATATATGTGAATATATGTATAGACCAAGAGATCAATACGAAAGAGTGGTTGTGAACGAAGAATGTAGAAGAATAAACGGTTTATTAATTGCAAAAGCTTTGAGTTTAATCAATTACTACCCTAAAATCATACCTCCCAGAATCAGAAATGACGAACAAATTGAAATGTCAAGCAAAGGGTCAAATTCAAGCAGGAAAAGTCACTTGAGAATCCAAAGACAATTTAAAATAAACCAAATATATTACTATTTCTCAAGATGGGCCATATCTGTTGCCCTGCCGGAGCATCGAGGCACGCCCAAGGGCTTTCAAGGGATTTCACAATTTCACCCGCGCACTAGCGCCTGACAGCGTAGGCAACACACAGAGAAGCAGGACGCCGGCGACCAGCGGGTTGCCTACGCGCCGCGTCACAGGCGCTTCCTGCAGCCTGATTCCGAGCACTGCTTTCGTCGCTCTGTCTCTCTCGCTCCTACACGGGGCGCCCCACGAGTGCGAGAGAGACAGAGTGTGAGTGGGATGGAAGAGGCTCTCGAAGGGGATGCGAAATGCACTCACGGGCTGAACGCTGGCGGGCGGCAACCACGCCACTTCCTGGCTGCAGCGCGGACAAGCAGACAGCGTGCACTGCACGCGGAAGACGACGCGAGGGGGCGCACTCGCCTGGCGTGGCGTGGCGTGGCGTGTCGCCGACTGGCACGATAGGGGCTGTTTAAAGTTGCAGCACGCCCCCGGGCGCCAACAGGAACACGCACGCCTGCCCGCACGCGCGCCGCGCGCCACGGCCGTGCCCTGCACGCGGTGCACGCGGAGGCGGCACTCGCCACACACGGCTCGCCGCGCCTGCCGCGCCACCAGGGTAAGTGCGGTCCAGTCTCTACCCCGCGTGCCGAGACGCAGGGTCTCTCGCGCGCGGAGTAGCGACGGCCCGGTTCGGAGAGCGGGGCAAACTGACAGCGCTTTGGCCGGGTGGCTTGGAGTTTCACAGCGAGGGTTGGTTTTCCCTCACTTCTTGGCCTTTGCAGCCCGGCCAAAACACACCCGTTGACAAGTGCATGAAAGATACTACAGCGAACGAGATAAGGGTTGCGGGACAGAAAAGAGTAGTTGAACGGGAGGTGTTTCCGCAAGATGAGGACGGATGGGACGCAAGAGATGTGCGAAGAAGTAGAGTGGCGGGAGGAAGCGGAGGCCGACAGAGGCACGCGCGAGACGGAGACGGAGGAGCGACACTCGGGAGAGGTAAGGCTGCGAGCTGCGGAGCGGGGGGTCGCTTCGACTCTCTCGCCCCCTGAGTGCGACAGAGACGGAGCGACGGCGTGACTGACGGCCAGCTCTGTCCCGAGGCCCTGTACGGCGTGAGCGACTTCCAGCACGTCGACTTCAACAAGAGGGTGGGCCTGCTGCTGGAGCGCCTGTTCCCGGGGGAGGTGCACCGCCGGTCCCTCAAGGTGGACAGGATCAAGAGCAGGGGGAGCGGCGACGCGCTGCCCATCAGCCTCGCCCACGTCGAGCTCATGACCGGTACGTCGCTCTGTCTCTCTCGCACTCACGGGGCGTCCCGTACAGGTGCGAGAGAGACGGACTCTCGGAATTAATGCGGCGGTTCCCGGTCAGCAGGCCTCATCAACAGGATGGCGTTCAAAGACGCGCTGACCCACCGCAGCCCCGGCCTCAAGATCTACAGGGCCGCTCAAGTGTCGCAGCAGATCCGAAAGTACACCTACAGGAAGAGGAAGGCCTTCGAGCTGAGCCGGCTGCCGGCCACCGAGCGAGACAAAATTAAGAAGACGAGACAAGACAAAGCGAAGCTCCTCAGGCAGAAAAGGGGGGATGTGACTCACCTATCGGAATTAGCGCGTCCCCAGAATTGAAGGGCCCTTTCCCGGGAGGAGGATTATCTGTACAGACTAGTGCTAATTGATAAATTAACTTTATGGTGCCCGATGGTCCTGATTGTGTTCAAGTGTCCCCTATGCACACGTCGTTGCGCAACATGTGAAAGTTGGTTGCGCCAATGGTGAAACTAGCACGGTTTGCGTTTGTTTGGAATGGTTCAGAAGCGAATGAAGCTGGCCGGTGACGCCGTGGAGGCGATGGAGGACGTGGAGACCGTGGAGACGCCCCTGGCCCGCCTGCTGCAGCGCTGGCACCTCCACCTCCGGGACGACGCCAACAAGTCGCGCTGCCAGCGGATGGTCATTCGCGTGCGAGGCTCCAAGGTCATTTTTCAGTTCCCCGACCTGGTCGCGGGTTCAAGTACCAGTACCTCCGTCATTTTTTTTTCGTACTATTATTTTTGGTGACACGGTACACGAAATTGCCGGATTCTGAGTCACTCAAACAGTTTTCAAGACTTAAAAAAAAAAAAAAAAATTTGTTGTTGACTGCGTGTTGCGTGCTGCGGGCTTACAGTGGGTGGTGCCGGGCTTCGCGGTGTTCATGGTGCGCAGTCTGCTGGACGCCGTGTTCAACGACAACTTCGCCCGGCGCCACACCCCGCTGCTGCACTTCGCGTCCGTGTACGGCTCCATGTGGAGCGTCATCTTCTTCGTGGGCCGCGCCGCGGAGTGCGCGCGCGCCGTGGGGCGCCTCGTGCCCGTCGCCGAGCACATCGGGCTCCACGCCGACGACGCCACCAAGGTGCGCCACGGCCTCGACGGCGCCTCGAACAAGGCGCCAGCAGGTTCACTCCGCTCATCAATTTGTAATTTATTGTGCTGGGTAATGGGTTAGGCCCAGCTGGGGCGGATGGCCGGGCGACTGAGGACCACGATGTGGACACTGCTGGTGATCGGCGTGCTGCACTTCGTCCTGGGCACCGGCACCATCCTCTCCGCGCAGAAGTACTCCACCGTGACGCTCTGGTTCTACGGGCGGCGCGCGCGCTGGGCCGCCGTCGCCAACCTCTTGCTGTGCGTCGAGGAGGTAACTAGCGTAACACGTTAGAATACCGGTTAAGATCCTTCGCTAGACCCCCTCCGCCAAACTGCCCCGGGGGCCCAGGTGGCCGTGCTGGCCGTGGCCGTGGTGGCGTACTACAGCCTGCTGGCCGTCGTCTTCGTGGTGTTCTCGGCCTGCACCGCGCTCTTCCGCGCCATCGCCTCGGCGTCCCTGGGCGCCGGCGCCAGGGGCTCGGCGGCGCTGCGCGAGGTGGCCGCCCTCCAGACGGCGGTGCAGGGCAGCGCGCTGCGGATGCGCCTCGCCTACCAGACCCCCCTGCTGCACATGGTGAGCACGGCGTCCGCCTCGCCACTGCACTGCCAACGCCTCCCCGGAGAGACACCCCCCTGCTTGTGCAGCTCGGCGCCGCGTTCCTGGTGCCCCTCGTCGTCACGGTGGAGCTCATCGGCACCCTGAACACCGCCACGCCCGCCAAGTTCGTCAACCTGGCCGTGCGGCTGGTGGCCAACATCTTCGTGCCTCTGTGCGTCGTCGGTGAGTGCTCCTCCCCCTTCTTTGAGACGCGCGAGCCCCGGCTACGAGAGCACAGTGCGCCAGAGGACCTGAGCTCCAAAGTCGCTAAGCAGGACTCGAACCGAACGTGTGACCCCATCAATGGATTCCTCGTTCGGAGAGCAATCCATTGGTGGGGTCACTTGTTCGGTTCTACCCCCATTTAACGACTCTGGAGCTGAAAACGCGTTTAGAATTTTGTCCGCCCCCTCCGGTCTTCTGGCCCACTGTGGAGTGCCCTGCTCGCAGGCCAGATGCTGGAGACGGCGGGCGGGCTGCTGGAGGTGAGCCTCTACGAGGGCCCCTGGACGGAGGAGGACGCCGCGTCGCGCCTGCTCCGCCTGCTGCTGATGCAGGCCGCCGCCCCGGACGGCGGCATCACGGCGCTGGGGCTGGGCCGCCTCAACGCCAGGTCCGGCCTGGGCCTGCTGCGCCAGTGGTTCAACTCCATCAACGTCCTGTCCAAGTTGACCAACTAGCCACTGCATCCCTGTCTGTTCGCTTTCTCTATTTATTTCGTGTCGAGAAACAAGGATTGTTCTGCAGGACTCGGATTTTGGTAGAGCGACGGACTTTGTACCTCGTGATGCGTTCGGTCGCCCGCGGTCACCTGACTGCCATGCCCGTGTGAGGGCCTGATCATGCGCTGATCAGTAAATCGCTATCTGGGTGTGTTTTTCGCGGCCGCGTAGTCGCATTGCACACGGCAAGTCAAGTCAGGCGGCGGTGCTCTTCTGAAAAAAAGATAATAGGCACCGCGCGGTTCGAGAGGCCATCCTGAAAAAATAAAAAGTATTTGCTGAGTGCCGAGTTTCGTCAAGACTAAACGAACTACTACCCACAGAGTGCGACAGTTCTGAAATTATATCGTCTCGAATCCCATCTCACTCCCTCTCCATTTTCACAACGCAAAGGAAAGAGGAAAAGAAGTATTTCCTAGGATCGCACATGTCTGATCACACTTATCGTTATCGTTTTCTCAAAAGTGAATGCAACTAGAGTACGAAAGCGATAAGTCATGGCGGTGTTTCTGAAGCGGGACCGAGTGTATTAAAAGTATTCTGGATGCCATCTCGAAGATGCCATCAAGTGCAGAGGCTTTTTCAGTGCGGGCCCGTGTTTCGATAAGGTTTCACACGGGCCACTGCTCTGGGTTAGTTGTTGACCCACCGCGGGCGTGGGGCGTTCGCCTCGCCCGCCCCGCCCCGCCCCGCCCCGCCCCGCCTCGTCCCGGTCCCCCGCCGCCGCGCCGCGCTTGCGCCGCTCGCGCGGGCCCGCCGCATAAAAGGTGGGGGTAATAGGAGGTACACTAGAACTCGCGGGTCCTAGTGTTGGTGTGGTCCGGGCGTCAAGGCGGCGGCGTCGGCATTTGGCAGCGATCGAGCAGACGGACCAGGTGAGTCCCAGTCCCGCCCGCTACACTGGAGCCAGTTTGAATGGACCAGAAGGCTCCCAACCGCGAGAGGATCGTCGATTTTACGTTTGTTTTCACGTTTTCACGGAAATATGGACAGCGGCGTGACTCGACGAAATCGACTCCCATGTATTATGCCATACAGTGGTACAGTACTCACGGCGCTTCCCTCGCGCTTCCAGGATGGCGACCTTGGTGACCTTGGCGGCGCTGGCGGCGCTGTCCTGCGCGGCCGCCGCGCCCCTCAACGTACTGCTGGTCAGCACGGTGTCCTCGCCCAGCCACTACATCTGGACCAACGCGCTGGCCACGGGGCTGCTGGAGCGCGGCCACCGCGTCACCGAGCTTGTCATCCGGCCGCCCGCCGTCAAGCACGAGAACAGAACCAGCTTCGTCATCACGGCGCCGACCTACGGCGATGAGCACGTGAGTGGCTGACACATCACCCGCCGACTCCCGCACTGGCCGGCCGGCCGGCAGTCTGGCCAACAACCGGGCCGGACAGGCGCCCGCCAGGGGTTGGTTACACTGTCCGACCGGCCGGGAATAAAACTCTAGACGCGTTTTGAGCTCCAGAGTCGCTAAATGGGACTCGAATCGAACGTGTGACCCCACCAATGGATTGCTCTCCGAACGAGGAGTCCACTGATGGGGTCACACGTTCGGTTCGAGTCCCATTCAGCGACTCTGGAGCTCAAAACGCGTCTGCAGTTTTGGCCGCCTCCACCGGTCTTCTGGCCCACTGTGCGGCTCCAGGCCTGCCACTCACCCGAACCCGTTCCTCTCGCTGCCGCAGGGCTGGGACCTGGAGGTGACCAACGTGCTCAGCCTCTGGGAGGAGATCCCCTTCTTCTACTCGTTCTGCGTCGAGTCCGCGAAGGCGGCCTTCGAGTCGCAGGCCTTCACCGACCTGATGAAGCATCTGAAGGAGAAGAAGCCCAAGTTCGACGTCTTCGTCCTGGACTTCATCATGCAGGAGCCCATGATCGGGGTGGGTTGGCTGGCTTTGCTGGTGGGGTGTCTGCGGCCTCCGTGGTGAGTGCACTGTGTAACCGGCCCCCGCTGTGCAGCTCAACTCCGTGATCGGGCGCGTCCCGGTGGTGGCGTTCACGGCCTTCAACATGCCCGAAGAGGTCCTGCAGGCCATGGGCTCGCCGTTCGTGGCGTCCATGCTGCCGTTCCAGGGCGTCGGCGCGGACGGCGGCGTGCCCATGACCTTCAGGGAGCGCGCCGACAACGCCTTCAAGTGGCTCACCTACAAGCTCTACGCGCACTACGTGGACAGGCCCAGGATCAACCAGGACATCGCCAAGGTGGGGGTCGACACCGTCGTCCTGACGGAACCCTTCCAGGTACACGTCGATCTCACCACTCGCGACATGTCCTGCAGTGGTTCCCCGGCGCCCCCAGCCTGGAGGAGCTGGAGAAGGACCTGGCCATCAGCCTGGTGAACACGAGTCCGCCGCTGCACGGCGGCATGCCCACGGTGCCCGCCGTCGTGGAGGTGGGCGGGCTGCAGGCCCAGCCGCCCAAGCCGCTGCCCAAGGACCTGCTGGACTGGGTGGACGCCAAGAACGCGCCGCACGGCTTCATCTACATGGCCTTCGGCACCAACGTCAAGTAGGTCGCCAGCTAGAAGGACGCGTTGAGAGCTCCAGAGTCGCTGAATGGGACTCGAACCGAACGTGTGACCCCACCAATGGATTGCTCTCCGAACGAGGAATCCATTGGTGGAGTCGCACGTTCGGTTCGAGTCCTTTTTAGCGACTCTGGGGCTCGAACCACGTCTTGAGTTTCCGCCGTCACCGTGCCGTGTCCTTGCCCAGGGCCAAGATGATCCGCAAGGAGCGGCGCGACGCCATCCTGCGCGCCTTCGGCCGCCTCAAGCAGCGCGTGCTCTGGAAGTACGAGGACGACGACATCCACGACAAACTGCCGCCCAACGTCAAGGTGGCCAAGTGGCTGCCCCAGAACGACATCCTCGGTGAGGAACAGCATACAGGACACGGTTGCCAGGTGGCGGTCGTGGCGGTGCACTGTACGCCGACGGACCGTGGCCTTGGACCATGGCCTTGCAGTGGACGCGGCCCGGCCATATTGACGGGCCACTTGAAGCGAGCAAACGCGAGGAAAGGAGAGGCGCTTAGGTGCACGCTACACGCGGCAGGCCACAGGAAGCAGGCACGCACGGACGATGAAAAATCATACCAGCTTTCGAAATGAAAGACTGTGGCCGCGCTTCAATGGCTCGAAGGCGTGCTACGTGACCACTGCCGGTTGGCTCGGTGATACGGATCACACAAAGAAAGATAGAAAGTAGTACAAGGGACAGGACATGAAGGGGATATTATTTTCCCGTGAGACCGTGAGACGGTAACTCACTGGTTACCACCGTTCCTTTCCACAGGCCACCCCAACATCCGGTGCTTCGTGTCGCACAACGGCGGCCTCAGCACGCAGGAGGCGAGCTACCACGGCGTGCCCATCGTCGGGGTGCCCTTCTTCGTGGACCAGATCGGCTACTCGCACAAGATCGAGAAGATCGGCATCGGCCGGCGCGTGCACTACCAGTCCATCACGGAGGACTCGTTCTTCGAGACGGTGTTCGACGTCGCTAACAACCCCAAGTAAGCCCCCGTCAACGTCAACTACCTCCGTTTTGTGAAAACTTTCCCACGAGAAAGGGTTATGCCAACCTCAGCATGCCTACTGGGGCTTTTCTGTCGAGTCTTTGCATAGAAGGCAGGCTGATGTCGGCAACCCTGTGGCACTGGGGCGTGGTATGACTTCTCGCCTACTTCTGAGGCAGCACTGTGAAAACCTTTGCGGCTCCACCAGGTACCGCGAGAACATGCAGAAGGTGCGGCAGGCGCTCCGCGACCAGAAGGAGACCCCGCTGGAGCGCGCCGTGTGGTACATCGAGTACGCGGCGCGCACGGGCGGCGCGCCGAACCTCCGCTCCCCCGGGCTGCAGCTGCGCTGGTACGAGCTGTACATGCTGGACCTCCTGGGCGCCGCCCTGCTCGCCGTCGTCCTCTTCGTCTGGCTGGTCAGCCGCATGGTCGCCGCCTTCGTCGGCCTGCTCTTCTGCACCGCGCCCAAACGCGCCAAGGCCAAGACACAGTAGGCCGCACGAGTGTGTGTGTGTGTGTGCGCGTGGGCAGTGTAAAAACCAAGGACGCGTCGGATTGGCCCGCCGGCGCCTTGTCGCGGCGCGTGGAACGTTCCCGCCATTTGCGGCACCTGGCTTGCGATGCACCGCCTTGCGACGTTCCGGCGCGTCGTTCTACAGCTCGTTCTAGAAGAGCCAAATCTAGAGTGCTCGCGGCGCTAAGGCCTCAGACCAGCCGGCCAAAGTGATAAGGAAAAGATACGCTTAGATAGTTGCTGTTACTCTCGACGCTTTATTTCCTACAAGATTCGGCCTACCCGCTTAGTTTATAAATACGCTGGATTAGTACAAAAACGGAGTCCCCGGGGACGGCGCGATACGAGGAGTACAAGAATACATTCTAATGGTAACAACAGTGGAAGCTTGTACAGTTACAGCTGGCTTAAGATAAGAGGGACCTTTACATAGTACTGTACAAATAATTTAAGCTCTCTTCTCACTATATATATAAGACGACAAGACATATGTACATATAGATTTAATAATAACTAAGAACTAAAACTTAAATTACTCAAATTGCACCATAAATCATTATGACTCGGTCCTGAACAAAATATTTTTCCGGCTTATCTTTGGTACGGCTAAACGTTGTCTGTGAAACAAATTGACACTTTTTTCTATACGAACGCAATTAGGTCATTTTAAATAACTTTTTTTCAAACATTTCAAGCTTTAGTGGTTTGTTACATTGCTAAAAACCAAAGCTCAGCAGTCAATACATTGAATGTAAAGGCGTTTCGAACGAATTAAATTGTGTACATAAATGGATGGACAGTGTCATGAGGCGACCGGCATGGTCTTGACCCCTGCCCCATCAATACAACAAATCACAGGCGAACGGACCGAAGCCTCAAGCTGCTGGCGGGAGAGTTGTCTCTCCGAACGGCGCGGACTGGCTTGGACCGGCCTGAACGTGAACACAGAGCGGCGTGTGGCACTGGCAGTCTCCACGATGACCCAAGACGGCTGGAGCTCAACCGTTGGGCGCTTCCTGCGAGAGTGACGGAGACGGGAAAGTTTAAGGAGAGAGACCAGCAGGAGCAGGATGGGTTGCCCACCCGCCGGGCGGCAGTGCCATGGCCAGACGGAGCGCGGTGGGTTGCCTACCCCGCAGGCGGCCCTTGCGCCAGGCTAGCCAACGTGACGCCGCGTGCGATGGGTTGCCTACCCGGCGGGCGCGTCAACTTACGGAACTTGGCCGCGGCGGCGCGGAGGGCGTGGAGGGCGCGGCGATGGCGGAGGCCGTCGTCGGCGTGGTGACGGGCGTGGTGACGGGCGTGGTGAGCGCGGGCACGGGCGTGGGCGCCGGGAAGCGCACGTTCTTGACGAGCGCCTGGCAGCGCGACCCCGCGAAGCCGCGGTGGCAGAAGCACGACGGCCTGCCCTGCAGCAGCACGCAGCGGCCGCCGTGCAGGCAGGTGGCGCGGCACAGCACGCGCTCGCAGCGCTCTCCTGCGGACCACGGGCGTGAGTCTGTCTCTCTCGCACCCTCACGGCCTCACGGCACGCCGTGCGAGTGGGAGGGAGACAGGGGATGCGTACTCACCTTCGGTGCCCGGCCGGCACTGGCACAGCGCGCGGGCATTGGTCGGCCCTCGCAGGCACTTCCCGCCGGAGTGGCACGGGTTGGGCGAGCAGGGGTCCGTCAGGCTGCGGCACAGTTTGGTTAAGAGTGGAGGCTTACACTGTTACACTCAGGCTCCCCCAAAACCCAGGCCTGCTTCCGGCAGCCTCACCTGTTGGCCTTCCAGTCCCAGTCCTCGGCGTGCGCGGCCCCGGCGTCGGAGAGCACGGCGGAGATGTCCCCGTCCAGGTCGGCGTCGGGGACCGGAGCTGGGGACAGAAAGCGGCGGTCAACATCGTCATCACCCGGTGGTTCCCACCAGTGTGCCAACATAGGCAGGCGGAAATTCTGGGCCGCACCTCGCACACACGTCCAGCTGGTGACGTTCCAGCGGCCGGCGCTGCACTTCGTGACCACGGACTGCGTGGCGTCGCCGTCGTCCTGCTGCAGGCGGTGCGGCGGGCTGCAGGACACGGTGCACTCGCTGCCCTCGGGCATGCGGTGGGCGTCGTTGGCGTCCTCGGCGTCGTCGCGCGCGCGGCACATCAGCAGCCCGAACTCGGGCATCGTGGGCTCGGGGCAGGAGCGGCGCGGCGCCGGCGTCATCGCGACCAGCGCCACCAGGGGCTTGCCGGGGCGCTCTGGAAACAGGGCGCCACGCCGTGGCACAGGGGTAAAGCCTTCGCTTCGCACCACCAAGGTGCGAGGTTCGAGTCCCCACCTGGAAATGGATTTATTTCGACTGTGGCGGGCTGAATCGCAGGAACTCACCGGTGCAGACGGGCGGGCGGCCGTGCCAGCGCAGGTCGTCGCCGCACACCACCCACTTGTCGCCGCGGAGCACCAGGTCGCGGCGCGGGCAGCGGTAGTGGCACCGCGACCCCCACGCCGTGCCGGCCACGCAGCGCGGCGAGGTGCCCGTCAACCCCGTCAGCCCGGCCGGCGTGGACAGCGGCGGCGCGGGCCCGCAGCGACGCACTGGGGGCGGGAGAGAAGTCAGGTTACGGTCTCTTGGAGTGCGCTAGGAGTGAGAGAGACAGAGCGAGGCGGCGGGCTTACCGATGACGGTGTAGGTGAGGCGGCACAGCGCGGACTGCTGGCCGCCACCGAGCACCAGCCTGCCCACCACGGGGTGCGGGCCCTCGGACACCGGGTCTCCGGCCTGGGGCCCGGCGATCACGTCCAGCGGGGTGCCGTCCCTGCAGACAGAGACAGAGTAAGAGCGGCCAACAACTTGTCCTTGTTTAGCGCCGGCCGACTTACCGGGCGGTGATCTTCTCCATGAGCACGTAGTCCTGCTCCTTGGGCGCCAGGACGGACCGGTCGGCGGGGCAGGCGGTCGCGGTCACTGTGCGAACGCAAAGCAAACGCAGATGAGCTACGACTCGGTTCAGAAGTGCGGCCGCGGCGCCGCGGCGTGGTGGCGACGGCGAAAGTCCAATCGCCGGTAAATCGCGTCAGTTTAATTGCAAAACACGAAGCAAAACTCGCGGCCGTCGGCCAGCCAATCACAGGCTGGCGGTATTTCACGCGCCGCAACGCGCAACGCGCGACAGATTTACCGCGTGACCCCGCGCCGCCGTCTCTCGCGCACTCGCGGGAGCGCTGCGCGAGGGCGCGAGAGAGACAGCGGCAGAACACTGTTCGGAACGGGCCTGCGGCGCCGGCGCCGCGGAGAAGCGGGATGCACGCGTCTCGGCGCGGCCGGACCAACACAAAGGAATGGAAACTCAATCCAGCGACTGACTGACTCAACACTTACCGCCCAGGCCCACGCCGCGGTGGACGTCTGCCCTGGAGTTGATGCTGGGCCCCTGGTAGTGGTACGGCGAGTCCTGGGGGACGACGAGGTTGGCCGGCGCCGGGGACCACGCCGTCGGCGCGCCCCGAGACCACGCCGCCGGCGGAGCGGCCTGCACGGCCTGCACCAGCGACCGCTGCGTCTGCAAACGGAGGGTGTAGGTGTACCACTCACGGTGACATCGGCACTGCACTGGAGAAATGAGCGACGATTGGCGATGCTGGCCCTTTTAGCCGCCCCACGCGCGTCCACTGCGAATGATCCATTCGGGTGGCCGTCGCGATAGGACGCCGCCCTGGTAATTTATTCCAGCAAGTCGGCTGCCCTGCGCTGCAGCGGACTGATTCCGAGGTCGTCGCTCCGTCTCTCTCGCACCTGCGCGGGGCGCCCCGTGAGTGCGAGAGAGACGGAGCGACAGGGCGCAGCTGCGGCCGCCGCGCGCATTCCAAACAATTATTGATGAGCGTCCCGCGTTTCCGCGGAGCGAGAATTAAAAAGGATGGGCCGGCTAATCATTCACGCCGATTAGAAACGTCGACGCCGTGGTGGCACTAGAAAAAGGGCGCCAAGAAAAAGGGCCGGACACGCACCACTGTCGCATTACATCCCACCGTTAAGGAATCAAGTCCATCTTCCTCCTCTTCTTTTTTTGGCGCTCTCAATCAGACGCAATGAATCAATCGGATGAGCACCGGAAGGGGAGCAATTGCGTCAATTAACGCCGCCCCGCCCCGCCTTGGCCTGTCAGTCACGGGAGTGACATTGAGAGGGCCATGGTGCACCTCCTCTTCTGATTCGGCGGCCAGATATTGCAATCAAGCCCGTCCGAGGGTGCTCGCCAGCGAGAGGAGGGGGACACACTGCCAGAAGTCGATAACCCGAAGCGAGCGCCGGGCGGATAGGCAACCCATCGCACGCGGCGGCGCACAGTGGCCAGAGGACCGGTGGAGGTGGCCAAAACTCTAGACGCGTTTTGAGCTCCAGAGTCGCTAAACAGGACTCGAAACGAACGTGTGACCCCACCAATGGATTCCTCGTTCCGAGAGCAATCCATTGGTGGGGTCACAGGTTCGGTTCGAGTCCCATTTAGCGGCTCTGGAGCTCAAAACGCGTCTAGAGTTTTGGCCGCCTCCACCGGTCTTCTGGCCCACTGTGCTACACCCACGCCTACCTTGGAGGGGTCGGCGTGCACCGGGACCACGGGGACGGCCATGTTCGCGGAGCCCGGCGCCAGCGGCACCAGGGCCGAGCCCCGCTGCACGGTCCTCAGCATGGTGACGTTGCCGTCGGCGGGCCGAGGCCACGGCGCCGCCGCGGCCAGGGGCTGCCCCGCCTGCCCCTGCCAAAACGAAAAACAAGTCAGGCTCACATCAGCGCGCTGTCTCCAATTTCCACTTGCATTTCCAGTTCTGCCCGCTGTGCTGTGACCGCCGTGCAAGGAGCTGTGCTGACTGAGCCATCAGCGATGCAGATTGGGTGTCTCTCTCCGTCTCTTACGGTGGGGGCATCGACGGGAACGTGCATCCGAGATCCCGCGACTGCGATAAGCCCCTCCAGGCGCCTCCAGACTCCATGCGAACGCACTTGCAGCTTGAGATGTCCCTTCCACACGACGAGGAGGTAAAAATGACCACTTTACACACACACACACACACACACACACACACACACACACACACACACGTGACGTCAATGGGCAGGGCCATTTTGGCATGATTTATCGTTGGCAAACACGCGGGGCGCGCGAAGCGATCCCCATTTCTTGGCACAAAATCGGCAGTGGCGCGGCGGGGCGAGTCGACGAGGCATTGTCCGCGACGACGAGGCGATCGCGTCTGCATTACGATCCTCATCACCGCCGCCACCGACTCGACTCGACCGGCCATTTTCGCGTTTTCTCTATTTTTAAACAGATTTTACTGTTTTTCTCTACTAGACCATGCGCCGGGCACGACCGAGTTTTAGAGACACACACAGTGACCATGACCATCAACCTAAAAAAAAAATATTTAAATAAAAAACAAGACAGGTAATATAAATATGTTAACCTGAGATGCCGCCGCCAGTTTGTAAACATGCCATCAATAAAACTGACACGGATTGTCCCGTATTACTCAGGATCGAATACTGTACTGCTAGCGCCACACCAATTTTATTCTTTTTTTTCCTGTTTTTTTAGTATATTTTGACCATTGCTTTGTGGTGATTATGGCAGACGCCTCACTTGACGCGTTCTGCTAAGCGATTCGGAAAGAGTCACTGCGTCGCTCTGTCTCTGTCGCACTCACGGGGCTCTCCGTAAGGGTGCGAGAGAGACAGAGCGACGAATTGCTCGGCTGCACGCCGTCAGCCCGTCAGGCCGTCACTGGCAGCGCGTCACCCGTATTATCATAAGCGGCTAATGCACGGCCTGACCGATTCCGCCTCTGCCCGTCTCTCTCGCACTCGCGCGGCCAGCCGGGCGCGTGCGAGAGAGAGAGAGAGAGAGAGAGAGAGAGAGAGAGAGAGAGAGAGAGAGAGAGAGAGAGAGAGAGAGAGAGAGAGAGAGAGAGAGAGAGAGAGAGAGAGAGAGAGAGAGAGAGAGAGAGAGAGAGAGAGAGAGAGAGAGAGGCGGCGCGGAAAGCATCGTAAAGAGGAGAAATTGGCGGTGACAGCAGCAGCCACTCGGAGGCCGCAAGTTTTATTTTTTCGAACACATTCTCACACGCGTATTAATTACTTGCGGTGGCAGGTCGCAGCCAAGCCGAGCGTGCAGGTGAGAAGCGGCTGTAGCCGAGAGCACTGGCGCACCGGTCTTCGACGCGGAGGTACCTGGTTCAAACACGCGCCGTCGACTTTTTTTTCGTCGCCTGCTTACCTGCTGGTGCTGCTTGTGGTGCCTGGTGTGCGTCTTGCGGGTCTCTCCCTTCCTACGGCGGGCCGCTCCTCCTCGCCGCGAAGCTCCCCGCTGTCCTGGTGGGTGGTGCTGCGCGTGGTGCGCGGCCCCGCCCGGCGCCGCCACCCTGCGCACGCTCACCTCCGTGTCCGCGCTGCCGAGAGAGAGGGTCGCGTCAGTCAAGCTCTGTCTCTCTCGCACCTGTAGGGACGCCCCGTGAGTGCGAGAGAGAGAGAGAGAGAGAGAGAGAGAGAGAGAGAGAGAGAGAGAGAGAGTCGAGGGGAGAGAGGAGGAGAGAGAGCAGAGACCCAGAGAGAGAGGGAGGAGCCGAGGAGTAGAGAGAGACCGGCTACTCACCCCTCCAGGTACTGCAGCGCGTCGTCGGCGGGCAGGTCGCCCGGAAGCACCTCCCGGCGGTCCGAGGGGTAGTGGTGCAGCGGCATCTTGGAGCCCGGCACCCAGGCGCGGCGCGGCGACGTCCCCGGCGACCCGGACGCCACGTGCCTCTTGGACTGGCCGGCCGGCCGCCCCGGCCCTGCACGTTGGCCGCCCACAGCGCCCTGAGGAAGAGAAAGAGGAAACGTTTTTGTAGAATGTCGGCGCGAGCGTGCGGATCAAAGTCAAGGGCGCAAACATCCGCGATCAAGGTCCCGCCTTCCCAAATCGTGTAAACAACCAAGGTGATCCAGAGCAGATATCGAACTGCGAATAGCCGGCCGGCACTATTTTCGGCTGCACTATTCGCACTGCGGGTGCGAGTGAGTGAGAGAGTGCGAGTAGAGGCAAACGCGTCGGCACTGTCGTCAGCACCGCCGCCTGCGAAGTCCGGGGTAGGCCGCCCCGCAACGCACGCCGGTGCGACGGCCGGGCCCGCCCTGCGCTCTGCAGGCGCTACACTCTTAGAGTTTTAAACACTCTGTTCTTTCCTCATCTTTATATAATTTTTTCGGTTCTCGATTTATTCTTTCCAAAGCTAACTTGGGCCATCCTCCGTCCGTTGCTCCGACGCATTCGGTTCGACACAACCTGTTGCCGGGTGAAGTGCGAAACCTAAACGCAGTCCGACGCCCGGGCGGGCCGCTCTGTTTACAAGCGCCGCGCCGCCTCGCGCTGACCCAGAACTTGAGGGTACACTGTATACGCACACTGCACTATACACTGCAACGCGGCTCGGCCTGCCAAAAAACCGAGCTCCGGAAATAACACCTCCGCCAGGGAGAAAAACAAAAGGCGGAAAGAAAACCGAAACGAGGGGCGTTTTTAAAATTGAAGCAGACTTCTGCTCACACGGTTGCGACACACACACACACACACACACACACACACACACACACACACACACACACACACACACACACACACACACACACACCTACAGTGTGCAGCCTGATTTACGCGTCTGCGGTGGAAGGGCGGGGCATGCCCGGCTTGCCCCTGCAGGTGGAGGTGAGAGCGTTTTGCACGTAGCAACAGGGTAAAAAAAAGCAGAAGGCGTGCGGGGACGCGAACCTGGGGACGTGAGCGAGCAGGGAGCTGGCGGGGGGTCGGGAGCGCGACGCGCTGGTGCAGTGGCAGTGCAAAAAGGCGCCAAAAACTATCCAACAAAAAAAATTAAAAAGAGGAGATTTTTGGATGATTTAAAAAAAACACACAATCAAGTTGCTCTAGGACAGCACGGCCTTGGCCTTGGCCTTCGTAGTTGCGTTCAAAACTGCACACTGCAAAAATGGTGGACCCTCCTCGAATGCATCATCGCTAACTGTCCCCGTCATCTTGCACCCGCACTGATGAGTTCTGCCCCATCAACTTCAATGTTGCCCAATCGACGTGGAGGTCACCCCACTGCCACCTTGATGCCCCCCCCCCACCCCCCGGTCATCGAGGGACTCATTTAGCGAGCCGTTTCGGAGTCCACTGTCACTCCGACACCCACACACACACACACACACACCCCCAAACACACACACACACACACACACACACACAGAGGCAAATGCTCAAGATATTTCCTCAAGCTTGGTGATGGCCCAAACGATCGGCCGTAAAAGCGGCTTTTATAGTGTGGGCCCCGCGCGGCGCGACCCATCGCGTCCCAGGCCGGCCGCGCCGTGCTGTACCGTCGCCGTACCGATGTTCGACGGCGTCCTGGACCGCGGGGAGAATCATGTTCACAGTGTGCACGCAGCAGCGCGCCGGCACACTCATTCCGAGCGCTGTCTCTCTCGCACCCACACGGGACCCCCCACGCCCGGCATGAGTGGGGGAGAGAGGAGAGAGAGAGAGAGAGAGAGAGAGAGAGAGAGAGAGAAGAGAGAGAGAGAGAGAGTGTGGGAGAGAGAGAGGGAGACACGTTTCCGCGACACGCGCGGCTAATAGCGCGCGAGAGAGACTCCCGCGTGGCGCCGGTAGGTCCGTCTCTCTCGCACTCGTGGGGCGTTCCGCGGCGGAGCGAGAGAGACAGAGAGCGAGCACCGCGTCGCCGCGGCCGAAGGGACCAAATCATCGAGCCTGTCGGGATAGTCACGCGTCGATGATCCACTTTTAGACGGCTGGCTGCATCTTCGGCGCATTTCTGCCGTCGTCGAGAGCACGCCGTCAGAGAGCACGCCGTCAGAGCACGCCGTCGGCGGCGGCGGCGGCGTGTGTGTCGTGCTAATGTCACCGCCACCAGCTTCAAAGTGAGGCACCACCGCGGCAGGGGGTCTTTGAGGCGCGACGTACGCCACACGGCTCAAGTGAACCAGACTCCTCACTTGCGCGCGAAAAAAGCAACAACAACAAGTTCTCGAGGTTTACACGAGAGGAAGACAGATTGCTTCCCAGCCCGGCCGGCCCTCCTTAATATCGGAGGGAACGCCCCCACACTGGACACGGGGACCGACGGGGACCCTCCAGGCAGTTTGTTGTTCTCTCTCTCTCTCTCTCTCTCTCTCTCTCTCTCTCTCTCTCTCTCTCTCTCTCTCTCTCTCTCTCTCTCTCTCCCCCCCCCCCGCCTCAGTCACTCCAGGGCTAGTTGAGTCCGAGTGTCCAGCCTGTCTGGAGTGCTTTTACGGCTTGCCCGCCCGAGTCGCGCCTGGAACTTGTCTGTTTTACGAGTTGATAAAGACCAATCGATGAGGGAAATAAAATATTTTTATTCTATTTATATTTTTTTTATTTTTTTTTAAGAGAAAAGGTAGTGTTTGGCGAACGCACGCACCGCCGCCTTGGCCTACATCAATCGAAGTTTGAATCACCCGGCACGCCACTGGTCGGGCCTTAGCAGGCATCGTCGCGACTCACGGCGCTTCCGTCCCTCTCGCACTCACGGGGCGTCCCGGTGGCCGGTGGGCCCGCGAGTGCGAGAGAGACAGAGCGACGTGGTTTATGACGTGCAGCGCGGCGGCACCGCGTGTGCATGTCATGTTCGTACACGGCACGCTCGGACGCACAGCGCGGCGCCTGATGGATCGAGCGTCGGAGCGTTGGAGCGAGCACACTGCTTCCAGTGGCAAGCAGCAGACTGACGTCGCTCTGTCTCTCTCGCACTCATGGGGCGTCCCGCATGGGTGCGAGAGAGACAGAGCGACGAAAACGACTCTGGAATCAGTCTGCAGCTCGGACGAGTCGAGTCGCCAGAGTCGCCACATTGTCGTCGATGAAGCGACAACCGCGCCGAGCCAGGAGGCACAGTTCAGTGAAAAGTGAGAACACTGTAAAAGGAAAAAAGTCGCTAAAAATTGAAAACTGAAATTAAACTAGAGGAATTCCTTCTAAAGATCAATGAAGGAGATAACTGCGCGGTCGGTCCCCGGCGACACAGAGGCGGCGGGGCCGGTCCGTAAGCCCCCGCGTGTGCGGCGCACCGACACACAAATTTGCATCCGTGATTGCATGAGGCGAACCAAAGGCACGAAAGGCACTAAAGGGGCGCAACGGGCCGATAAAGAGAATCAAGCCGCGCCTACACTGCGAGCCACGGCACTGGAAGCGGCAACAAATTGGCGGCGAGAAAAAAGTAATGAAATAGTGGCACGTTGCTGTTGCAGCAGACCGATTTCCGAGTGTCGTTTGCCGTCGCTCTGTCTCTCTCGCACTCGTGGGGCGTCCCGTGTAGGTGCGAGAGAGACAGAGCGACGACTCTCTGAGGCAGTCCGCTGCAGCAGCCGGATGGCACTGAACTAAGAAACACGGCAGGAACAGAACTACTTGATCGGGCGGCGATGATTTGCGACGGGCAGGCTGGGCGTCCGTACCACGCCGCCGCAGCCCCGCAAGTACTCCAGCCCGGCCGCGTAGTTGCGCGAGTGTCGCGGTGCGGGTACGCGGCGACGCAGCGCGGGGACGCAGCGCGGCGAGCCCCCGTGCGACGCACCGGCCTTAATCGGCTGAATTATGTGAGTCCGACGCGGTGGCTGCAGTGCAGACCCATTCCGAGAGTCTCGCTCTGTCTCTCTCGCACTCATGGGGCTTCCCGTCTGGGTGCGAGAGAGACAGAGCGACGAAGACGACTCAGTCTGCCGCGGCATGGCGCCCCGCTGCGCCGCGGATCGCAGTGGCGTTGCCAACTTCGGGCGAAAATGAAAATGGTGCGCCAGGCCGGCCAGCCATTCACGGATAAACCTGAACGACGCGCGGAGAGGCGAGGCGCCCTGCACTGCAACTTTGTCGGATCCAATTGAGTATCGACACACGGCAAACACCGGCGGCGGCCAAGGCTTCGTCGCTCCCTGTCGCACTCACGGCCCGGTCCGCGGGGGTGCGAGAGAGACAGAGTGAGCAATGCGCTCATTTGTAAGCCCATTCATTGGCGGGGCACTCTGGCGCGCTTTCGGCCGACTGCCATTGGTGCTTCCGCCGACGGCAACGACGAAAAAAGAAGAAAAATGCGGAGAAATTCAAGTCTCCGCGTTGGCAGTCCGCTACACTGCAGCGATGCCCAGCCCCCCTGCCTGGCCGGCACGCCGCCACTGCCGCCGCGAACGCTGCCAAAGTCAACACAAAGTTGTTGTCGCGGGAAAGCCAAAGCCGCTCTTCGAGCTCTCGCCTTTCGAGCTCTCGATATCTGTCGTGTCGCGTCTTGCCGCTTGGACTGGCCCGACCGGCAGAGCCATGGCAGTGCACTGCACGCCGATTGGCACTCGCGCACCCCGTTGGCGGAAACCCCGCGGAGCGGGTTCTCGCTCTGTCTCTCTCGCGTCCCTTCGGGGCGTGAGTGAGTGCGAGAGAGACAGAGCGACGAAAGCGCTGCTCCGCAACCAGCCGGGCTGGCGACGCGTGGCGAAGGATTCGCGACACTTCGCGCTGCGCTCACAGCAATCTGGCCCCCGCCCCGCGTGACCCGCCCAGCCACGTGCAACGCGTCTCTCTTGCGCTTTCGCTAAAACGTTCGAAATGCAGCGAAATTTAAAATAATTGGTGCATGAAAATTTTTGGAAAGAGGACGACATTGTGCGTTCCCCTCGGCCAGGCTCGGCTTTGGCGGTTCTGACAGTGTCCTGACGGGGCCCCTCCCTCTGCCACGCACGGTCCATTCACACGTCCGCCGGGCATCGAAGGCGTGAGCACTGCGGCAGCGCAGCACCGCGTCGTACGTCATCGTCCATCTCAATTCACGACAGGAATTTGTCGCCAGCCTTTCCTCTGCCTTTCGACCCAGCCGGTACACCGTAGGAGGGTTCACGTCCCGGAAGGTGGACGACGACGCCGGCCTGGCGAACGTCAACAAGGCCAGATGTGTGACACATTGCGTGACACTGCTGCAGCACTGCAAGCGAGAGCGCTAAGATGACCTCCATTCGGATGGCCGTCGAATCCCTGCCCACTCGCCTCAATTTGCACGTGCACACACACACACACACGTGCACGCGTGCCTTGCATATTACCACCCATATCACGCGCCGCCATCTTTCCCCTAGAAACGCGCGATTCGAGAGTAACCTCCAATCGACTAATCGATTCGCGGCGGTTCGCGCGGCGTCTCGCTCCCCACAGTGGCTGCGCTGGCTGCGCTTGAGACTGTCCGCGTGCGGCGCCGCCCCCGCCGAGGCTACATAAATTGAGAGGCCGCGACACCGACGGCGAGTACTTAGAGTCAGCTGTCCATGCAATAGGCTGATTCCGAACTAGGCTCGTCGCTCTGTCTCTCTCGCGGGGATGAGAGAGAGAGAGAGAGAGAGAGAGAGAGAGAGAGAGAGAGAGAGAGAGAGAGAGAGAGAGAGAGAGAGGGAGAGAGAGCAATAAAGCATGACTGCCCGTTTGTATTTCCGCCCGTCGTAAGGCGAGGCGCGTGCGAGCACATGTGTCCGGGTGCAGCCAATGAGAACGTCTCCTTCGCGTACCTCAGGGCGGCAGCCTGGCGGCAGCTGCACGCGACATCGGGGGCAAGGCGCGTGTCGCCATGGCCGCGGCGGTAACGGCGTCGACTTCCAAACAACTTGACTCAGGTTCGAGCCCGGTGGCCGCCGGTGCCCAACCTTCGTTTTTCTTTGGCCTTTCACGATGGCGACGAAGCCTCCGTTTATGGCCAAAATCACTCAGCCCTGGCATTGGTTCCATCTTCGGAGGGGACGCTCCGCCGTAAACGTGAGAACGCCGTCTTCCTTGAGTTTGACCGCGGTTGTTGGGTGCCAACCGCGCCACTGGAACCACCCTCCATTTTTGGCGTGCTTTTCCCCTCGTCTGTCTTCTGTCTGTCTGTTTCTTTCTCTCGGCCGGGCCCACCCTGCTTTGCATGATAGGCTGCGGTCCCGATCCCATGAGATACGCGACCGGAGATGTTTATTCGCCAACAGAAGCTCTGCAGGCTGCTGCCGAACGGGCGCCTCTCCTCTCTCTCTCTCTCTCTCTCTCTCTCTCTCTCTCTCTTCTCTCTCTCTCTTCTCTCTCTCTCTCTCTCTCGCACTCGCGGGGCGTTGCCGTAGGGGTGCGAGAGAGACAGACCCCCGTTCGGAATGTTGATCGAGCCAACTTGAGCTCTGCCCGTGTCCGTCCGTCTCGGCGGTGCCAGTGGTGCCAACCTCCCGACGCGTGCCGCACCGATTTATGTGAACGATGTACCAGTGTAGCGCACATGCCTTTCGAGTTTCGATATTCAATTCCCCGCCTCGACGCGCAGGATTAGCTCTGCCAATCCGACAAGTGCACGCTCATAAAATTCAAGACAGTATTGTAAGTTTTAGTTTCTTTTTTTAAGGACGCCGATACTGCCTAGGCAATTTTCTAGGACGGTCAAACTCAACTCAACTAGCCTTCTTTTGCTGTGCGATAATACGTGACTATGCCAACTCGACCTGGCCACTGCACTATACTGCAGGATATGCTCAAGCACAACAACAACAACAACACCCACGCCACCAACAGGGTGGGGCCTAAACGCACGGGTCTCGGAAACAACAGCTCACGGCGCGGACGTGCCGCATAAGCACATCATCCTGCTGACCTAACGCCGCCCCGTCTCTCTCGCAGGCCGGCAGCGCGAGGGTGCGCGAGAGAGACAGATTGGGCGAACGTTCGGAACGGTCTGCCTGGCCTGGCGGAACGCGGCGACGCGAGGCGACACCGCCTGCTAGGCTAAATTGATTGGGGTCCCGCGGTATGGGACCTGCAAGGAGAAAACGTACAGTCGCGGAAAAGTCACCGCCTGTGAAATATGCCCCTGCTCGCCGCCGTTGCCGCCCTGAGCGATGACGCGCTGCGATGACAACACCCCACTGGAAAACGAAGCCGTTTGCGCTGTTCGTCTCCACGGGATTAACCCCCACGCACCTACACTCGCACAAGATGGCGGGAAACCACTTGGAAACCTCGCCTGCTCGACAAATCGGTTAGCCAGCCGAGGTCGCCTTACCTGTGCTCCGGGTTCCATCGATGCTCGCCAGAGGACGCTCCCAGCAGCAGCACGAGTCCTGCGCAGAGAAAACGGCACGTCAAAACCATCCATTTTCGGAAACATACGTCTCCGTTCGGCGTTTCCAACTGTCATTTTAATGTTGTTTTTTTTTGTCGCCACCACGAAGGAGTAGGCGAGGAGAGGCAGATAAATTTGGCGCCAAATTGCATAACTCATCGCCGGGCGACTGGCGATAATAAAATCCGAGGCACCTGGCGCGATAAAGCCCCCATCATTGCCTATTATTCAATCCGGCGAGCGAGAGGCGAAATGAGCGCCGTAGTCTCTCTCGCGCCGCCGCGGCAGAGGCGACGCTCCGTCGCTCCGTCTCTGTCGTCCGGGCCGCGCGGACGACGCGGACCTCGACGGCGACCGATGAAATGAGCCGCACTGTTAATTGGCGGGCTTGTTCTACGGCAGCAAAGCTTTATCGACGGACAGTAAACAGTGGTGTCGCCGGGATGCATCAGGTGTGTGTGTGTGTGTGTGTGTGTGTGTGTGTGTGTGTGTGTAAAAAGGGGGAAGGGATGTATCTCGGCTTCCTTCTGCACTGTTGTCCTTTTGGCGCGAAACTGGTAGTGGTGGTTCTACCGTAGGCGATTTTTCATCCACGTCGGCGTCTCCGTTGCTGGAGGGTCCTAAGCCACCGCGTCTGGAGCGAAACAGAAACAAAACCGCGAAGGGGACACTTCCGGAAACATGTCGTCCTTTCTACACCGCTTTTTGTTTATGTTATATGCGTGCTTTTTCTTCCAGTGGCGTCGGTCCGACCGGCCGATCGGCCCACGGCTGCCAAATTAATTAAAGACACGCGCGCGGATTCGGCAGCGATCCTGCATTATGGGGTCCGCTGTCTCTCTCGCCCTCGCGGGGCGTTCCCTTCGGGAGCGAGAGAGACAGACAAAGCTGCTGAAGGACCTCCGTGCTACCTCGGCCCGGCCCGGCCGCCCGCCCGGCCGGAGTAAAACTTAAAACTCCCCTTTCTCTGCTTGTCTAACGCGACATAACGGCCTGGACCGGCGTCTTTGTGCAAGTACGTACTTACACCGGAAACCCGACACACGGCCCGACGGGCTGGCTGCCTGGCTGGCTGCCTGGCTGGCCGCCTGGCTGGCGGCAAACAGGGAGGCAAACACTGACGGCGGCCATCCATCGGGCAGCCGGGCAGCCCGAGCTGGCAGCACCATGCATGGCGGCACCTTTACGAGCACACCGGGAATTTTTCACCGCCGTCTCCGCCGTCTCCCCGCACACGGACTGACTGACGGACGCCGAGTGCGGCAAGCAGAAGACGCGGACTTCCCCGTGGCTTTTAAGGCTTTATGTGGCGTTCAAAGTCCACGCCGAGCGCCCCTAGCGCCGCCACAGGCCTAGCCTGCAGGCTGTCTCTCTCCACAACCCCAAGTGCGAGAGAGACAGTCCGCTGGACGCAGAGCGACGCAGGGCGTGTCGCCAGGTACGCGGGCATCAGCATACCAGTGTAGGGGCAGCCCGAACCCTCTCGAAGGGGGGTCCGTCTGGGGCCTGGCTGGCCTGGCTGGCTGCGTCCGAGGCGCTCGACGTGGACCCAACTCATTGACACGAGGGCCTGGACGACCTGGAGGCCTGGAGGAAGGCGGCCAACGCCCTGCCGCGCGCTTCGGAGGCAGTGCCGGTGCGCTACGGACGTGGGGGCGATCCCTCGAGTTCGATAAGCGGAGGGCCAGGGGAGGAGTCGAACCGCACTAAAATCTCGTCAACCACCTTGACCCACATCCTCACCTCGACTGAATTTGGGTGTCGCTGGTTGTTCTTCCCTTTTCTTTACACTTTTTTTTTGGGACTTGGCGTTTGCTCGAGAGAAAAGCCTGCGCGTAAATAAGAAATTGGTGGTTGCAGGGCCGAGCCGAGCCGAGCCGTCTCGAGAGCCGGTCTGACACATGCGCTGTGCGTCGGTCGGTACACACGCCGTGCTTCAAGCGCACTCGGACCCACTCGGACCGCAGGGTTTCCGAGAGTTTCCGTCGCTCTGTCTCTCTCGCACTCGTGGGGCGTTCCAATGGGTGCGAGAGAGACAGAAGACGACTCTCGGAGTCAGGCTGCCGGTCGCCGACACTGGTAGACACGAGTCGCCGCGCCGGCCGCAGCCCTTGACATGAGAGTCCCAGGGGACTGGCCGAAAAGGCTTTCAGCCAGTCGCGAATCTCTGCATTTCAGACTTTGATCCTGTATTTTTCTCGTGAACCTAGTTACTCATAGCATGAAGGGAAGGCAGAGTTTAATTTCAAAGACATGTCAATAAAAATCGCAAAAGAAGAAATGGTTAAGAGAGCAGGCGATTGTGTGAGGGTGGGACTGCGGTGGTGGGCGTCCTAACTCAGTCTCAGCCCGTTCCCGACATGTAGTACAACCTGTACCGCCAGAGCGCTGCAAAAAACAACAACTCTTCAGCTAAATCAGCAGCGACCCACCGCATTCCCCCGTTTGCCTGTCACTCTGGCGTGTTTACTGCACGTCGCCGAAAATTTCGCACCGCCGCAGTTCAAGGTCACGCCAAGGCCGCGCCTCGCGGCACAGAGCGCCAAGTCGGCCACAACGGGCCGCCGCGAATCCGCCAAACAGCCCCGCCGAGAAAGCACTGGCCAGCAACAGCAGCGGTCCGAGAGAGAGGCAAAGAAAGACGCGAGTGAATGGACACGGAAACTGATTCATGCGCGCGGGCGCTCCCCCGGCCTCTCTCTCTCTCTCTCTCTCTCTCTCCTCTCTCTCTCTCTCTCTCTCTCTCTCTCTCTCGGCCAAAAGGCGCGCCAAGGAGATCGCTTTTCGAATACTGCCTCGACGGAAGTGGCGCCGTCGCGATGTTAGTTACAGCCCTCACCGCAGGGTGGCGCCTCCGTCGCCAACAAGGTATTTTCAGTTGCCGTCCGCAAGCAGCACGCGAGGGGTGCCACTGGTGCGGCCGGCGGGTGGTCCACTGGTCCACGGAGGGGTCTGACATGACTCAGTATGACTCAGTACGGTGGCGACTTCTTGATATCGGCTCGGATATCGACGCCAAAAGAAACGGCGGGATGTAAACGAGTTTCAAACACGAGGCATGCCTCATGCAGTTATTGCGTTCAGTTTTTCCGTGCGGTGTGACTTTGTCCAACTTTTTCCATTTTTCCCCCCTCTTTTACGACTTGGCCCTAAAACGGCCGCCCCAGGTACCACTTGTTTTCCAAAACTGGAAAGTTGGTAAGTAACGAGCGACGATAAGCTGCTCGTCGTTACCCACGCGCCGTTTCACCGAGCAGCGCGGCGCACTCAGAAGCGGGCGGATATTTTTCAAGCCGCTCCAGGATACGCGGCGGGCGCTCCGCCAAGGAGGCCTAAGCCGACGTGCATCGCCCGGCCGCCCGTCTGTCTGTCTGTCCGTCCGTCCGTCTGTCGATCACGTCCACCCCTTCGCCACACTGCTCTATCAGATACCTTATCACATTCCGCTGAACGAACAATACGTGGCAGCGGCAAGGGCGGCGTGGAGTGGAGCCGACGCCAGTATAGCGCATTCACGCCACAGATTTCCAGCCGCAGTCGTTGCCGCACCCACGTCCGTCTGGCCGGCAAATTTAGCGGTGCAAACCGGGGCACCACCGGGGACAGCAGGCCGCGTCCGAACAGGCCGTCTCCAACGGGGCGTGGCCTAAGGGTGCGAGAGAGACAGAGCGGCGCGTTTGGACCCGGCCTTGCAGTGGGGTCCCGAAATGCGTCCGAGCTCAGCGCGTGCTCTCGGCTTGTGTTTTCGTAAAGAGTGAGGCCATTGTTTTTGCGCGGCACCCCGCGGCGAGCGCGCATGCATGCACCCGGTGCAGTGCAGCCACGCTGCAGCCACGGTGCAGCCACACTGGGGAGGCACACAGTGGGCCAGAAGACCGGTGGAGGCGGCCAAAACTCTAGACGCGTTTTGAGCCCCAGAGTCACTCAGCAGGACTCGAACCGAACGTGTGACCCCACCAATGGATTGCTCTCCCAACGAGGAATCCATTGGTGGGGTCACACGCTCGGTTCGAGGCCCATTTAGCGACTCTGCAGCTCAAAACGCGTCTAGCGTTTTGGCCGCCTCCACCGGTCTTCTGGCCCACTGTGAGGCAGCGGCCTGGCGGCTGCGCCACAGTTCGGAAAATCGGACTCCTAAATCGCATCGTCGTCTCACTCACTCGCCGCCTTCATGTCCGTCCATGACGGCCACCGCCTCCACCACGCTAACGGAGTGCAAGACGACGGACCGCCGCGGAGGCAGGCCATGTCCAGAAGAAGAAGGAGAAGAAGAAAATGTTGTCCCACTTTCAGCTTTTCGAACGCAAATTATTGCACAACGCGTACATAACTTGTCAAACATACCAGAGGTTCTCTTTACACTCAGCTCTCAGTCATAAAAAATTATGAAAATTCAGACCGGCTTCGTCAGACTTGGCGGCGAGATATCACGGGTGACCTACATCCAAATGGGATTTGAAAGAGCTGCCGTAATGCGCCCTCTCTATTGTCGAATTCATTTCATCTCAAATCAGGGACGCCTTGGACAATTGGGGGCATTTACCACGCGCTCCCCTCCCCGTTCCCCCTCCCCCCGGACAGGCCGCGGGCGACAGCGCTTTGGGTAAATGGAGTCTAATTATGGAGAACCCCTCGAAGTGTTGATGAGGTCACCGCCTCGGTGCCTCAGTGCAGTGCTTCCTTGTCGGCTTCTATTTAGTCCCACAAAGCAACTCTCTTTAGCGCTCCCAGTCCTCATCCCCCATTTTTCCCGCTACCAGTGTGTGGTACGTAGCTGCACGATACGTACTCAGTGCATGCAACGCCCCCCCCCCCCAAAAAAAAAAAAAAAAAAAAATTAATGTTTACATTGATACTATTTTTTTTAGGAGAACGGCGTACATGTTGAGCTTGGCTTGGCGGATCTAGTCATCAAGGTTGAAAATGCCCCATGATACTACAATGTATTACCACTTTACCTGACGATAATAACATTGAACGCAAGGCCGGGCCAGTCGGTGGCTGGTATAGTTATAAGGGAGTGGCTGCCGCTCAAAATCGCTGCAAGAATTACGACCCCCTCTCCCCTCGGCCCTCTGGCTCACGCGCTGACAGTTCACACGTAAATCATGGCAGCACCCAATGCACGGCCCCGCAGTGCACTGGCGCTGCACTGGCCGAGCGGGACAGGTGGGCGCGGGGCTTCAAACGCACGCCCGAGAGAAATCTACCTCTTTCCGATCCGTATCACCGCGAGGAGTGTTCGTGGTATTCAATAATTCGACGCAAAGCGCAGATGAGTCGGTGCACGCCGCCCAGCCTCCCACACGACACCGAGTCAAGTGATTCTCCCAGACTTTCTTTCTGGGAAAAACGAGAAAGGCGGGCTCGTTGAAACAGAAAGGGCTTAGCTCGTTTGTTATTGACTTGGAGGATCGAAAATAATTTGCTTTCCAGCTTTCCCGGGCAGAGACTCGACCCGCTGGTCACCTTGTCCGGGCCTCGTGTCGGACTTGGTTTCGGAGGGCCGTGCGAGCTTCGCCTCCGAGCCGCGGCATGTCGGGGCGCTGCGGTCGTCACTCACCGCCGCTCTGTCTCTGTCGCACTCATGAGGTTCTCCACGTTGGTGCGAGAGAGACAGAGTGACAAACCGAATCGCTCGGCAGGTGACATGAGGCCCTCTGGGCGGCTTTCGGCGGGGCGTGTCTGTCTTTCCAAGACTACGGGGCGGGGCGGGGTGAGGCGGGGCGGGGCGGGGTGGTCCACACAGGTCCACGCAGTTCCTTTCCAATTAAAATCGCCCTGAGACAGCACACTGCACTGTGTGAAAAAATCACAGTAAATCCTGTAGTGATTAGTACAGCGGTCACTGTAGTTCAGAGTACAGGATTTACTGTACTTTTTTAACAGGATCTACTGTACTTTCTACGGGATTTACTGTACCACAGGAGTGGAGTACGGAATATCCTGTACCAGGTACAGTAGATACTGTAGCCAGGCACGGTAAATCCTGTGTTCTGAACTACAGTAAATCCCGGCAAAAAAAATAACGGGATTCACTGTGGTTTTTTCGCACAGTGTGGACAAGCTGCTGCACTTACCTGGCAAAAGGGCAACAGGTGACTTCGCCCGACGAGTTGAACCGATTCCCACTCAGGAAGGCCGCGCACCAAACAACAACAACAAGTGGATCGTGATTATGACTGATCATTATTTGCCGAGCGTGCATCCTGGTGCATTTTCTTTTTAACCGTCACGACGCCACTTCATTGATTGATTGACTGACTGACGGCCGCGAGCGTGGCGCCCGCTTATCGGTGTGATAACGGAAACAACTAGAGGTGTGACTTTGGAAAAAAAAATACAACAGGAAAAAGGGGAAAAGAGGGAGGAATATTTCAAAGAAATTTTCAGCTAAAAGCTAAGTCCAAGCCCAGAAATTCGAAAATTCAGTACCTACGAGCTTGTTTAGTGGGTTCCTTTCACTTCACAGGTAGATTTGTTTATTCAGTTATTAAAATCCCCGACTGTTTTTAATCCAGTTGTCGGGGGCGTTAACGCTCCGCCGAGGACGTATCCGTCTATTGTCCAGGCGAGACTAGCAGACCACGCGGGTAGCAGTGCAGCAGCCAGCCACCCCATTATATTGTAATCAGGGAGGGAGTAGTGGGAACTCTCAAATCTATGAATAATGTCTTCATTCGTGTGTAATTGTCGGGGCTTGCGAGGCGATGGGGCCACAAATTCGAAAGGGGGCTTCGACGACGCGGGCGGGAGGGCCAGCAGTCTGCAAAGACCTCAGCCTGCGTTTCTCAAACAATCAAGCAGGCAAGACCTGTGCAAAAAAATAAGTAAATTTTCGAAAAAAAAATAATTTAGCGACTTTTGGATTGCTACCTAATCAAACCTCTGACAGCGTAGCATCCTCCAGCCGGGCCGAGGCGGGCCAAGCCATTAGGCACGTTGGTTGGCCACACTGCGAAATCCTCGCACGGTGCCGCCACTGCTTTTCGGGCGCCGATAATGAGCCCATTGGCAGTGTGGGCGCGGAGCCGGACGTCGCGGATCCACTTCGGCCGCACTTCGTCCACGCGGCGAAGCGACGCCACGCCACCGCGCGCTATTCACGCAAACAACACTAATTAATCGAGCTCAATTTAAAAATGCCGTCTCTCATAATTTCTAGACTGATTAATTGTACAAACTGATGCTTTCTTTCCGATAAACTATTGGCGCGGTGTCGCCGCTGCCACTACTGCCAACTTCAGCGAGCCAAAAAAACGTCCGTTTTAAGGCAAACTTGTATGTGCCTCGCGGCGCGCGCCGCGGCCCACCCGCTGAATCCAAACGAGGCACCCACGGCCGCCAACGCCTAGGCGAGGAAAAATAAGCGAGTGCGACTTTTGAGCGAGCAGGAAAGACAGAGAAGCCCAGGGCGACAGCACACTGTGAAAACGTTGGTCTTTCTTTCGATGGAAAATTCTTTGGACACCTGTTGATGCAAGGGATCAGTACGAGCGAGTTTCCATGAAAATTTTGTAGATTTGAGACGAAATTGCCATCAGTTTCCTTGTCATGGCCTTGAAGTGACTTTTACAGTGCAGGCGGCCGTTAGCCCAGCACGTGTACGAGGCGGGGCGGCGGCCACCGGGAACGCAACACTGATAGTGCCCCACCACCTCGATGGTTTGGTCGGTTAGTAATTAGAGAGGCAGCAGGCCGGGTTGAAAGGTTATCATCCAGGTCTACTTTATCTAGGGCCTCGCCGGGCCTTGTCATTCCCTAAATCAATTGGTGTGCTTCGTTCGACCCCCGCCAAGACGGCCAAGAGCTGCCCGCGCTGCTGGAGAGAGGGCCGCCTAGGCCGTTTCATTTCGATCCATCTCGAGAAACCTCGGGGAAAGGCAGAACCTTCGATGCGATTTACTAGACGTGTCACTACACCGTGTCACTACACCGTGTCACTACAACGTGTCACTACACCGTGTCACTACACCGTGTCACTACACCGTGTCACTACACCGTGTCACTACATCGTGTCACTACACGTGTCACTACACCGTGTCACTACACGGCACTACAGTGTCACTACACCGTGTCACTACACCGTGTCACTACACCGTGTCACTACACCGTGTCACTACACCGTGTCACTACACCGTGTCACTACACCGTGTCACTACACCGTGTCACTACACCGTGTCACTACACCGTGTCACTACACCGTGTCACTACACCGTGTCACTAGAGCAGTGGGTCGCCAAGGCCGCGTCTTAATCACGCCGTTAAGACCGGGGCGTAAAACGGCACGCTCATTTAGATGCGGCGCCGCGATGCGTCGAGTGTTTACTTTACTCGATGCAGACGTTGTCCAGCAGTCCTGTCCAGCTGTCCAGCGTGCCTTACGAGGCAGACTGGGTATCTCTGCCGCGGTCTGAGTGAGTGAGAAACGCCGGACGCACCACTGCGAATTCCAAAGGCGGCGGCGGCGGTAAAAAACACTTTCAACATCAATTTAGCTTTTTATTCATTTTTTTCCCAAGGAAAACCTCTTAAAAATGCAGTCTTTTCCCTTTGAGACGTGGCGGCGCTTTGCCGCGGCGCCCCGCTGGGGTCGCGGCCGTTCCGTCACAATTATTTGTTTTTTATCGCGCGGCCCACAGGGCCCGCACCGCGGCAGGAATCCGAATGTCAATGTGTGGCCGCCGCCATGCGGTGCCGCCGCCACCGGATTCACATTCGGAGACACTAGGAAGGTGCCGCAAAAAAAAAAAATCTGTTTTTTTTTTTGTTGCGAAAATTGAGGTGTGCGCTCTGCCTCTCTCGCACCCATGCGAACGGGCCGCCCAACTGTGAGTGGGAGGGAGACAGCGACGCCCCTTTCACGAGGCCCGTCACTCGCTTCCTTTATTTACTCGCTCCCTTTCCCGGCCCATAAACAAGCCGGCTGACTCGGTAATAGAGTCCCCGTGATTTACTGTAATAAACGGCGCGCTATTTGGCCGCGCCGGCCGTGCAACACTGCACTGTAAAATTGCACACACCGCCCCGCACCGCTCCGGCCGGTTTTTGGCACGCGCCTGCGCTGCAGTGTGCGTGCTGGCGCGGCGCTTCACTTTAAATTAACTCATTTTGCCGCCAAATTGGCCAGTCATCGCGGGCAACACAAAGCAGACAGACGGACGGACAGAAAGGGGCGCAGGGTCACTCCTCAATCGCGGAGTGAGCCAAGACCGTCCCGCGAGTGCGAGAGAGACAGAGCGAGGACGCGCCGCGCGGCGTCCCTCCCCCTGACAAGGTCTTGCCCTTCTATGACGTCACCGCTTCCTGGAATTGAATTTTCATTTTTCTATCTTCCTGACGCCTCACTCTGCTGCAGTGTTCCCGCGGCGGCGCGCGAATCCTCTCACCCCGTGCGCACGCCGAGAGAGTCGTCATCGTCGTGGGGCTTTACTGCCAGCGCCACGCCCCGGCCACGCCGCGGCCACGCCCCCCCACTCCTCGCGCACTCACTCACAGTGCAGTGGGTGAGACAATGCGCCGCAATGCGCGCCAGCCCGGCGACTTTTGGGCCGGCCGTCTACGGATCCAACCCTTTTCCAGAAAACACAACAACAACAACAATAACAACAACAACACAACGACAACAACAACAACAACAACAACAACAAAAAGTGCGAAGGGCCGGACGACTCCTCCTTCACACACCACAGACTGGGGGCCGTATATAAATCTCTGGAAGGTGTCCCCGCTGCACCGGGCGGGGCGGGGCGGGGCGGGGCGGGGCGGGGCGTCCCCGCGGGGCCCTTCCTCGTCCGCCCGTCCACCTACGCGCCCACGAGGCCCCCTTACTACATGATTATAATATGGAACAATGCGAGAACGTACAAATCGTTCCGGAACCATTTTCATGCTTTCGGGGAAGCGACGCGGGCTGCAGCGCACACCACACTGTAGGGCTCCACACTGCGAGTGCTGGTCGGCCCCACGGTTAGTCCGCCCACCGCCGTGGCCGCCGGCGTGGTCACGTCACCCTCCGCGAGCCCTTGCGACCGCAATGGACTTTCCGTTTCGATATCTCGCGGCTTCGCCGACACGACACTCAGTTCGACATGACTCATCGTTCACTCTTATTTTCTTTTTCTTCCTTCTCTTCTCGTTTTCCGTTTTAGTCCGTGCGTGCGCGACGCCAAACCGCGGCGTTCTCATCGGGGGAGAGAGAGAAAGAGAGAGATTCGATGCTCGGTGATGAATCGGCCAATTAGTGGGTCGGGACTCCGCGGGTCGCCGGATTAGGAGTGTTAGGTTGCCACCCGGCGGGCCGGCGGCGGGTGCCGCTCCGGGTAGGGTTGCCACCCACAGCACGCCGCTTCCGCTGCATCCGCCGCCTTTCCAGCGTCGCGGCCAATTTATAGTGGAGGTGAGACTGCGGGCAGGCAGGGCTGGCGGCCAAAGTCACCACATTTTTCCGTTTTTATAGTGTAAACACTCACGCGGCTCAGAGTGACAGTGTTCTTGGCGCCGGCCGGGGGGCACCAAACGCTCTCGCCGGAGAGCCAGTAAAGTTTCTATGGTTTCTATTAGTTGTTTATGGAATCCATAATCCGCTCCGCCATTTGACACGACGAGCGGCGCCAGCCGCGTGGCCTCATGGTTCTAGAAACTCCCAGAAACGCTCTCTGATCCGCGCAATCAATAACAAAACAGAACTGTTCGTTCTGTGACACGCCCATTTTTGGCGCCTCCAGCGAGTTTTACAATGACGGACGCAGCAAGTGGCGTAAGGAAGGCGGCAACGGCGGCCGGTCTGTGTGTGTCCCGAGTCGATATACCTAAGGGCCCAAACCGCACATCCACCCATTTAAACGGTGGGCGCGGCCGACCGCAGCACGCCGTCCTACAGGCCTAGGCTTCGAACCAATATATGTCTTCGTTGCACGTAGTGAGGGGGAGGGGGACGAAAAATATACGAGGGGGGGGGGGGGTTATGCCCCGGTTCGCCTGCACGGCCTGCATAAACGGGCGCTATGAAACACCCCGAGTGTCGCCTTGCCCGATCTCTCAAAGTTCGTCGTCAAAGTCAACACCGTAAATCGGGCCCGCGGACATCGGTCGGTCGACTTGCACAAACTGCGACACGCCGCCGGGGCCCGCCGCTATGCTGCGTCGCGCTGTCTCTCTCGCGTGCTCGCGGAGCGCCCCGTGAGTGCGAGAGAGACAGCGCGACGACTGCCTGCACTGACTGGCTCGCGCACGTGCCCGGGGACTGTCCGTCGTTTTGCTCCTTTCGTTTCACATGCAGTGTGCAATAAGGCGGATTTGATTCTCGCTAGTCCCCACCTCGATGGGCGACTGCAGCCCGCCGCGCCACCCCGTGGAGCGCTCCCCCCCCCCCCCCCTCTCTGTTAGTGCCGCGCCCTGAGAGTGCCCGACGCCACGACGACGAGACGACGTCTCTACGGCCAAATAAATGCCATATTTCGAGTTTTATCCCCGGCAAGTGAAGAGGCCGGGACGCCTCCGCCACGAAACGGCGGTGCGGTCCGAGCGCCGCGCCGAGACAGCTAGAAATAGTGCAGGGAAGTCCCAAGGCGGAAATCCAAAAGACGTAAAACTGAAAAGAGTAAGCAATCGGAGAGGACGAGGAAGCGGCGCGCTTTGCGGCCGTCCCAAGGCGACTCCAGCGATGTCTCTGTCTCTCTCGCACCCCCGCGGAACGCCCGCGGAACGCCCGCGGAACGCCCGCGGAACGCCCGCGGAACGCCCGCGGAACGCCCGCGGAACGCCCGCGGAACGCCCGCGGAACGCCCGCGGAACGCCCGCGGAACGCCCGCGGAACGCCCGCGGAACGCCGCGGAACGCCCGCGGAACGCCGCGAACGCCCGCGGAACGCCCGCGGAACGCCCGCGGAACGCCCGCGGAACGCCCGCGGAACGCCCGCGGAACGCCCAACAAGCGTGCGGGAGCGACAGAGCACGGTCCGGCTGTTGCAGTCGTCAACGGCCAATCAAATTTTCACACTCGACGAGACGGACCACAGTGTGGCCACACCTAGCGCGCTACTCTGGGGCGCGCCTCTGCAAAATATGCAAATTTCATGTTCACTTTTTTCCCCCCGCGATAACCTTGTGTAGGCCCACCAGCCGGCCCGAAAACGTTCCCAGAGAGCCCCGCGGCCTGCCCGGATTGCAACGAGAGAGACGGAGAGAGACAGAAGAGAGAGACGTTAGGCCCGGTCGGCAGGGCGGCCAGGGAATGCCTTGGGCAAGCGCCGGCTCTCTGATGTATGGGGACGGTGTGTCGGGATGGACAATGTGGACAATGAGGAGGAACAGTCGGGCCCAAAACGGCTGCCTGGAACCTGGAGTCTAGAAGCACTGCTGGAAGCGGCGCCAGGCCCACCTCGGAAAAATTATCGAAAAAATAAAATTGAAATGGAAGAAAATGAGTGGGGTTGCAAACAAGTTGCCAATCAATTTACAAAGTTGTAAACAGTAGGAGATTTGAATTTTTTTTGACAAGTTTTTTTTTATTTTGCACTTTTTGGGACACGAGGCGGTTCTAAATCAAATTCCATGGCAGCGGGGAGGCACAACGCCATAGATCGGAGCGCAGTGCTTGGACCGAACGAACGCGTCTCGAATGAAAAGAGACGCCATGGCGGGTCTTTGGCCGACAAGTAAACACTCCACATCTCCCTCCCTCTCTCTCTCCCTCCTTTCTCCCTCTCACACAGGCACGCACACAGAGCCCTAGACACACCTTTCCTTTTTTTTAAAAAAAAAAAGAAAAACAAAAACAAATTACAGAGTGAAGTGCGCGCGGAAGGGGAATCCGCACACCTGCGCGACGAGTAAAATTTTTTTCTCAGACCGCGACAGAAACTGAAACTGACTCGTTCAGGGTCAAGGCCGCCGCGGCTTAAAGTGTAAATACGCCTCGCTGTGTGTGTGTGTGTGTGTGTGTGTGTGATATGCCCTTCTCTTTACACAACCGCACCACATGGCTCGTCCGGAACGAAACAAACGCGCTAACGCATTGGACCGCTCTTCCCCCCGCTGACCACTCGGACAGATGCCACACTGTTAGAGGAAAGAAAAAGCAAGGTTATTTTTTTTAAACCAAGAATTTCTGTTTGAAAAAAAAGTGAGTAAAGAAGTCTTTTTATTCTGTCATTTGGCTTCCGTGTGAGTCCTGTCGTGCTAGCCATGCGGGTGACAAGGAGACACCTGGAGTGACAAACCCCTTAGGAGTGAGAGAGAGAGAGACTGTGAAACGGCGGAGAAAGAAGCAAACGTCGAACTGGCTGACAACTTTATAATGATGTTTCTAGGCTTGATGTTGATCTCCGCTTTCGTTATGGAAAGAAGAGTTGCACCCAGAGCGTGAAATAGGTGCAGTCTTGGGTGGAGTCGCCGCGTTAGGCACGGGCTCTGTCTCTTTCTAACGCCACAAAGTGGACACCAGGGAACCACAACAAAAAATGGAATTCACCGCGCAGGTGCAATAACTGGAATGGAAACCGTGAAAAAAGAAAAAAAGGAAAACCACGTTTCGTTTTTTTTTTCGTTTTTTTTTTTTTTGGAAAATAAGACGATTAGCGCGTACATAGCGAGCCACCGCCTTGGCAGACCCAATATTTGGCGTGTGGGTTGTCGCAATTTGGCACGCACCGCTGTGGCCAGAGCCTGTTAGCGAGTGTCGTGGACGGCAACGCGAGCCACCAATTTCCAGTAGCACACACACACACACACACGAACACACACAAACGTGCGCGACGTGCGTTGACGCGCACCGTCGGGAGTTTGCGTCCAAGTCCCGGTAAATGTGCAGTTTTCGTCGCAAGCAGACGGCGGTAACGACGGCTGGGTGGTCGATGCCTCGTTCGATGCCTCGTTCGATGTCACAGCGCCGCCTCCTCGGGCGCGCGGTGCGCGGCGCACTCACGGCGACCCCCTTTACCAGCAAACACGATGCCTTGTTTGTCCCCCGCCTCGCCTTCCTCCTGGACAACGAGTACCTCACCGAGGAGCACTGCCCGGCTATGACGACGCCGCGGACGGGTTGGGCGCATCCCCTGCCAAGCCAGCCAACGATCCGCTTCCAGTGTAGCCCCAGCGCTTTCTTCCCTGTAGCCTCCACTGGAATCAAACGCTCATTTGCATAATGCGCCCTATCGGCGCATCGGCCAGCACACGGTGTGCACACCCACCCCGTGGCTGCCCCGTGGCTGAGGCGCGAGCGAGCGAGCGAGACGGAGAGAGGACCTTGCTCGGCGCTTCGGAATGTCTCTGTTCAAACAACTGGCGGTGCGTATGGCGAGCTTGGCACGGACCGATGACGGCCAGTGTGCGCGCGTGCACTCACACACACTCACACACATTGCACTCACACGAGTGGAAAGGATAGGAAAAATATCGAACGGGAATTCGACTGTTGAAGCTACCGTTCCGGACCTCGAAATAGTGCACTCGCACGGTAGGAAGGCCCCGTCGTGTGTGTGTGTGTGTGTGTGTGTGTGTGCTGTGTGCTGCAAGTCGTCAGTCGAGCCGAACTCAGTGCGAAACTGCAACGCGTGGTGTGCCTCAAGGGCGATACCGTACCGTACTCCACATCGCCTGCCAAGCGACACCTTTCCGACCGACGCAATTAGCTTTTATTCATATCACCTCTCTCTCTCTCTCTCTCTCTCTCTCTTTCCGTCTCGCGTGGTGTAGTAAACCGCGCTGCATGTGACGGGTGTACAGCGTAATGTACACTTTACCCCCGCCATTAATTACGAGAAACCAACACAAAGAAGCGGGGAGAAGTTAGTGCGACCGTCATTTGAGAATATCAATCGCTCGAAGCGTGTGTGTGTGTGTGCGTGTGTGTGTGTGTGAGAGAGAGAGAGAGAGAGAGAGAGAGAGAGAGAGAGAGAAGAGAGAGAGAGCGACGGCAATGGGGTGCGCTCGCGTTCACCGCATGGGTTGCCTGGTTGCCTACCTGCCCACGCGGGCAGGAGACGCAGACGTGCCTCTCTGTATCGGAAATACAAAATTACTGGAGCAATCTGCCGCCTGGCGCAGTGCAGTTGCGTCCCTGCTTGAGCATTCCCGGCGGCGTTCCGTCGCTCTGTCTCTCTCGCACCCACTACGACACGCCGCCACGCCCCGCGAGAGCGAGAGAGACGGAGTGACGATCTGCATGCGTAATCGCACACCGCGATGGTTTGGCTCGCTTTTCTCGCCTCGCAAACAGTGCGGCGGCAAACGCGATGATCGACAGGCCGAAGCCGATCGTGATTTAGATGGACGACATCGCCGAGTCTTCGTCGGCAATTACCGCCCAGTGTAATAGAGCAACCGAGTGAACCAAGTAATGGCGGATCGCTATCACGGGGCGCTCCCCCCCCCCCCTCTCTCTCTCTCTTCTCTCTCTCCTCTCCCCTCTCCCTCTCTCTCTCTCTCTCTCTCTCTCTCTCTCTCTCTCTCTCTCTCTCTCTCTCTCTCTCTCTCTCTCGCACCCACTCGCCCCGCGTGAGAGAGAGGGAGGGAGACGCGGGGAGCAACCGCGGAGCCGCAATACTTTTGAATGGCCGTGGTGTCCGGCTACACAAAAATCGAATTCAATTATATTATCATATCGATGGCGGGGATCGGGCGACGAAATGAGTCCGACCCCGGTCTAGACCCCGGCGGCCCTTGGCGCGGCCCGCGGCCCTGCCTCTGACGGCCAGGGTCATTGTGGGGGCGGCGGCGGGGGTCCTTGTCCTGCTAGGGGAGTCCGCAGCAGCCGCCACAGCGGAAACACTTCAAACCGGACACAATCCGAGGCAAAGCGAGGCAAAGCCAGCCGGGGTAATTAACGCATTCCACGGACGACGCGTTTTGAAAACCTAAACTTTCCCGCCGCTCCGACGCGTCTACTGTGCCCTTTGTACGCCGTGACCGGTAGGCCCGCGGTCGGTCTGGCCCTGGCCTGGCCCCTCGCGGTGGCGGGGGCGGAGGCGCGGCGGCGGGGTCCTTTAGTCGTATCACACGGAGATGCCATCATCCTTTTGTCTGGAAATCGGGCCCGTGCACGGCATCGCTGCATCACACAGTGCATCACCGCATCCACGCCGCCCGACCGCAACGAGCCTTTAATTGCTTTGTGTCCAAACAGACACGCGTGCCGACTTAAGCCCCTACGCCGTTACTTTGAAAACGTTTTTAAAATTTTTAAATTTAAACGGTGTCTTAAATTTTTTTTTTAGAAAACGAAATTGCTGTGTCGCTTACAAACCAATTTTGTTTTCTAAAAATTTCTCTAATCATTTTTTTAACAGGGCTGGCCTCTATTTAGAGCGGTCAGAGAGAGAAAGAGAGAGGGAGAGGGCGGTCATTGCGACACCTTAGTCGCCGGTGCGTCGTCCCTGGCCGTGCCGGCCGTGCCCTGCCCCTTATCGGATAACAGCAGCCGAATCATAGACAAATAGCGCCTAGTCCGGCCCGGCTAGGCCCGGCCCCCGCCGCGGCCCCCGCCGGCCAGACGGTCTCTGCTTTGTCGTCGCCAGGTCGCCAGCAGCCCAACCCTTGCCTTGCCTTCCCACTTGCCTTCCCGCTTGCGTCGAGTCTCACATTCAAGACGCGTTTTTAACGCCCACACACACACACACACACACACACACACACACACACACACAGCACACACAGACACACACACACACAGACACACAACACAACAGACAACAACACATACATACATACAGACACAACACAACATACAACACACACACATACACAACAACAACAACATACATACACAACACACACACACACAAACACCCACACATCACACAACAGACACACACACACAGACACACACACACAGCCACACAAAGACACAGACAGCAAGCACATCATACAAACACCATACAACACACACACTCTTACACACCACACACACAGACATTACTAGGACAGCAATACGCACCGCGCGAGTCGATCGGGAATAAGTGCAGAATCATTGGGCCCGCGTCCTTTTGGAGCTCGCATTCATCCCGGAAAACGGCCCAGTTCCCCTCCCTCTTTGTGTTACTACGACTCGACACACCTGAGCGAGCACGGAGATGCACGCACACGGCTCCCCCTGCATTCCGCTAAATCAGAGCCACAAACTGACAAGCTCTTTATTTCTCTCACTGTTTTTTTTTTTCTTTTTTGATCAGCGAGATTATGCTGCTGGAAAGAGCGGTTTTCACCGAAATTCTAAATTTGTTTTAGGAGACGAAGTTCGGGTTTTGAATAAAAGCGGTGCCAGCTGGTAGCTCCACTGCCCGTACTCTCGGTGCTCTCGTTACCGGCAGGGCACGGTGTTCTTAGCGCCCGTCCCGGCCTACCGGCCGCCGCCCCGCCGTGCCGTGCCGTGCCGCCACCGCCATGCGTGTCTCATTGGACGTCTCGCCGCCTCCTTATTTTACCGGCCGGTGTACAAGGCGGCCGTTGTTTCGGTTGTTACGGCCCGATCCGATCCGACGGACCGTCCGCCGCCGTCAAGCCGGCCGTCAGCCTGGCAGGCCGTCAGCCCCGCCGGCAGCCTTTGCCGCCGACGACGCCGTGGACGCCGACACCAGGTAGGGTGTTCGTGCACAGTGCAGTTTCAGACTCAGCGGCGCCGTGCGGAGACCGTCCACCCTGCCCGCCGCCGCAGGCCGCCGCACAGTGGGCCAGAAGACCGGCGCCGGCGGCCAAAATCCTAGACGCGTTTTGAGCCATGTCGCTAAACAGGGCTCGAACCGAACGTGTGACCCCACCAATGGATTCCTCGTTCGGAGAGCTATCCATTGGTGGGGTCACACGTTCGGTTCGAGTCCCATTTAGTAACTCTGGAGCTCAAAACGCGTCTGGAATTTTGGCCGCCTCCACCGGTCTTCTGGCCCACTGTGCGCTGCGCCGGACCCACCCCCGGCCACGGCCACGCCCCGCCACGCGCTCGCTCCCGTCCAGCCGCGTCCAGCCGTCACGTCACGCACCGGTCCGGTCTCGTCGGCGGATTGACACGAGTCGTCACCCCAATGTCGCCGCGTCGCCCCGGACAGCCGCACAAAGGCAGCACCAATCAGGCCGCCGCGCCGGAAGGAACACGGGGAGCGAGTACACGCCGAGAAATGTCGCCAATCCAATGCGCGCGGCCCATTTGACACGAGCGGGCAGTGATTGTTTACGAATCGGAGCAACTCCCTCGCCGCGCTGGGAAGCACCTTCAGGAAACCGCAACCGGTCTGCCACTGCTTCCTCATCCACACTCAGTGATGTTAATTCTTTCTATTTGCCCCCTGACCCTCCAGAAAACAGAATGCGGTCGGCAGCCACGGGGGGCCGCGCGCCCTGTCACACCGCTGTCACACCGCACGCGGAGCATTTACCTGATAATTATTAGTGCACAATGGCGGACCCCGGCAGTTAGCACCGGCAAGGGGGATGCTGCCACATGCACGCGGTTGGGTCGGTCGAGACGCAAATGCATAAAAAGCCGGCGCGAAGCGACAGCACTCGCGTCCGAAACTTATTGCCAGTGCTTCAAGCCTGAGTCGCTCGAGCTAGCTGGCGCGAAGCAGGCTGAAAACTGACACAGAAGCCGAAGCGAAACTGCACTGCAGCCTCCACTGACAGTGACGACATGCCCGGCAGCAAAACCTGAGGAATTCCTGCATTCGACTCGTTTTCGCTTGGGATCTGGGTTTTGAATAACAGCAAAAAACAAATAACTAAAGTCCGCCCTTGCCAAGCCGCCCACCCACGGGGGTCGGGTCCTCCCCCTGAGGTGCTTTGAGGCATCGCTGCCGATGAGGAGTCATTTGGCGCCACCCCGTCTTCGGCTCGGGTATCTTCGGGACCAGGTAGGGCTGGCCGGAGCTGCCCTAATCCAACTGTTTGCCTTCCAAATCAGGCATGAAATCAGGCGGGAACAACAACAACAAGAGAGGCCCGCAGAGACAGACGGCAGAGGGGAGGGACGGCGGACACCGTCCCTACGATGCTTACCCCCAGGGAGACGATGTTCGAGAGCTCCATGAGGCACGTCTTTCCAATATTTTTTCAGTATTTCTTCCAGTATTTCTTCGCATTTTACAATATTTGATGTTTTGAAACTTGTTCTTCTAATGTTTTGGCGTTAACTTACCTGAGGCAGCCAGCAGCAGGCAGTTAAGGCCCGTCAGCGACGCCATGACTCGGCGAATCCGCTTGTCCTTTTATATCCACATGCGATGGTCGGCGGTGGAGAGACCGGCCTATCGGGGCCCGGCGCCGGCAGCCCCGGCAGATGGCACTTTGTCACACCCGACGAAAACGAAATCCACATCCATTTGCGCGCCTCGCTCGTCACTTTCCGCGCACCACTCTCAACGATTCCTCCTGCTTTGTCACGTCGATGGGCTGTGCTCTCCAGGGGAAGGCTGTCACTGATCGAGGCACTCACTCACACACGCACGCGAGCTCGAGCACGCCGGGTATTCCACGCGGGCCGCGGAGCGTCCCCTACGAACCGTGTGCCGCCGCGGTCTTGAGCGGACTGGACGCCGACGGCCGGGCCGACGCGCACGCCCTGGCGGCGGCGGGCGCGCGGGCACGGCAGCAGCCATCTTGGGCAGGCCCGGGTGGCTGCGGCCGCGCTAGACCACCAGCTCCAGCAGTGGCCACTCCAACCCCTCCAAGGCTCTGCCTCTTTCACACCTGGCCGGAGTGGCGTCTGGGTCTGGCGTCTGCGCCCTGGCCTCACACCTGCATGGCACAGAGGGGGGCGACCGCCTGGCCACCGCCACTCAGCGATTCCAGGGATGAGGGTGCTGCACTGTATACGAAACAATCGAGGTACTCGAAATGTTTCCATTGATGTTTCTGAATGACGTCATGAACGGGTCATGCTGTCAGTTTACCAGTGCGCTGCACTCTGCCACGCCAACCGCAACAGGTGTCTGCTGCCCCTTTTCCAGATCCAGCCACCGATGATCTTTGACGCCGTGAAGTGCCTTCTGCCCTCTGTGCCTGCACTGCGAATTGCCTAGCTAGGTAGGCAAACGCGGGGAAGACATGTCAATTGGGCTGCCTATCCACACGGCGCTCGCCATGCATCCCTCTGCGAGAACAACGCAAAGTTAGGCTTTGGGCTTGAACCTGGGGTTTCTTCCATTCAATGTCATTTACCTCGTTCGAGTCCCAAGTAGCTGTTCTAAAAATTAACCGCTCCTACACACATCCAAAGCAAAGAGAAGACGCAGTTTCAATTCAAAGGTTGGCATGACACGACACCTAGTATGACAAATCGGGCGTCCAGAACGAAGCTAAGCACAGCAGAACACGCTAACCTTCACTTTTCACTGTCTAATTTTCTAATTTTAATAGCTGTTGTGGGATTTTATTGCCGGACACTGTTGAACAATTTGGAATTTGTTTTTGCCTCTGTGTTCAGTACCTAGTGATCTCCTTGTACTTTGTATTGGGTTGTGATCGCATAATCTACTGGGAAACACCGAAATTTGAACACCACTGACGTTTGTTGTGTTGTCATGAGTAAATATTCTTCTGACTCTGATTCAAGTGATGGGCAAAGTAGAAAGAAAGGAAAATCAAGCAGGAAAGCTAGGTTAGCTGAAAATTATTTCTTTTTTATTTGCTTCCCTTTGCATATCTTCATTTAATTATTTACTTTAAATCTGTCACCAGGTCCCCTAGCTCATCCAGCTCAGATTCAGGAGGTAGGCATCGCAGAAGAAAACACAGATCTGGTCACAGTAGGAGAAGATCTCACAGCTCAGATGTGAGCCATAAATCCAGGTAAGAAGACTTTATCTGGTCAAGTGTATGTTCATATATGTAGACTTTATCTTACAAGTTGTACGTTAGTCGCAGAGATCGTGATCGGTCTTCAGATCGCTCTCATGAGAAATCCAAAAGCAGATATACTCGGCGGTCTAGATCATCTTCAAGAAACCATACCAGGAGAAGATCACGCTCGAGGTCTGTTGCTCTTCCATTGTCTATGGTTTCGTATTGTTCTTTGTGTTTTCTTCAAAAAGGTCTTTGTATTCCTTCCAAAGGTCTCATTCCAAAAGTCGCTCTAGGAGGAAATCATCCTCCCACAGTCCATCAAGATCTCATGCCAGAAATCACTCAAGGAGGTCCCGCTCTCGCTCCAAAGGACACTCACGTAAACGATCATCATCGGAATCAAGTTCAGGATCTGTTTCCAAAGACAGATCTCAAAGGGAACGGCATTCTGACACCTCCAGTCAACATGGGAAATCACAGTGTGTACTTTTTAGCACTATCATATATTTTGTGTCTCCACAGGCATTGCTTTATATTAAAAGCCATTGTGTATCGCTTGTCTAGGAGTTCGCCAACGTCACGGTCTCAACCCTCTGTTCAGCAGCCCTCATTTTCTCAAACTGCACCTGAAGAAGCCCTTACTGAAAGACTTCAAAAAGCTATTTGGGCAGCTAAAACTGCTGACCAACAACTTCGGAATCAGGGCCTCATTGGTGCTAAAAGAGAAGTCAGCCCAACCCGTAAGTTTGAAAATTTCTGAGTAATATCTACTCCTTATCTGTAACACAAATACTAACAGTTTATTTTAACTGTGTTCCAGGTATGGTCCTCGAAGCCATAAATAGAAGTAACCTTCTAGATGAAATAAATTCAGATGGCTTTTCCCCTCGGCAATTTAATTCTAATTCAAAACGAGATGAATACCCAGTGGTTGTGGATCTTGCAAGTCAACCATGTGTACCAACTCCTGTGCTCGTAAAGCAGGATCCTAAAGCTATTTTTCACTCAAGTGTATGTTCCCTTTCAGTAAACATTGTAAATTTTTGTAACTCTAAATTAGTGTTAATTTTGATCTGTTTTTTTTTTCATCTAGCTCCTGGTTGATGAGCCACAACGCTTAGAAAAATGGATAAAGAAACTGTACAATATTCGGCAAAGAGCTATAAATGGTGAACCCCTTCCCACCTTCTAATTTAAGTCAAGGTATGTCACATTGGACTTTCCTAATTTATCATTGCTGTATATGGTGTTTTGAATGCACTGTAAAAAAAAAAGTGATATTCAAGAGGTATCTTAATAGAATTAATTTACAGATTGCTTTTAATGATTTATTTCTGTAATGGTAATGCAATAATAATAATATCATGAAGTGTGAACACAGAATGTCTAAACTAAAGTTGAAACAAGAGAGCCCTTGCTTAACAAATAAATTTGATTTAATGGACATGCCATAGATTTGAGCACTATAGCCATTTCATTTATCCTTGCCTTACCTCATAATTACATTCAGTCTAAATTTGGAGTCTTTTTCGCAATAATCCAAATCTGAATGAATGACTTTCATCACATCTACTACATTTTTGTGTGCAGTTTATGTTTAGAAACTAAAAGGAATGCTTTTCTCTTTTTGAAAAGTGACAGAACCATTTTTATTTTACATCCTACATGTACATTACTTAGAGTACAAAGAAAGTATTTCTCGACATTGCATAGCTATGGTATGACGGACATCACACACCAGCAACAAAAACTCTTACACATGTCTTGGTAGCTCTGCAGAGCTTCAGTGAAAAGTCAAAGACTTACAAATCTATTCTAAAGTGTTCTAAGGAGCTGTTTAAAGAAACAAAATCATTTAAAAAACAAAAACTGTTGCATCTTTATGGAATGTCATGTACCAATGAGATGTTGTATTAGAGTATCACATTGATTCTGCTACCGATAGAAAGAAGCACTTGAGTATTTTACAAACTTACATAAGATTGTACAGATTATCATTTGATCATTTGACCCACTCAAATTTCATTTCAGGACTTTTCAGGCATTTTAATACACTTTTCAGACTTTCCGTAACTCTTTCTTATGTCAGACTTTCTATCCACTTTTCCATCACGTGTTCAGACCACAAACAGAGAGGAAAGAAAAGGAATAACAGCTGGGTTATTATTATTATTACTGTCATTATATGATAATGCACTACATGGATATTAAAAACCTCAAAACTATGAGTTTGAACAAGTTAATCATCCACCTAATCATGAGATGATTCCTTACTGTCTACAAACTTTGGCTTACCAAATACGGCTAAATAAGAATATCACATTTAAACACCAAGAGAGGATAAAGCAGGACACAGCATGTTGAGATATGGAACAACTGCCAAGAAACTCATGACATGTCCCAAAGTGATCAAATCGTCAAAGAAAATGACAACAAAACGACATCCCAATGAGTTTTTGGAGTTTATAGGGAAAGATGTTAAACAGTTTCTTCCTCTCAAACATCACTGTCTGCTTTCTGAGATATCATTGCATATAATATCATATTGAACTAAACTCCAATCACAGAAACTAATCCAAGGCAGAAAGTAATGAGCTGAAAGTATGCCTTGCAAGAGATCCTTACAGTATCACATCCAGCCCAGAATAAGCAGCATTGATTTAATCAGAAAACATCACGGGTGAGAGGGTGAGAACAAAGGAGAGGAGGAGAATGGGGTAAAATGGGGGTGTCATGACCCCAATTACAATAGATAGGCAACCCACATGAAATACGCCTGCAAGAAGGCAGTAAGCAATACTGACCCCCAAAAATAATTTCTGGGGTAGTACTCCGCTGGTGGGACTAACTATAGCATTAGTTATGCTGAAAAATTATGCTACTGAGTGAACTTAAGAATGAATCACCTAAGCTCCATCAATGCCATTGCTTTCTTTCTCAGCTTCCACCACCTCTTGATAGTTGACAATTTCAACTTTCATGGTGTTTCCAGAGAAAGATCCAAAGACTACTGGTTCTTCCGCACTTCGTTTGAATACTGAAAAAAGTAATAGTTAGCAAGCAATTTATATCAATAAAAAGTTACTCTATTGATAAAACAACATAGTATTGATTTATTACCTGGTCCAAGATTAGCTTTCACAAGGGAGTATATTTTCATTCCTGAGCACTCTTGAGCAATCCTTGCTCCAAGGGTGGTCATGTCAGTCAATGGTGGGAATGCAACACGCATGGTCTTTACAATCACTTTCACATCAGCACCCCGGCTGGTCAGTTTACGGGCAATATCGATCACAAAGCTTGGAAGGAACACTACAGCATCACGGTCAAGAGGAATCACAAAGCAGCGTTTCCCATCAACGTCAACAATACCAGTTTTGTTCTAAAAACCACACACAAAAAAAAAGGTTGATGATAAAAAACAAATAAATCTATGCTTCAAAATATTTGTTGACTACATGTCAATTTTAAAATAAGCTACTCACTATTTTGAAGTCATGAATAAACTGCCCATGACGCCCACCATTATATTCTGGAACATCAATGCGCTCATAACCACCAGCAGCCTCAAACTGCTCATAAAAGTAGCCGGCCTTTTTGGATGAAACCTAGGAAAATTAATTGAATTAAGAAGTCAATCCATCAAAAATCAGATTATACTGGCACAAGATGGGTATTATTGTCTTGTCTTAACATACATCAGGAGTACCAATCTGTTGAGAAGCATGGGAGTCCAAGTGATAGTACAACTGGCGACCTTCAGAACTGTTGTAAGGGACATTTAAGAATCCTCGAAGACGTTGCATCTAAAAGACAAAGGCTCCATTGAGTGGATCATCTCCAGCAGTCACATTAAAAATTGAAAATATCCAATACTCACTGGCTTGCGAGCGCACTGTTGGTAAAGGTAGATTCCTCCAACAATACCAATACTCAACACAAGGAGCCCAACAAGGAAGAGGCAGACAGTGGTGGCGGAGTTAACTCGAGACTGATTGCGGTTGACAACTACCAGATTCTCACTGTCCCTGTATCTTTGTGGTTTTCTTCCATCAATGCCAATGTTGCAGGGCAACCTGTCTAGCTTGCCAGAGGGTACCTGCAAAAATAAAGAGAGAAGTAAATCAAAAGCCACACAGGGCATCAATACATGGGTGTGGGTTCATGTAACAAATGACTCTTCATGTAACAAATGGGGGCAAAAAATTGTACACCTGTGACAGCATTTACTGTGTAAGCTCAGTACCAGGAGATTGAGATGCAAAAGGCAAAAAATAGTAGTAAAGCTTGTGTTCAAAATCATAGTACTAACATACGAAAAACTTGTTTTGAAACTAAAAATCTGGAGCTGATAAATTTACTGACACATAGGGGTTGAACAGGGAGGGGGAGGAGGGGTGTAACCCTCACAATACAGTACAAGGAAAACTGGTTAATACTGAAACGAAAAAAAGGAAAGTGGGGAAGTAGACATAAGATGAAACCTATTTGGATATCAATGGTAGTTTGCTGGAGATGTGCGCCTCGAGGCATGGAAGAATGAAGGAGAAATTGGAGGCCAGGCGAGCAGGGGGCGGATCCTGATCCTGGAGCCCTAGGTGACTGGAAACCGAATGGCCGCCGAGGCCGAACCGAACTCACCACCACAACGTCGCAGTCCGCCGCGCCTCCTCCAACCGCGACAGGGTGCTCGGCCGCGACCAGGGGCTCGGACAGACCCGACTTCTTCTTCATCTCGCTCACGGGCTTGGTGAGGACCGTCATGTTTGCCCAAACAAAGTTGTGCAAAACCAAACAACCCTTCTGCTGTGTTCTGCTTGTTTTCACACAAGAGACACAGCAGTACAATTTTCAGCCGGCAGTGGCGCTGGTGTCGGCGTTGGCATCAGAACCCTTGCTCTTTGTACGGCCAGGATTCTCATGAGTCTAACCACGAAATCTTTCAAATCATCAACTTTTGTGGTCGTCAAACGCATCCACCAGACTTCAATTAAAATATTCTATGTCCGAGACACTCGCTCCTCCTTTCTCGAAGGGTCTTTTTAATTTTCAGCGCAAACGTCATCGGAGCACCGCCTTCGCTTTCTCCCTTGAACGACACCTTTCCTTGAAAGTGTGCTCCATTTTCCCTTTCCCACTGATCAGCAGTGTGAGGCGTGGAGCACGTAAGGTGACAAATTTGGTCTAATTGCGCGTTAACTGCGACGTATTGTGCAAAGTTTACTTGACAAATTGTTCTGTTAAAGGTGTGTACCACTTACGCGTGGCGAGTTTTTCGCGTCATTCTACCTGACGACGTGATCAAGCCGGCCTTTCGTTGAAGAAGCACAGTTGCGGAAAACTCCTGAAAAATGGCGTCTGACCCGACGAAAAGGATTCTTGTTTTCAAGAACAAAGGAAAAGATCAAGATGTGAGTATGCCGATTTTGATGAAGTTAATTTTTTTGGTGCCAGTTTTCTGTTTGAGTTTGCTGTATGAGTGAAAGATTTCATATGACTTTAGTAACAGATTGGCCCACAAGGCTAGCCAAGGCTCGGCATGGCCCTTTTCGACCTATTTTGTAATAATTTTGACGTAGATTTAAATTTGCACTTCCTTGGATAGTATTTATTTGCCGTGATTTCATTTGATATGAATTGTTTTCGTTCATCGGTTGTTTACGTGATATTCGCCATAGTTTAAGTGACCTTCTACTGCCTACCTGCCACCAAACACTAGTTTTACTGATTAATTGCATTACTTACACCTCATTTATTCTTATATGCTTAGTCTACTTTGTATATCCTATTTGATTGCTCTCTATGGCTTTGTAATTTCTGTATTGGGAGCAATGATTTCCATACACAAAGTATGTGTCATAAGTTACAGTATAGGTTAGTTGTCTGTGGCTCATGGATGAGTCACTCATGAAATGCTATTCAGACACATTTGCTAAGTTTTCTAATTTTCTCTTCATAAATATTTTGTGGAATTTCCTCAAAAGTACCTGGGTTGATGCATTTTCCTTGCATGTGTGAGTTCCCTGTCTGTTCCTGTCATTGAAAACTCAATTGTACTGGTTCCAAGCTTGTTTTAATAGGTCATGTTTGGTTATTTTACTTGCATGCATAGGTGAAAGAGTTTTTAAAAATAATTCTTTACTCATTCATTGTTACAATTTTTTATTTTTGTCTTTTCAGGAAATGCGAAGGAGGAGAAATGAAGTTACAGTGGAACTTCGCAAAAACAAAAGGGAGGAATCCTTGCAAAAGAGGAGAAATGTTCCAATTGGAGATTCAACAGGTTTGTGATCGAATATTATTTTTCTGGGTAACATATGGTTTGCAGTAACAATATATATCAACTTAATCTAATTTTAGATGAGGAAGAGATGGTCCACTTGGGATCCACTGATCTTGCGTCACTTGTTCAAAGTGCTCAAAGCACGGACCCAATGATCAAACTTACAGCTGTTCAGAAAGCTCGGAAGATGTTGTCATCAGATCGGAACCCTCCAATTGATTCTTTGATTGAAAGTGGTATCCTTCCCATTCTTGTTCAGAGCCTCCAGTGTAGTGACAAGTATGTATTGCATATTTTGAATTTTTCTTACTCCACCAGGAGCATTTTCTGATGCTAGTTTTTCCTTACAGCACCTCACTCCAGTTTGAAGCTGCTTGGGCACTTACCAATATTGCAAGTGGAACTTCGGCTCAAACCAAGGCAGTTGTTGAAGCGGGTGCTGTTCCCTATTTCCTTCAACTTCTCAGCTCCAGTCAACAGAATGTGTGTGAGCAAGCTGTTTGGGCCTTAGGTATGTGACAGGCAGCCAAAGTGCTGAACTTTTGAGTGCATTCAAATTAGATGTCAATTTTTGATCTGGCTCTTCCTCTTTGTAGGTAATGTTATTGGTGATGGTCCTGGTCTGCGAGACTACGTCATTCAACTGGGTGTTGTGCAGCCTCTCCTATCTTTCATCACTCCAGAGGTTCAAATTTCATTTTTAAGGAATGTCACTTGGGTCATTGTTAATCTTTGTCGAAGCAAAGACCCTCCTCCCCCAGTTGACACAATTAAGCAGCTGCTGCCAGCGCTCGTTTTCCTCATCCATCATGTGGATACGAATGTAAGTTTGTCTTCAGAACCCATAATAATAATAATAATAATTCTGCTGGGGAAAATTTGAGTTAACGGTTTCCTTGTTCCTTCAGATCTTGATTGACACTGTGTGGGCGCTGAGCTACCTTACTGATGGTGGTAATGAGCAAATCCAGTTGGTTATTGATAGTGGTGTAGTTCCACATCTCATTCCTCTATTGTCACACAAGGAAGCTAAGGTAAATATTTTTCATCTTAAATTTTCTTGCTAATTTCAAATAAGTTCTACCCTACTCAACTCTTATTTTCTTTTCTGCAGCTACAGACAGCAGCTCTCCGAGCAGTTGGCAACATTGTTACTGGTACTGATGAACAAACTCAAGTTGTTCTGAACTGTGATGCTCTTTCACATTTCCCAGCCCTCCTGTCCCACCAGAAGGAAAAAATTTGCAAGGCATGTTCATTCATCTCAAGATTTGTGGTCTAAAGTCTTATCAATATGTTTCCATGTTTTAATTCTCTTTGTATTTCCCTTTTACAGGAGGCAGTTTGGTTCTTGTCCAATATCACTGCTGGTAATAAGATGCAGGTTCAAGCAGTAATTGATGCTGGCCTTCTGCCAATGATTATTGAGAATTTAGTTAAGGTATGTTTCACATTGCTTTCAAAGTGTTGCTGGTGTAAAAATCAATGCTAATGTGCTTAAAAACATTTTCCAGGGCGAGTTCCAAACACAGAAAGAGGCTGCATGGGCTGTTAGCAACTTGACTATCAGCGGATCCCGCGAACAAATTGCTCAGTTGATCCAGGAGGGCGTTGTTCCTCCTTTCTGTAATCTATTGACATGCCAGGACACTCAAGTTATCCAGGTGACTCTTGACGGTATCAATAATATGCTCAAGATGGCTGGACCTCAAGTGGAGACCCTCACAAACATGATTGAAGAATGTGGAGGTGAGTGTCAATCACTTTTTTTATTTGAACCGGTACAAATTGTCAAGCCTATATTAACATTTTCCTTTGTTAATTCAGGCCTGGACAAAATTGAAGCTCTCCAGAATCATGAAAACTTAGACATCTACAAGGTGGCATATGAAATCATTGAGCAGTACTTCTCTGATGAGGTAATTATTTTTCTCATTAACTTTCCCTTTTGCCTATGCTTAGTTATTTTTATCTGAAATGCTTTAATGAAATATTTGCTCTCATCCCTCAGCCTGAAGATGAAGATATCATGCCCCAGTCAACAGAAACAGGTTTTGCATTTGACCCCAGCCAATCCATACCTAGTGAAGGATTCAAATTTTAAATCAATGGTCTCTCAGGAGCTGTTCCTACTTTAAGGGACTTGAATAAATTGACAAGTGTTTGAATTAAGAAGAAAATGAATGAACAATTCAAAAATCGGTTTTTAATTTCTAGGACTTGTATCAACATATGGTTTTCAGATTGACCAGATGTAAGTTTATATTTGTCCTGTATATTAAAGTGGAAGCAAATTTCACTGCTAGAATATATGACGAGTGAATGTTGGTTTACACGAGAAGTATGAATATTAGTGTTGTGCAAGACAAATGTTTAGAAAAAATTTCAAGTTAAAATTCTGGATGATTCCTTTTCTCTCTTAACTCTTATGTTTGCTTTTAAACAGTGCAATTGTTGCTTTTCCATTTTATGAAAAACAACTATGTCTCTTCTATTTAAAGTATATGTTATTGTTGAGTGGCAGGTGCCAATGAAGTTACACAGGGTTAATTTGTGTCTAATTTTAAATATTTCTGAACTGCTCACTTGTAACTGAACTGAAATTTAATATTTAAGCATTGTGGCATATTTTTGTGTATTCATTCATGGTCATTTGATGACCGTATTATGTGAGTAAGCAGTTCTTTTGACAAACATCCTTTTCTGTGTATTTTTTTCCCTGTGAAGGGGGGCATAAGTACTTCTGATATCTGGTCATATTGATTGAGTCCTCCTGTCGGTTTTGACTCTGGTCTTCATTGGTCCGATTTAATCTTGTTGGTTTTTAAAGCTATTGTCGGGCTCTACAGTTTAGTTCCTTTTCAAGAAAATCTCTTTTAAACATTTCTTATGTTTTTTCAATTTTGTTAATCATAATAATCTTGATATTTATAACTTGACATGCATCTGCACTGATTTGCTCCTACTTGTCATAGTAGGTTGATCATATCGACTAGTTCATTCAGTGAAGACCCAGTCGTTTGATAATGCTCTAGTGAAGCATTGGAATCTCTTTGAAGTTTGTTTTGATTTGGAATTTTTTATTAGCATGGAAAAAAAAGAGATTTTCTTGTGGAGGTCATTGGCACAAATACATATGAATTTTTCTATTGTAAGTGTTCAGTATCTATTGGCATTTGCAAATGTAAAAATTAGTTGACAGTGTGAAGGTGGTATGTGTGTCCTTATGTATGAAAGTGAAAAGCCTTAATTGCAAGATCTTCTGAGATGGTTAAATTTTGTTTAGGTCCTGCTTTGACTGTGATTGTCAAACAATTACTTACAGACCTCTTTCTTTTTATAAAAAAATGTGTCCATCTTTTTTTGTTAATGTGTACATTTGGTTAAAATGTATATCCATGTTTGACGCTAAGCAACATGGTTTTGGCTGTGACACAAACCGGGCCTGGAGGTTGAAGTTTGCAGTTGAAAAACATGTCCTCACCGCCTTGTGAGGAATCAGTTGCTTCTAAAAGGATTGATGTATGTATAACACAGTACATTTGTCAACCAGAATATTGAATTCTATTTTTTATTCAACTGACTTTCACTGAGCGGCATGGAGTGATTGCAAATTATTCATTCTTGTTGTACTTCTTTATAGTATTGTTTATGTTGTCCATACTGTTGAATGATTACCTCATGTGCCCAGTTTGTTGTTAAAATAGATGCATCAATGCATATTTTCTGTACGCATTCCACATTGGAACTTTTTACATAAAAAATAAAAAAAAACATCAAAATTAGCTCTTAGCAGTATTCCCACTTGGGGATACTCACTTGCCATGAAAGGCTTCAAACTTGTTGACTGAAGTGATGAATGAATGTTGTAGATGATATATTCTCATCTGTAAATAATTTCAATAAATATAGCAAGTAATTTTTTTTCACATCATCTTTTAGTATTTCACCAACACTTTCACGCCACTTCCACACCACTTCCACATTTTATACTACTTATGACCGCTGATTGTCCCGTTCAAGCGGTTCAAAACACCTCAAGGTGCCTATCACTATCACATGCGATGGCGCATTAGGGAAAGGGTGGGAAGGGGAAAATATGAGGCGGATTTGGTGCGGACTGACAGATTGAATGACAGGTTTTCGGATCGAAAAGTTCGACCGCGCCGAAAGCTCGGGTCTTGCCCTGTTGCTCGGGAATGCTCGTGCACCCCCACCCACACCCACCACACGGCTCTACGAACTGCGAGCCGAGCGCCGGCCGAGGAGCTTCGGGCCTCTTCGGCTTCGGCTCGGTTTTCCGCCGCCGCCGCCAGTCCGCTCCGAGCGCAGCCAGCGGGAGGTTCGTTCGTGTCCCGTGCCGGCCGCCGTACAGCCGACGCGCGCGGGCGGTCTCAAACCGCGGACCGCGTTGTTTACATTTCGCTACTCGCGGTGCCGGTCGCACTTCACTCCTTCCGCAACTTGGGCCCGCTGGAACCGCCCCCCGACCGCCTTGCGGGACGCCGGACGCGCGGCCGAGTGCGAGTCGGCTCAAATGTGAATATCTCGGACTGTCCGTGATGAAAGCAACCGCCATGGTGCCGTCTCTGCGGGGGTCACTGTTATTGTGTCGGCATCCTCCTCGTTTGTGACTCGAGGCCGCGGCGCGGGCTTCCCCGCCAACCTAAATTATTCATTTTCGTGTGCGAGAGGGAGCGGTGAATTCGGCGAGCAGTGCGACAGCTCTGGCCGGTTCCGAGTGAAGTGTTATGCCTCTGTGCGGTGCTGTGTGAAAGTGAGGTTATGTCGCCCTGTGCCAGTGTTGTGTCCAGAATGAGGCGTCTGTTGTGTTTGGCGCTCGTCGCTGTGGCGATGCTGCCCCTCTGCAGCAGTGGCATGACGTCTCGCGTCAAGGACCAGGACAGCCTGCCCCACCACGGCAAGTGCGAGAGGATCACCATCCCCTTCTGCCAGGGCATCGCCTACAACGAGACCATCATGCCCAACCTGCTGCACCACCAGCGGCAGGAGGACGCGGGCCTGGAGGTGCACCAGTTCTTCCCGCTCGTCAAAGTCAAGTGCAGCCCCGATCTGCAGTTTTTCCTGTGCACCATGTACGCTCCAGTGTGCACCATCCTGGATAGACCCATCCCACCCTGCCGGAACTTGTGCAGGTCTTCCAAGCTGGGCTGCGAGGCCCTCATGATGAAGTTTGGCTTCCCTTGGCCTGAGAATCTGGACTGTGAGCGCTTCCCCGAGTCTGGGGGCTCAGAAATTTGTGTTTGGGATAACACAGGCAATACGGAGCGCAGTGGCAGTGGAGGAGGAGGACCCGCCATGCCTCCTGGCTCCACCCATGTGTCGCCAGGTTCAGGCAGACCATCTGGACCAATGCCCCCCAATCAACAGCCGGGGAAGCACCACCTGCCCTTCAAATGTCCAGAACAGTACAGAGTGTCAGAAAAGCTCAACTACACTTTGAAAGTTGGAGATACAATTGAGAAGAATTGCGGTGCACCTTGCAATCGCATGTTCTTCAGTGACGATCAAACGGCATTTGCAAGGAGATGGGTCGGAGGCTGGTCCATTGTGTGTGCTGCATCCTGTCTCTTGACTGTTTTGACATTCACGATAGACACAGACCGCTTCCGCTACCCTGAAAGACCAATCATCTTTCTGTCTGTGTGCTACCTGATGGTGGCTCTGGCTTACGTGTTTGGATTTGCTGCTGGAGACACTATCGCTTGTCAGAGACTGGATCTGCCTTCAGACTCGTACTCCAACTTAGAGGTAAGAAAAGTAACCAATAGTAATGGAGTTCATCTAATTTCTATGCTTTCGTTGTGTGGATTTTTGGTTTTAACGTAAATGACCTTTGTCTTTCAGCGGCCCCCATTGATCACACAAGGGACGGACAACCGGCTCTGCACCATTCTCTTCATGGTGCTCTACTTCTTCAGCATGTCGTCGAGCATTTGGTGGGTGGTTCTGACCCTCACCTGGTTCTTGGCGGCAGGACTCAAGTGGGGACATGAAGCCATTGAAGCCAACTCTCACTACTTCCATCTCGCCGCCTGGGGAGTACCTGGAGTAATGACAATCAGCATCCTCGCGCTTGGAAAAGTTGAAGGTGAGTCTCCTCTTGTTTACCAAGAAAGTTTGCTTTCCACATTGCAGATGGGTACTACTTCAAATCAGAATCCGTGCCCCAAAAAATAAAAGATTTTTTTTAAATAAGAAAGGTCTGAAAAGAACATGATGTGTGCACCTGCACGCCTGGTTAGTCCGATTGCACCTGCGGTGTGACAAGGAGAGCGCAGCGCTGCCCGAGGGAGAGAGAGAGAATGACAGTGTGGGTGCGCTGCATTCCTGCGCGCATTGTTCTTGCCGCTCCGAACATGATCCGTAAAGACCGCTTTCCTCAATTGTAATCCTCAGCTCCCCCTCCCCCGCAACCTCGCCGTCGTCAACTCCGCAGACTGGCCGGGCAGACAGACCTGGCAGACCCTGGAGGCGCGGCGGGCCACTTCGTTGCACTTCGTGGGCCGGAAACGTCGGCAAGGTTCCCGGAATCCGATCGGAAAGTGACAATCGGACCGGACACCACGGAGTCGCGCTGCCAAGCCGCCTAGAGTCTGCCAAGTGGCGTGGCGGCGGCCAGGTGGCCAGGTAGACGGCGCAGTACGCCACCGCGTGCTTCCTGGGCACGGCGGCGTCCGAGGCGGTGCGCGGTGCCGGCCTGGCGGACGGGGCGGACGCAGTCGTGCATGAACGCGGTGCCGCCCGGGCTGCCGACCGGCCGGCCGGCCAAAATAAATAAAGAACACTGTACTGTCCCGTCCCCCTTGGTGCCCCTGCGGACAAAGAGCAACAAAGAGGCCCTGTTGCCTTGGGAGTCGGTGGACGTCCAGGTCGTCGTTGGCACACTGTTGGCACCTTGACGGACTTCACGCCTCGTCCCCTAGCCGATCGGCTTCGGCGCGCAGGTGCGCGGGGGACGGCGCGGGGCCGGTCGGGGAGCGCGGACCGGCAGAATGAGCGCGAAATGGCAGTGCAGCAGCAAACGAGGGGAAAGGAAACGCCCGAAATGGCATCGCATCGCATCGCATCGCCCCCGTGGCGCGTTTACGGCTTGGGGCCTTTGGGCCGGCCAGAGATACCCGGTCTCCTTTTCGGTTTTATTCGCCTCCGTCTGACCCGATGACATCCTCCCCCCTGCCGGCCCTGCCCTGCCCTGCCCTGCCCTGCCCTGCCAGCCGGCCCGGGACAGGGCCGCATGCAGGCAACATCTGCCGCGCCCGGCCCCTCCCTGCTGCCGGTTCGAGGGGGCGGCAGTAAGCGAGCAGGCGGCCGCTGCACTGCGTTTGGGTTAGGCCCGTCGTGCAGTGGATTTGCCAGAAGACCGGCGCCGGCAGCCACAACTCTAGACGCGTTTTGAGCTCCAGAGTCGCTAAGCAGGTCTCGAACCGAGCGTGTGACCCCCACCTATGGATTGCTCTTTGAACGAGGAATCCATTGGTGGGGTCACACGTTCAGTTCGAGTCCTGTTCAGCGACTCACAAGGGAACGTTTTCAGGTGTCAGGAGCCGATTGCTCCTATACTTTGGGATCTTAAATACCATTTCAAGAAAGAATTTTCGGCACCCACAGTTCGTGCTAAAAGTCACTACAACGCCCTAAAATGAAAGTGTAAGGTCAGGGCCGGCCCGTTTTGGCCAGTCAGTCGGGTCACGCGACGAAAGTGCGTGTGTCACTTCGAGTTGTCACTCCTAGTGTTGCTAGGCCACTAGGCCGTTGGCATTGCCACCGCGGGTTATACCGAAATCCACCCCACCACTGTTTGGTCAAACCTGAACAGAAAGGAAATCAACTTCGCAAACTGCACGATCTTGCGGAATCCCTGTTTTCCTACCCTCTTCTCGTTCCTTTGTTTCTGTTTCTGAGGGTGGCTCACTCATCCCTGGTGCACCTTGCCTGGGTCGGCGCTTGCTCTGGCAAGCCTTTAGGGACTGTGGCGACTCCTCGGGTGTAAAGGTCAGGCGTGCCTGGCTCCAGTTGAGCCTCCAAACTTCCAGTGGGCCTCTAGCCAGCTTCTTGTCGACTAAGAAGTCGTACTTGCTCGTCTGCGCCTAGCGAGTTCCCCAATGAGGTTAAGTCTAGCGAGGGCAAGCGAGCGAGTTGCCTCTTCAGAGTCTCTCGCAATGCCAGAAGGCCGCTTCCGAGCACCGTCTCCGATGACCCTCCTAGCCAGCCCCACTGAGCTTGTACGCGGGCGCGGGCACTTGCGAGATGTCCTGGGGTATTTGTGCTCCACCCCCAAAAACAAAAACAACGAAACGAGAAAAGGATAGGCTCGGATGGTCAGAGGTCCTGCGGTGTGGCAGGGGTAATGGTGTCCCGCACGGTGCTGTGGGTCCTTGGAAAGCCTCTTCTGATCCAATTTATTTCATTTTCAATTTTTAGTAGGCTGGGAAAATTCATAAGACCTTTTCAAACTAAAACAATTACCATGGCAAATTGCAATTTCTGCTCTTAAATTTTTCCGTCGGGAACTAAGAATCATCTGCTTTCATGGACGTTCTTTGAAGATAAATTTTTTGGTCAAGTTTATGAAAATTGGTCAATTTTCAACTTTCATTTTAGGGCGTTGTAGTAGTGACTTTTAGCACGAACTGTGGGTGCCGAAAATTCTTTCTTGAAATGGTATTTAAGATCCCAAAGTATAGGAGCAATCGGCTCCTGACACCTGAAAACGTTTCCTTGTGAGTCGCTGAACAGGACTCGAACTGAACGTGTGACCCTACCAATGGATTCCTCGTTCAAAGAGCAATCCATTGGTGGGGGTCACATGCTCGGTTTGAGACCTGCTTAGCGACTCTGGAGCTCAAAACGCGTCTAGAGTTGTGGCTGCCGGCGCCGGTCTTCTGGCAAATCCACTGCACGACGGGCCTTACCCAAACGCAGTGCAGCGGGAGCAATCGGCTCCTGACACCTGAAAACGTTCCCTTGTCAGACAGCACGGGCTTCCAAACACCCACGCAACGCGGCTATTTTCGAGACTTGTTTTTTCGAGTGTCGGCGTGGGACGGGAGCCTTCCCCAGCCGTTCCGCCCCCGCCCCGCCCCCTGTCCGTGCGACGTACAGTGTAGTGGCGTTGGCGTCTTCGGTCAGACGCAGAATGTGTATCGGAGTCCCTCGCCTCGGCGTACCTGCACCGCCCCGCGCTCCGCCCTCACGTCCCCCGCGTTACCTGCGCGAGGCAGCCCCATGGATTACAGGGATGCATTCGGAAGTTTCCATTTTTGGCGCCCAAATTAGAACGAGGCTGCCGCTCCTCCTGAATCGAAGCCGGGTTTTTGTCGTGTCGTTTTATACGCGCCGCCAGCCGGCGGCGGCGGCGGGTTTGTTTTGATTATTTTGGATTCGCTTTAACGTGTTTGCTTCGTCGATTCATTACCCCCGTCGGCCCCACTGGGGCCTCCAGGGCCTCCAGGCCTTCGGGCGCCCCGCTGGGGGCTCAGGCCGCTGGAATGTAGACAGGGGATGCCGCGCTGGAAGCGCTGGAAGGGGAGTCTGTCTGTGGACCACGCCAGTGCCCTGGCTGGCCGCGGCAGGGAGGAAAGCCCTCTGGTTTTGCACCGGCCTGTACACGCATGCCTTGCCGCGCCGCGCAGCCATCGGCAGCCACTGCACTTTTGCATGGCGATGCGTGGCTGCGTGGCGCGAACACAAGCGGCCAGTTGTTTATCCCCCTCGGGCTTGTCAGGCGCAACGCTTGGCGTCCACTCTCTCCCTCTCCCTCGCTCTCTATGCGCGGTGCAGCGCAGCGCGGTGCCTCGGCCTTGGGCCCTGCCGTCGACCCTCGTGCCTTCTGGATCGGCCGGCCGGCCGCGCGCCGCAGCGCAGCCTGCTCGGAACGAGTGTATGTAGTAACGTGGCTGCGGTGGGGGCGGCGGCTCTGGCTTTATCCGTAAAAACACTCACCAGCACCCACACTCGTCAGGACCCACACTCGTCAGGACCCACACTCGTCAGGACCCACACTCGTCAGGACCCACACTCGTCAGGACCCACACTCGTCAGGACCCACACTCGTCAGGACCCACACTCGTCAGGACCCACACTCGCCAGGACTCACACTCGCCAGCGCAAACACCTTTTGGGGGAAACAAAGGGTCGAATTTAGGAGAGGCAAAATGGCCCAGCGAAATGGGCGTGTGAAAATGCGGTGAAAGTGCGACCGCAACACAGTTCGGCCCCACTACGTCGTAGTCGCACCGTAGTTGGCGTCTGATTGACGGCTCCAATTGGATGTGTTCGGTCGGGCAGGCCGGTCGGACCGTCTGGCCGCAGAGGCTAAGGGGCCACAAGGGACCCAGGAGGGGCGAAAGTGTTGCATCGGCGATGACGACGCTTCGACGGGTCGGTCCGTTCGATCTGGATGCAGATAGCCGTGGCGGAGCGGGCCGCGCTAGCCTCGGCCCAAGCCGCACCTCCGCGGTTAAGTTTCTCTGAGAGTCGCGCCCCGTCATCCTGCTAGACAATCGGCTAATGTGACAAGAGGAGGCCAAAAAAGAAATAAAAAGTCGTGTAAGAAATCATGGAAAAAAGGTTATAGAGCCTGGACCATTATTTTAAATTAAATTACCCACACCAGCACACGCACTTACGAAAGGGAATTTCAATCGGTTTAATTGTATAGCTGTTTCTGCGGTGACTTGTACACACACTCGGTGTGTCTGTGTGTGTGTCTGTGTGTGAAAATGAAATGACTGCCGGCCGGCCGCACGCTTTTAAAGTACATCTCTGATTGCCGGGTCATCTACTCGCTTATATAAGCTTCGGGATGCGCCTCGGAAAATGAATTTTCATGAGGTGTGTCCCTGCGCCGCCCCGCGCGGCGTTGCCGGCTGGCTGGAGGCTCCAGGGCTCCAGGCCTCCGGGCCGCCTGCTCCAGGACTTCTCCAGGACTCTCCAGTCATGCCGAAGGGTCCCGCTGGAGGGAACAATGCCGGAGGGAAAAATGGTGCAAAGCACAGTGGGCCAGAAGACCGGTGACTCTAGACGAGTTTTGAGCTCCAGAGTCGCTAAATTGGACTCGAACCGAACGTGCGACCCCACCAATGGATTCCTCGTTCGGAGAGCAATCCATTGGTGCGGCCACGGCCACACGCTCGGTTCGAGTCGCACTTAGCGACTCTGGAGATCAAGACGCGTCTAGAGTTTTGTCCGCCTCCACCGGTCTTCTGGCCCACTGTGCAACGTAAAGCATTCCTGGTGACTTTGGCGTATGGGTGTGTGCACGGTGTGGGCGGGGCGCCTCTTCTGTCCGCGCTTGGCTGATTCTGCCTGCTTGCCTCGCGGAAGGGCCAAGGGAGCCGAGGGCTGGTGGCAGCTGGTGGGCAGGTGGGTAGCGCTGGGCTCGGTGGCCGGCAGGGCCGGCAGGTGGTCAGCACCCGCGGTGCTGCTGCTGTTGTGGTTTTCGTTTTTGTCGGATGGTCAAGCGGCGCCGAGTGGTGGTGGGGGAGGCCGCCACTATGGAAAATGGACGAGTGGGTGAAATTGGTTTCAGCGCGTGCTGGCCGCCGCTCGGGCGGGACCGACCGGCTGGAAACGGTGTCCCTCTCTCTCTTCCCTGTCACCTCTGGCTGGCTCTTGGCAGGAGCCCCTGGATTCCCCCCCCCCCCCCCCAAGGGGCTCGGCCCACATCCGCAGGGCACAGTTACAGCTTCCGGACCGGTACACTGGTACACCCGGGTGGACCGCAGTGGCGTCCAGGACCGTCGGGGACCGGTGGGGCCGCGACGAGCCAAGAGGCAGACGTGACGGTGCGGCGCTGTGGCGGGCGCGTTGTGGCGGAGTGGGCGAGGCGGGGCGGGGCGGGGCGGGGCGGGGCGAGGCGAGGCAGGGCGAGGCACTGGTCGGCGTGCCGGGGCGGCCGGGACGCGCGCCAACGACTGTGTCTGTGTGTACACCTTTTTATTTTTTTCTCGTGCGGATTTAGTTTGACCCCGCGACCGCGTTGTGCTCTCACACACACACGCACACAGAGCCTGTTGCACGCGCGCGGGGCGGACGGAAAAAAAAAAGTGTAGCGGGTTTACGGTCGCCGGGTCATGAGTGTCTCCTCCGGGCACTATATGGCCTGGCATGGGCGTGGCTGGCTGGCTGGCTGGCTGGCACCGCCTTGTTATCGCGTTGCGCGCGTTGCGTTTCCCCCTGACCTTTGCTTTGGCTGGCTTCGGCTGGCTTTGGCCGGTCGCGTGCCTCACTGTGGTTTGCCGGCCTGGCAGGCCTGGCAGGCCTGGAAGTCGTTGTTGCTCCGTCTCGCTCGCTCCACCCCGCGGCGCTGCACCCCTCGCCCTCTCCGTTGCACCCCTCTCTGTGCGTGCGTGCGGAAGGCAAGCACGCGGCCGTCTATTGGTGGAGGGCGCGGCGGCTGAAGGGACGCGGTCCGCGCCGTCCACCAAGACGGCCGCGCGTTCGCGTGTGAAGGTCGCTGAAGGCGGTAAAAATGGAAGGACAAATAAAACGGAGTGGAGTGGAATGAAAGTACAAGTGGGTCAGCTTGGTATTGACCTGCCGGTTCAAGTGCACTAGCACTGCCCCAGTTGCTGGAGCTGAGTGCAGTGGCCCTGCGGCCTGGCTCGGTATTGCTGTCTTTTGGCAGTGTGGGGTCGGCCCGCCCGGCCCGCCCGGTCTGCCGGGTCACTGGCTCGGCGGGGTGCCTCGACGTCGGCGGCGCCTCCGCGGAGTGACTCATGCTTCGCGATGCCGGCGCGTGCGCGCGTGCGCCTACAGTGCAGGCGGCCAATGAGATGAGACGCGGAGGCACCCCGCCGCCGCGCCGCTTTTCGCGCCTCGCGCCCCCAGGGACTCGGGCGATGAGGGCTGTCGTCGCGGTGGACCCGCCGCGGCACGCTGCACAGTGGGCCAGAAGACCGGTGGAGGCGGCCAAAATCCCGGACGCGTTTCGAGCTCCAGAGTCGCTCGAACCGAACGTGTGACCCCACCAATGGATTGCTCTCCGAACGAGGAATCGATTGGTGGGGTCACACGTTCGATTCGAGTCCCATTTAGCGACTCTCCACCGGTCCTCTGTCTGGCGGCCCTGGAGGCTGGAGGCGCGAGCGGACGGTCCGAGTCGGCTTACGGCCAGTCCCCTAACAAGGGCCTGGCTGGCGCGGCCTGGCGCGGCCTGGCGCAGTGCTCGCAGGGCAGGGTGCCCCTCGTCGGTACCCCTTCTCCTCTCGCTCCAGACGCCCAGGACCGGGGCCCCGGGACTTGGGCCCCGAGTGGTGCGGCAACACTGTCGGGAGATGACCGCCTTGGTACCCGTGGCTGCCTGCCTGCCTGGCTGCCTGCCTGCCTGCCCGCCTGCCCGGCTGGTACTCAGACACGCATGCGCCCTTGCATGCAAACGCATGCCTCGACGACTTTTTCCTCGCATTGACTGCAGTCCTCGTTTTCCAGTGACGTGGCGCTCCTATTTTTCGCTCCCTTTTTGTGCGACCGTCTTGCGATAAGTCATCATTTGATTATCCGTTTTTCTTTTGGCCGCGCGGGCCGTGCGCGCAGTGGTATTTTCTGTATTTATTGGGAATCGGTGTTGATTTACGCGGTTGGGTTTCACCGTTGCGGCCGTTCGGCCGTCCTTTTTCTATTGCCGGCTCGATAATTTATCCCCGCGGAGGTAAATGAAGCCTTTTCCCGGCGCTGCCATCGCCGCCACGGCCTGCGTGTATTTTATATCAGTCTTTATGCCGCGGCCCAGTCACTCCCAGCCTTGGGATGGGTCCTTTGCTTCCAGGAAATAGCGTTTGTTAATTTTTCTCCAAATCTGTTTTTAGCTTGTTGGCAGTGTACCATGCGAGGTGATGGCCTGGCCGTACCCTTTCGACAGGTCAACGAATGGCGGCCGGCCGGCGATCGCTCATTATTCCTGGAATTAAACTCGTGTTTGTGATTATTAAAAAGTAACCGATGGCCTGGCTCGGCTCGGTCGGAACGTCCTGGTCCACGGCGAGTAGGGGCGGGTCGGGAGCCACGCCAGCCAGCGCCCTCGAATCAATCAGCTTGGCTTCGCGTGGGCGGTCGACGGCGTCCTGGCGGTCGACGGCGTCCTGGCGGTCGACGGCGTCCTGGCGGTCGACGGCGTCCTGGCGGTCGACGGCGTCCTGGCGGTCGACGGCGTCCTGGCGGTCGACGGCGTCCTGGCGGTCGACGGCGTCCTGGCGGTCGACGGCGTCCTGGCGGTCGACGGCGTTGGCGGTCGACGGCGTCCTGGCGGTCGACGGCGTCCTGGCGGTCGACGGCGTCCTGGCGGTCGACGGCGTCCTGGCGGTCGACGGCGTCCTGGCGGTCGACGGCGTCCTGGCGGTCGACGGGGACGCCGACGGCGAGGCGGGTCGCCGCGATGCCCGCACGTCCGCACCGCCATAACTTAGCCATAACCTTTCCGACCGACCGGGAGTCGAACCCGGGTTCGCAGAGTGGCGGCTCCCCATTTGCGGCGTGCGCGTTTGCCGGACGCGTTTTGCCGCCGGTGGCGTACCGACGGGCTTAACGGTGTAGGTGATTAGCGGCGGTGCCACGCACGTGGACGTCTTCACACCTTCGCGCGGCCCCGGCTCGGCTCACTGGCTCGGTCGCACGACCCGCTCCACTCGTCCGCCACCGCGCTCTTAGCACAGGTGGCTGCAACCCCGACCGCGTAACGCACCTGCTTCTTGTTGCTGTTGGTTCGAAAACGGTTTTGAGTTTGTTTTTGTTTAATTTGGGCCGCGACTTTCCCCCCCGCCGATAAGTCTTTATCGCGGGTCCTTATCGCGATAAGCTGTGAGAGGTGTGACAGTTGCGTTTTGCAAGTGTCCGCAGCGACACCTGGTGGAGCGTCGGCCTGACGGTGTGCCACGCCGCGCCGCACTGCCAGTGCACTACCAGTGCACGTGCCGCGGCGGAGTGCTGGGCGGGTCCTATTCGCCCTTTTCTCACACTAGGTCTCGAGTGTGTGAAGTTTTCACAGGGCCGTGCCGCCGTGCCGTCGTGCCAGGCTTTTGGCCCCGCGGACCGTAACCCGTAACAAGGTGGCCGTCAGACGTCGGGCTGTCAGGCTGGCCGCCACCGGGTGGTTAAAATCACAACAAAAAACATCTTTACAAAAAAAAAGCTATAGAAAAAAAATGTAAAAATTGTAATTAAAAAAAAAATATTTTGCGCTGAGTACATTATAGTATAGTAAAATTACCCTGGCAAAAGAAAATGAAAATAAGATTGTGTGTGTGTGTGAGCTGGGGGGAGTTTTTCAAAAAAATTATTTTGAGCTGAGTACATTATGGTATAGTAAAATTACCCTGGCATAAGAAAATGAAAATAAGATTGTGTGTGTGTGCTGGGGGGCTCTGAGTTCGTTGTTGATTAGAGGGGGTCATTTGTGTGGCTTGGCGATGCTAGGCGCCGTGCGTGGCACTGAGTGGCACCGCGTGGTACAAATGTGTGGTGCGCGGGCCGATTAAGGCGAGCCTGATGCGCCCCTCGCACTTAGAGCCGCACGGGCATTTGTTTCATTTCACTACAAAAAAAAACGAGAAAGAAAAAAAAGCTATGTGCTGTTTTGCCCGTGCACTGAGCCGAGAAAAATTCTTCAATTCTTTTTTTTTTCTGTTTTGTTAACTTGTAACAACAATCCGTCTTGCGGTGTGCCGGTCGCCTCTTTTTCGGAGCTGTCGGACTCGATACCCGAAAGACGTCATGTTTGGCTCGCGGCATGACTCGACTGGACTGGGCCGGACGGGCCGCCGGCACAGCATCGCACAGCGCAGCGCAGCACAGCGTGATTGGGTTGGATTGCATTGTAGAGCAAATCACCCGGCACGGCGTGGCCTGGCGTGGCGGTCAAGGCGGCCGAGCCGGTACTATGCGTCGGTGGAGGAGTACCACTTCAAGTTGAAGAAAGGAAAAAAAACACGTGGCTCGAAATTCTTAAAAAAGTTTCTTTTACCACCAAGATTTTTGTGACAGAATTTCTGACAGAAATTGACCGATTCGATGACGTAAATTTTCTTTTCAGGTGACAAAAACTCAAAAAACTTCAGAAAAAAGAAATTGCCAATTTTTGGAAAACCAGTATTCGAACCCGCGACCGGCCCATCTGAGGTGGGTTGTTGTGGGACAGCGAGCCGCGTTGACGGGCCCCGCCCCGCCCGGCCGGATTAGGGATGCAAGAAGTGATGCTGACAGACAGTGCGACGGAGTGCATGCGGCCGTCCGACCGTCCGCCACAAAAAGCGGCTGACGTGTTACTTGAACGGTGCTGCCTGCCTGGCTGCCTGCCTGCCTGCCTGGCTGCTGCCTGCCTGGCTGCCTGCCTGGCTGCCTGCCTGCTGCCTGCTGCTGCTGCTGCCTGCCTGGCTGCCTGCCTGCCTGCCTGCCTGCCTGCTCCTGCCTGCGCTGCCTGCTGCCTGGCTGCTGCCTGCTGCTGCCTGCCTGCCTGCCTGCCTGCCTGCTGCCGTGGCCTGCCTGGCTGCCTGCCTGCCTGCCTGCTGCCTGCCTGCTGCCTGCTGCCTGCCTGCTGCCTGCCTGCCTGCCTGCTGCCTGCTGCCTGCCTGCGCTGCCTGCCTGGCTGCCTGCCTGCTGCCTGCCTGCCTGGCTGCCTGCCTGGCTGCCTGCCTGGCTGCCTGCCTGCTGCCTGCCTGCCTGCCTGCCTGCCTGCCTGCCTGCCTGCCTGCCTGCCTGCCTGCCTGGCTGGGAGTCGGCATTCCGTCGTCTGGACTCCCCCTATGGCCTATGGCCGAGTCCCGTCGTCTTGCATCCTGAATGAGTGGAGGGGTACTTGTTGGTTTTTTGCCCCTTTTTTTCGTCGTCATCGTCGTCTTCCTCCTCTTCTTGGACGTGAACGGTTCGGGCAAGGCCGGCAAGGCGCGGCGACGAAGGGTTGGTTTCCCTGGAAGCGAGTAGCGCACGCCCGTTCGTGGGAAGACGGCGGAAACGCGACGCGACACTCAAACGGCGCGAAATTTCGAAGCGCTTTTTCCCACAGGCAGGGCTTTCTTCCATGTATTATTTATTGCTTTTTAAATTTTTTTCAAAATTTTTTTGAAAAGAATTTTTGTGAAAGTGCCCCGCATGCTCGTCCCAAGCAACCAAGCCCTTCCCCCTCCCCTCTGCCCTTAATCGCGGAAGCAATTTCTCATAGTTTGGGGCGGTAATTGGCGCGGTTTCGGCGTTGCGCCGCGTTGCTCCGCGTTCCGCCTACATTGTCATACAAATGGAACACGTCCGCGGTGGAACACGGTGTGGTGAGGTGTGGGCGTGCAGGGTATTATGTTGATGAAAGCAAATGAAGTGGTCTGCGCGCTCCGGCCAAGGTGGCGTTCCCACAAGGGCGTCCTGGAGCCTCCTGGAGCCTCCTGGAGCCTCCTGGAGCCTCCTGGAGCCTCCTGGAGCCTCCAGGAATCTGGCAGGAGGCGCCGGCAGGGATGGGGTTCTTGAACCGGCGCGGAGTCTGGAGTCCGGGAGAGGTTGCCACTGCAGCCGGGCGCTGGAGGAGGCCGCGGAGGCCTCGTGCTTCTCGGGTGTCGCGGGCGGGGGGTGCCCGATGAAGACCTGACCGGTGGCGGCGCCACATTGATAGAACGGGGCCTGGTGTTCAGCAGGCTGGGCCGGTAATGGGCGGCCAACCTGTTTTTCAGGACCAGCGTCGCCCTATCAGCGCCTGCCGTGCGAAGTAGTGGAGAGACCCGAGGCAGGGCGAAGCTGGCGGTCACCTGCCTTATCGCCAGCGGACCGCGACTAAGTGTTGCCCGTATTGGACGAGGCGGGCTCGCCACGATAGTTGCACCTTGTTCGGGTTTATTTTTTGTCGGCGGCGTTTTATAATGCCATGCAGGGGTTTAATTGGACGTGGCTGTGGTCCGGGGCCCTGTGGACGCGGGGCCCCGGACGCGGGGCGGCGGGTTGCTTCGGCCGTTGCCACCTCCCCGATGATGGATGCACCTGCCCGACGACGGACGCGTCCGGACGCCCCGACCCGATCCAAACATTTTGCGTCCGGGAGAGCGAGCCGGCGTGTTGTCGTAGGGTGTCTATCATCGGCGTGCCGTCCAGCCCCTCAAACAAAAAAATGAAAATAAATGAAAAAGGTGAAGATGAAGATCGATTGGAAAATTAGGTTCATTTTTTTCCCCTCCGTGTTGTGGCAATAAGGGTTCAAAAATGTGTCCTCCACTTTATTATTTTCGTCTGCTCATTTTTAAAAATAATTTTAATCCAATTTTTTTTTTTTTGTGCGTTTGATGATGCTAGTGTGCGATAGTGTCAGTGTGTGACGGTGGGCTCCTTGCTGGGCGATTTATGGCTCTTGTAACGAATTCGTCATAAAGTGGCCACAGGGGGTGCCGAGAAGTACCAGTGTGGAGGTCCTCGGTCTGGCCATGGAGAAGGGAAGAAGGGAGTCTGTAAAAGTTGAGTTGGAGTTGGCTGGCCCCTCCCCTCCGCCTCCCCTCTCCCTCCTTCCCCCTCCTCCCCCCCCCCCCCCCGGTCGTCCCACGCCTCGTGTGTTGTTGGGCCCTTCGATTATTTGCTCCATGATTGATACGCCCGTATTTCTTGTCTCGACGCGGTACCGCCGCGTACAGGGCGTTGCGTGGCACACCGGGGTCGTTTCCCTCCCCTGCACTGCACTGTTATAGTGTAGGTGCGCTGGGTGCATGGGGATGCAAGGCAGCGCTTTTTATAGTGTACAGTCGCGCATGACGCGCATGCCCACCTCATTGTTCCGTCATTGCTATGTGTCGCAGCCGCCTCGTAAAGTGTGCGTGTCGCCTCTGTGTGTGTGTGTGTGTGTGTGTGTGTGTGTGTGTGTGTGTGTGTGTGTGTGTGAGTTGAGGTGAGGTGAGGTACACTGCCGCGGCCTTTTTGGCCCCGTCATTTGTCGACGGTCCTCTCTGTTTCATCGTTGGACAAGGTCCCTCCCGCCTTTCACTCCCATCTTGCATTTTATTTTTCTGCGCGGTGGTGGTGAGCAGGCTCCATAAAGTGTGGCCGGTATTAATGCGGTATTGTTTGCCTGTGTGTGTGTGTGTGTGTGTGTGTGTGTGTGTGTGTGTGTGTGGGCGTCTTTGTGAGTACACAGGCGGGCCGTGTCGCTGTCGTCGACAAACTTGAATTTGAAATCTGCTCCGGCAAAAGTCACACACAGGAAAAAAAATGTTCCCCTATGTGCGTTGTGAAGATACCACTATAAGTCTTGGCGGATTAAGGGACAGAAAAGGGTCACGTGACGACGCAACGAGGAGTTACGGCTGGATTCATGGATTTATTTCTTTCTCGTGGAGCGGGACAAGTAATTGGGCAATGGAGGCAATCAATCTGTGGGCAAACGAGCTGCTAGTTTTGTTTTATCGGCGGATGATCGAGGCGGGCGGGCGGGCAGGCCGGGCAGGCCGGGCAGGCCGGGCTCGTGACACTCGCACCAATTAGCCGATTGGGAAACGCCTTTTCGTTATTTCACGTCCTTGGACTGGCCAGGCAGGACAGCCATCTTGTCCCCGTGGGAAATGCCAGGTTATCGAACGTAAAAAAACTATAATTGAAAATAAATCAAACAAAATTGGGTTTCTGGTGTGACGCGACGCGGCATAGATGTGTTGTTATGTGGAAGGTGCGGCTGCCGCCGCCGGCAGCGGTGTGTGGTTCCGTCCGAAATGGTGTGTAATATCTTGTTTGGTTTGGGCTGCTGCCGGCCGAGAGCGCGTTGGTTATCGCCGGCCTGACCCCTCTTGACCGGACCTGTTTTGGACGGATTGAGCCGTCTGCAGCACACACACACAGCACACACACACACACACACACACACACACACACACACACACACAGAGACACACACACATACACATCGGGAAAATGACGCCGATAAGGCCTCAGGGACTAATTTGATTAGCCCACGCGTTTACGTGTCCGTCTGTCCGAAACGTACTAGCTAATGCGTGAGGGATCCATTTTCGGTCCGGTGTTTGAACAAATTGAGTCCTATCATCCGACAGGTGAAAATACAAATTCAAAATCTAATTTATTTATTAATGAAGACTTCCAAAAGTTTTTTGTTTCATTCTTGATTTTATTTTTCAAAAGTGTTTAACTCTTTTTTTTTTCTAAAATTTTTCAAATTTTTTTCTTTAATTTATTTTTGCAAGTGTTTTTTTTTTCGTTTTTTTTTTTTGGCGCCGCACTGCATGCGGGTGGAGTGGCGGCCGGCGCGGCACGACGCGGGAAAAATTGGCCGCGCGTCGTGGTTGCACACTGCAACACCACGCGGCGCCACGCCGCCACGAACGCCCCATTTGCTGCGATGCTATCGGACGGGCGTTAAGTTTTTGAGATTGTTGTGTGTGCGCTTGCACTCGCGCGCGCACACACACACACACACACACACACACACATTCACACCACACACGCAGAGGCAGACACGGGGAGCGTTTCCTGCGAAAACCTCATAACTCGGGCAGCGTCCTCTATTTACTCGCCCCCGACTGGCAGAAGCTATTACATGTTTCCATTCAATGTGTGTGTGTGAACACACACACACAGGAGTGTTTGTGCGCGTGTGTGCGCGCGTTCGCGGGCGATCAGATTAGCAAAGATGAGGTAAAGGCATTAATAAACCGATTACCTGAAATGTGGATGATGGCCTGCTAGGTGTTCCTATCCGAGCGATGTATCGGCCGGCGGGCCGCGGCTGCAGGGGCGATAACTTGCCGACAGTTGGCTTGCCGGAGCCCCCGAAACCGACCGACAATATGAAGGGAAAGAAAAATGATAATTAGGTGGTTTTAATTATGTCGCCCGGAAGTCTGGAGACAAAGGGCCCTAGCCTCGCTGAAGGGCTCGTTTGCCGGCACGCGCCCATTGTCGCACCGCGGAAGCGACGCGGGGCACACTGGAAAAAACGGCCAGCATTTTTGATTGGGTTTCTTTTTTTTTTGTTTCTGTCTCTGTGGCAGCGAAGGGCCCAAGTCCTACGGAGGCGGGGCCCCGGCCGGAGCGAGCAGTGAACCTGATCCCAACCAAATTACACGGCGCCCCCCCCCTTCCCCCTAGTGGCGGTGAGGTGGATACCCGGGCGCTGGTGCTGCCAGACGGCCGGAGACATAGTAGCAATTATTCAATGAAAACAAGATGGCTGACGGACTACTGTCCCGTTGGGAGTTTATCGCCTGCTGACTGACGGAGCGGCCCGGGCACCACGCCTCGAGATTTCAGAGGAAAATTTTAAAGAAAAATATTTAGAAAAGAATTTATTTTGTTGCGGCTTCTGGTTGGTTTGGTTGAGATGGGTGTCGAACGCGTGCTGCGAACTGTTGTGGGGGAAAAACAGGGATCAGGACGAAAGTCTAGGATCCAGGTGGGTTTGGGGTGGAGGGGGTTTTAGGGGGGGGGTGCACTATCGCGTCCCTGCTTATCGGGGGGCGGAAGCGTGTTGGAGGGGCATAACTTGCAGGGCCCGTGCCTCCGGTGTCGCCCTGGCCGACAGCGTTAGTAACGAATGGCATGGCCACGGCGCGGCCCGGGTCAGGGGGCTCGTGGCCTGCAGGCGTAACACTGTGTAACACACAACCCCCAGCTCCCCTTGAACCTCCTCTTTCTTTTACGTTTACGTCCAAGATTCTCTCTTCTTTTTCTCCTTCCTTGGATTTTTTTGTTGTGTGGTGGTGGGCTAAGCCGCTGATAGTTTTGCCATGCTGCTGCGGTTTTGCTGGCTTTGCGAGGCAAACGATGAATGTGTGGTCATTTCGGCTCGGGGCCTGGTGGGGCCTGGTGGCTCACGGTGTGCGGCGAGCCCCTTTCCGTCGGTTTCTCCGCTGTGTGTGTGTGTGTGTGTGTGTGTGTGTGTGTGTGTGTGTGTGTGTGGTGTGTGTGTGTGTGTGTGCCGGTTCGCCTGCTAGGAGCCAAGAGGGACACATTTCTTTCTTTCCTGCTGCGAGGGGCGCAAAGCACCAGCAGCAGCGCGAGGCGAAGGCACAGCACGCCGCGCTGCCAGAAGCCATGAAAATGTCTTGAGCAAGGGAAGGAAGACCAAGGAAGAAACGGCGGGAGGGAAGGGGGGGGGGGAGGAAGGGGGTGCCGCCAGCGCAGCCAGTCGATGGGATGCGGCCCGGGCCCCACAGTGGGCCCCACAGTGGGCCCCACACTGCCAGAGCGCGCTGCGGCAGGGCCCCCGCCCCCGCGCGCTGGCATGGTGCTGGGTAAAAGAAGAAATTTGTAGGAAATATTTTCTTCTCTCAATAAGAAATTTAAAAGTAAAATGAACGAAAACTGGAAACGATCGTTTTTTCCAGGAAGGAAACTTACATAGCCGTGTGCATACGGCAGCTCGGTGTGGCCGGAGAAGTGAGTGTAATACCCGCCACGCGCGTCGTGAGTGTGTGTGCGTGTACGCGTGTATGTGTCTCTTAGATACGAGACGCCTCATTACTCCGAGTTTCACTCTGGGAATGCGATATGGGGCGTATGGCTCACTTTCCTCAAGGCAAAACCTGTGCGCCTTGCGCGATAAACGTGCGGGGCCAACGTGTGAATTGAGAGAGAGAGAGAGAGAGAGAGAGAGAGAGAGGAGAGAGAGAGAGAGAGAGAGACGAGGAGACATCTTGGGCGTTTTGGCCCCGCCCTGGCGGTGCTGGCAGCCAGCCCTGGGTGTCGTCTCGGCGCCCGAAACAACGCCTAGATCATCTTGGAGCGTGAAAGTGTAAAAAATCGCTACACTGTGTGTGGAGGTCGCCGCTCACCGCCGCGGTCTAGAAAGATGAAAGTATTTTGAATTTTGTTTTGGCTGCGTTGATCCGTGGCGCACGACGCACGCATTCCCACTATAATGCGATTACGATGATCTGGGCGCGGCGCGGCGCTCTCTCTGTCTCTCCCTCCGTAGCGGTGCGTCCCGCGAGTGCGAGAGAGACTGGGATAGTAAGACTGCGTAGGCACAATGGTGCGGCACCGCGTTGATGTCGGCGCGTAGGCTGCGTAGGCCGCGGGGGTCTGCAGGGGGTGGGCGCGGAGCCGCCGCCGCGCCGCCGTGCCGCGCCTCGCCGTGACGGACAGCTCAATACCTGACGGGGGCCCTCCGTGTAGGGCTGGCGGACTGCCGGGCCGCCCTGTCTCTCTCGCACCCACGAGGGACGCCCCGTGAGTGCGAGAGAGACGGAGGACTGCTGGAGGGCCCTTCCCGCTGGAACCGGATACGGCCACCATTCTGGAAGACGTACTCCTCCTCCTGCTTCTGCCACTGCTTGGTCTTCTGGCGCGCCGCGCAGCCATGCAGCCACCACCGGCCTATTCAATTGGCAATCTGCTTGGCAGCCTCTATAGCCGTGTCCGCTAGGCCGCCGCCGCGGCAGCCCCCCAGCGCGGCACTGTGTGTGTGTGTGTGTGTGTGTGTGCTGTGTGTGTGTGCAATTGGATCGAGACACTTTTGATAGCGCTAATGCCTAATGCGATGTGCCCGGGCCTTTGTTTGTAGTGGTTTCGTTATTACTAGTGTGCCCCGCCCCCCTCCCCCGGCTGGCTAGCCTGCTGTTAATTGCGTGATGGGCAATTTGGGTTTTTGGTCACCGGGCTATTATTGGCCACGGGGCGCTAGATACACGTCTGTCTGTCTGTCCGCCGCTCTGCGCGTTGCACGTTTTGGTTTCTTTCCCCTTTCCGTCCGCTCTTGCCTCTGCCCGGCCTCGGCCGGCGTGTTGCGTTCTCTTTCGATTGTTTCCCTCTCCTCTCTTTCTTCATTCTCTCTCGATTTTGTATCGAGGTATCGAACGAGGCGCGCGAAGTGGTACTCCTCTCCTCCACACCTGGGGCCGTGGGCCGTATATGGCTCCTCGTTACCCGCCGAGCGATTCGTCGCTCTGTCTCTCTCGCACCCTCACGGAGAGCCCCGCGAGTGCGACAGAGACAGAGCGACGAAAGAGGAGACTCCGGCCCGGCTACTTTCAACGGCTGCAGTCTCCTCTTCCTCCATTGTGACGGCATTGTTATTAATATTAATGCAACGCGTCATGATTTATTGAACGGTGCATGCGCCCTGTCTCTGTCTCTCTCTTTCTGGGAACGTCCTCTGCGAGTGCGAGAGAGACGGAGCGAGGTGGCAGTGGCGTGGCGCGTCGGCCAGCGAGGACCAGCGCGGCGCTCTACTCGTTGGCGACGGCGGCAACGCTCGCGGTGATTTGAAGCGGTGTGCATACTGTATGCCGCATAGCGTATGGCGGGAAAGTGACAGTACTGGTGCGACTTTCCTCTCGTGTGTCCGCCTGTCCGTCTGTGCCTGTGCGTTGCACAGTGGGCCAGAAGGCCGGTGGAGGCGGCCAAAACTCTAGACGCGTTTTGAGCTCCAGAGTCGCTAAGTGGGACTCGAACCGAACGTGTGACGTGACCCCACCAATGGATTCCTCGTTCGGGAGAGCAATCCATTGGTGGGGTCACACGTTCGGTTCGAGTCCCATTTAGCGACTCGGGAGCTCAAAACGCGTCCAGAGTTTTGTCTACCTCCACCGGTCTTCTGGCCCACTGTGGGACGCCGTGTCGCCCCGCGAGTGCGAGAGAGACGGAGCGACGACGGCGTCAGCCTGCGGGGTAGGCAGTGCCGCGCTGCACGCGTGCGCGCCGGGCTGGCCTACCCGCCACGGCGATTGCTCGGCCGGGCCACGAGGAATGCGTGCTTCGCGAGGTGCTTCGCGTGCGCAGCGCGTCGCTCTGCAGGCACGCGACGCCCAGGACGTCGTCGTCGTCGTCGCGGTGCTGGTCGTCGTCGTCGTCCTGGCGGCCAATCCGCGGGGACGGCAGCGCTGGCGCGGCAATGAACTCATCATCATCGGCCGGCTTCCCCCGCTCCCCGCTGGAGCGAGCTGGAGCCCCTGGCCGCCTTGATCACGCCCGGCTGGAGGCTGGACTGGCCGGTCCAGCGGTCCGGCGGCGGGCGGCCGCGGCACTGGCTTAGCGCATGGCGTGTCATCCGGTAGCGCCGCGCCGCCTCGCCGCCGCGCCGGGACGATGGCCTGCCTGCGTGCCGAGGGGAGGCAACCCGCTGACTTTTGTCTACATTTTCCGTCATTTTTCGTTGTATCTGGGTAAATTTTCTGTCTTTTTTACCAGTGAAACCAGTTGAATTTTTGTGCTACTTTTGTGCTATTTGCAGTATTTTCATTTTGTGTACGTTTTTGGTGTAGTTGGTGGGTTCTTCCTCGGCTGCGCGCGTGCTGCGTGCTGTGGGACGCGCCCCCCGGAGTGCTGGCTGCAGAGCCCGGCGGGGGTGGAGGTGGAGTGGACCGCGCTGATCTCATCTCGCGGCGCGGTCGGCCGTCGTCCTCGGACTCGGCCTCGGCCACGACGACGGCCACGGCGCAGATCGGGTGACATTTGGCCCGTGCATGCATGGCGTGGCTGGCTGGTCTAGCGGTGTAGCGGTGCGGCGGTGGCGCGGCACCTGGTCGTGTTGCGCCGCGACACCATCTAGTGGCCCTGCAAGCCCTGCTAGCCCCGCTTGGCTAGCCTGGCCGGCCGGCCGGGACAATGACACCCCCGTGGTCGTCGTCGTGGTCGTCGTGGCCGCGTCGCCAAGCAGACTGAGTGGCTGTCTCTCTCGGGACGCCCCGCGAGTGCGAGAGAGAGGGACGGCCCGCTGGGCGTGCCGCTGATGCGCGCCATTGTCCACCGCGCCACGCCGCGCCACGCGTGACCTCCGTGTCACGGAGACGGCGCGGAATTCGAAGCCGTTTATTTTCGGTGTCCTTTTTTTTCGGGGTGTTTTCGCAAGGCGCTCGCCGCGAGTGTTTGTGAAAGGGCTCTCGGCCTCTCGGCGCAGTGTGTCAGTGTTTGGACGGACGGCTGGTGGTCATTGTGTCCGTCGCGGCTCGCTGCGCGCCTGGGCGTTGTCCGCGACGCCCCGTTCGGCGGCGCGGCCGTGCGGCCCACTCCAGTGGACTGGACGCCGCCGGGACGCCGCCGGGACGGCCCAGCTGTCAAGACGTACTTAACATACTTACGCCGCCCGTGCCGGCCGTCGCCGGAGTGTGTCCGTCGCCGGGACCGCCCCGCCCCGCCGGCGGGTGGGGGGAGGGGAGGGGGAACCCCCTCGGAGTGGATCGGGAATGAAAGAAAGTCGCGGCGACATTCGCCCGAAATCGGAGACGAGCGGACGCTTTGGCGTGTCGAGAATGTGAAGACGTTTCGGAGGAGGTTTTCCAGTGTGTTGTCCAGTCGGCTTTCCGACTCTCCTAATGGTTGCCGCTGGAGCTGCTGACCCGGTGGCGGCTCGGCTCGGACCGCGGCTCGGACGGCCGGGCCTTGCTGCGGGCCCCGCCCCGCCCGCCCCGCCCGCCCCGCCCCGCCGCAACTGGAACTAGGACCATCCAATCGGCTTAACGGGACGTCTGATGGCTCGCGCAAACAAATGACATGCGAGCAGATAGGAGCCCTGGGCCCGGCTGGGCTGGGCCGGGCCGGCGCCGTCGAGGGCCTCGTTGTGTTGGTTGGGGCCCGCCCGGCCCGGTAACCGCAATCGGCTTGGCCTCGTCGCCGCCCCCGCGCCGCCCCCGCTGCAGGTGCCGCCCGGTGCCGCCGCCCGGACGCTGATTGTCTTTCTAATAGAATCTCTCCCGGGCAACGGCTCGGCTCGCTGCGCCTCGTCCCGGCAAAGTGAGCAGCGGGCGCTGCGGACTGATTCCGAGAGTCGTCGCTCTGTCTCTCTCGCACCTTTGGGGGACGCCCCACGAGTGCGAGAGAGACAGGGCGACGAGACGGCTGCAGCGGGCCCGCGGCATTCTGCCTGGACCGCCGGCGTCCTGGAGTCCGCGTCCGCGGCGTCGCTGTGGTCGCGGGGGAGGGGGGGGGGAGGACGCCGTCGTAGCCGCCTGCCTGGACGCACACTGTTTCGACGGGCGCTGTGCGTGGGCCGGCGGCCCGAGAGACTCTGCGAAGTCAAGTTGAAGTTCAGGAAGGCCTGGAAGTCGGCCACTTGCCCACCGGCGTGCCTGTCCGCCTCCCAAATCTGGAATTTGTTGAAAGTTTGTCCGAAGTGGAAAGACGGGCGGGCAGGGGGTGGGGTAATGGAGCGACGCGGCGGCACGGCGGCGTAAGGCGTAAGTGCGGACGGGGAAAGGGGATGGGAGGGGGAGGGGGGGCTAATATTGGCGGCCGTTTCCTGGTTCGGCTCGCGGCCCTCGCGGGGGGTCGCCGCTTCGCCGCCGCGCCGCTGCAGTGTGGCGCGCCGATGTAGGGCCGGCACGCGAGGCTGCGGCGAGGGGACCTTGTCGTCGCCGAGGAGCAGCGGCGGCTGTGGCAGCAGCGGGGCGAGAAGAAGAAGGCCGCGCTGCGCGCTGGGCGCTGCGACACTGCCAGCGCTGCTGCCGCGGGGTGCGGGAGTGCGGGGCCGCCGGGGCCGCCAGGGCCGGGGCCTGCACTGTGTTTACGAGTCTGTGGGGACGCATTCCCTGTTCGGGACGTCCCCGCCCTGCGAATCGGATCGCCTCTTGTTGTTGTTGTTGTTGCTGGTGGTGGTCTTGTTGGTGTCGCGGGCCCCTCGCAGTGGTGCGACGCGGAGATAGGGCTCTGGGTGTGCGGCCCCCGCCTCGGCCCCCGCCGGCCCAAGCCTAGCCCCCTGCTGCTGCGAAGAATTGATTCTTCTCCTGGTTGGAACCGCTCCAGTTGTTGTTGTTTTTCGTTTTAGTTTGTTTCTCTCCGCCCGCTCGCTTTCGCGCTCTGGCTCCAGCGCCGCTCCAGCAGCGCTCCAGCAGCGCGACGAGTGCCACAGTGTGGCGGGCGGGCCGGCCGGCTGGAGCGGACTGGAGTACTAGCAGTGGTACTACAGCCGTTATCAGCAGCGGGCCGTACTCGCCAAATGCGGTGCCACTTGGAAAACGGAGTCATAACGCGCAGGCGGGGCGGGGCGGCCGGAGAATGCGCGCTCGCCGTCGGTTTCTCGCCCCGTAAAAGCAGACGGCGTGCCGCGTTGTGCCGAGTCGTTGCCGGCCGAGTTTAAAAATTTTACGTTTGCCAATTATTTGTCTCGGGATGCAGACGGTGAGTGAGTCGGTTCTGTGCAGGGCGAGGGACTGCTAGCAGTGGAGTGGTGCCTACCTCGCAGGCGCACGCTCAGGGGGTCCTTGTTGTTGTTGCTGATGGGTGTGTCGCGCTCGGTGCGCGTGGCTCTTGTTATTTGCCCGACAATTATCTTTTATGCGCATCACATGCAAACGGGCCCGCTGCTGCAAGCTTGCTGGGCTCGCTGAGGAGCTCGACCGAGATTGAAAAACAAAACGAAAGCAAAGCAGGAATCAATTTGGCGGATGAGCAAATACGGGGGACACGCCCGTGAAGGCACTCACACCAAGACACACACACACAGGCACACACGCACACACACACACGCACACAGCCACACACGCACACACGCACACACACACACACACACACACGCTCACGCTCGAATGTGTGCGCGCGCCATCACGAGCGGCGAATTTTTGGGGCCCAGATTGGAAAGGTGCAATTATATTGCCTCGGTGGCAGACAAATTACACGGATGCAGGCTGGCCGAGCCCGGCCTTGATAAGAACGCGGGCCTGTCCACAGAAAGGGGGCGTGGCCGTGGCGGCGACTCTCTGTCTCTCTCGCACTCGCGGGGCGTCCCGTGTAGGTGCGAGGGAGACAGAGCGACGAAAGCGACTCTCGGAATCAGTCTCCGAAAACGGAGCGCAATCATTTGGGGGGAAGAGGGGGGAGCGAGCTGATGCGCCGAGTTGACAGCGGTTGACAGGGATTTCGGTCGAGATTTGCATGGCGATAGGCTGACGACGCTCGGAGGGGAGCTTCGGCGAGATTTTTGTTTTGTTTTGTTGGCAGTGTCGGAAGGGTGTTTCCCTCCTCCAGGACCCCGGGTTCGGGCCTTCGGGCCGGCTCTAAAATATCCCTCGCGCCTGGCGGGCTGCCAGTGTGGGCCCCCCTCCCCCGGCTTCGGCTATGACGAGCTGCAGCCGGGTAAACAACGGGGTGGGAATCCTCGTGGCGAACGGCCGCCGCGGTGCGGGGCGCTGCAGAGCGTTCCAACGACAGTGTGTTGGAAATGGTGGCAGCAGGTGTGTGGCCCCACGCCCGCCGGTGTAGTAGTACAGACGCTGGCCAATTAATGGCGCGTGTGTGTGAATGTGTGTGGCTGTGTCCATATCGTGCCTCTGCTGCCCGCTATAGCTCTGTCCCAACATGGCACCTGGTACCTCCGGGCTGCGTCCGCACTGCGCTGCTCTTCGGAGGCGACCCCCAGGGCGTGGCGTGGCGTGGCGTGGCGTAGCCCCGAGCCATATAGGATACGTTGGACACAAATCAATTCTATCGGACTGGGATTGCCGTGCGTCGCCTTGTTTGCGTTGAGCTAATTTATCGCGCTGGGTGGGGCAACCTCTGGAGGGAAGCTCGCGGCAAGCTTGCAGAAAGGTGGCGGAAAGCTTGTTGGAAGTTCGCTGAAAGCTCGCGGAAAGCTTGCAGAAAGGTGGCGGAAAGCTTGTTGGAAGTTCGCTGAAAGCTCGCGGAAAGCTTGCGGAAAGCTTGCGGAAAGCTCTCGGAAAGCTCTGGGAGGAAAAGGGAAAGCCAAGGCTGGTCGCTCGCCCCCTCTCTGCCGGCTCGAAGCGCTCGAAGCGCTCGAAGATGGCCCTTCGCGAGGCCGGGCCTGGCGGGGCTCCCCGGGAGGGGCTAAGGGGCCCAAGGGCCCCCAGACCCCATCCAGGAGAGGAAGGGCGATGCTATCAGCTTCTCCGAACAGTCGTTGCACCGAGACCAGGGCGCGCTGCGAGGCTGGCTGGCTTGGTGGCTGGCTCAAGCCCCGCGTGACGACGTATGGTGCGGGCCGCGGCGACCCAACCGTGTGGCAGCCGGAGTCGTTCTGTCTCCCTCGCACCGAGCCCAGCGCGGCCGTGGCCTTGTTGGGCCGTGGGCGGACTAGTGCGCGGACAACAGTGTGCCTCCCTCCGCGTGTTGCAGGCGACAGCGGGGTGTGCGTCGTGGGGCTGTGGACATGACGACTAACCTCTCTCCCTCCTTCTTGTGTTGCAGGCGACATCCTGAGCGGCGTGTGCTTCGTGGGGCTGTGGGACATGACGGCGCTGCGCGGCTTCGTGCTGCTGCCGCTGGCCGTGTTCCTGGTGCTGGGCACCGCCTTCCTGGTGGCGGGCTTCTTCTCGCTGTTCCGCATCCGGACCGTGATGAAGCACGACGGCACCAAGACGGACAAGCTGGAGAAGCTCATGATCCGCATCGGCGTGTTCTCGGTGCTGTACGTGGTGCCGGCCCTCATCGTGCTGGCCTGCCTCTTCTACGAGCAGTCGTACTTCGACCACTGGATGCGCACCTGGCAGCAGGAGCGCTGCAAGCACCACAGCGAGGTGGCGTGCCCCGCCGGCCACGTGGACACGCGCAAGCCCGAGTTCGAGGTGTTCATGATCAAGTACCTGATGGCCCTCATCGTGGGCATCACGTCCAGCTTCTGGATCTGGTCCGGCAAGACGCTGGGCAGCTGGCGGGAGTTCTGCCTCCGGTTACGCGGCCGCCGCGTCGAGGCGTACGTCTAGCCAGGACTCTTTCATTTTTTTTTTTAATTTTCGTCTGTTGTGCGGATTTTTAACTTGAAAAAAAAAACTGCCAGATGATAGTAGACGTAGACGTATCGGCAACTGTCATTTTTTATTATTTGAACGCGAAATGCTCATTTCTGTTTTTTGAACGTTTAAAAATGATTTTGATACTACCACCATTTGTCCTTTTGATGCGTTTGTACTTGGGTAATTTATTGTGCGTTTTTTCCCATGAAGAATTTACCAATCCGTACTTTTAGTGTAGCAGCTATGTCGACGCGGGCGAATATGCACATTTGTTTCTATACATATTTGTACAAATGATAGGCGTCTCTTTTTTTTGTAAAGTAAATGCAGTATTTAAAATGTTGTGAATAGCTGTGTAATAGGTTTAGCTTTTCGAGCAACGAGGACGCACCCAAAGGCTGTCTTGGGAACGCCCAACCCACTGCCACTGCGTGCCGACGGCAATAATGCGTTAAGACTGATGAGCACTTTTTGACTGTAGTTTTGTTGTTTTTGTACTGGCCGTTTTGCCATAGAATTGACATCGAATGTACTGCTACGGCACACTGGTGCTGTCCCCTTTTCTATTGGACTTTGAGCCGAATCGACGAACAAAAGCCACCCGCGCTGAACTGATTTCTGAGACGGCCTTTTGGTGCGCCCGCTGCTCTGTCAATTAATGTGATATGTTTATTTGTAATGTGTACATTTCTGCCTGTAATAAGCTTTGTTTCTGAGACTGTTCACCAAAGACTGGCAGCCGACAGAACTCCGGTGATTTTGGTTTACACTTCACACCAGTGGCACAAATGCCTTATCGTAGTAACGTGTGCCTGTGTGAGTGCGAGCTGTGTATGTGTGTGGTGTGTGTGTGAGTGATGTATCCACTGCGCCGGTGACCATCTTTTAACGAATTTTTGTTTTACTAACTGTATTTTTGCGGAAGTCTTGAAAGTTGTGTACGTATACTGGCGTGGCATTGGTTCGAGTGTAGCGAGGGATGTCCTTTAACAAGGTCTGGGACGGGATGGCCGACGCAGATAGCTGGCCGTACTCGCGCCATAGTGCACGGACGGGCCTGGAGCCCGCCTGGAGCCTGCCTGGAGCCTGCCTGGAGCCTGCCTGGAGCCCGGCCGGCTCGTCGATGCAGCGAGACAGTCGCACTCCCCGAGCAGTGTGACCATTATTTCTGTGGGCAAGGTTGGCAAGGCCACGCTGGAAATCCTAATGGGTGTGGCGAGTCCCTCCGGGCTCCACGGAGGCTCCACGGAGGCTCCAGCCTTGGCTCCAGCCCCCGGGGCGACATTCCTGGAACGGGAAACTGGAGGGAAAACGCGATGCTCGATTTCCGTGGCGATGACCGTCGATAACACGGACACTTTCCTTCCTCATTAGTCTAATGCCATGCAAGTGTGTGTGAGAGTGAATGTTGTTGTTGTTGTTGTTTGGCTGGCGACTGGTGAACACGTTGCAAAACGATTTACTCATACGACGCGCCGGTGTAAAGTTAGTCGCTCCGACTGGCGCACTTAATAATTGCATTTGTAAATATCCTCTAGTCGAATGTGTGTGTGTGTGTGTGAGAGAGAGAGAGAGAGAGAGAGTGCATGGAAGCGGCAACGCTTTGTGGTGTGCAAGAAAGATTGTTTTGACGCAATGATGGGTGATTGCTGTACGCTTAGTACAAATGCACGCTTCGCAGGGCGGCCGAGCCGTTGGGCCCACCCTGCGGAGCGATGCTGTTCTCCTGTTGAAAATTTGGAAAGTTTGGCCTTGGATTGAAATTTGTGTTGGTTAGTTTAGTTTGAGGTGGATGCACCTCGGCCATTTCAGAGTGCTATTATAGTGAGCGCCGCAAGCGAGTCACGTTTGTTTAAATTGTGTGCATAATTCATGTTGTGTAAAGTATTTTTTATAGAGAGTTTGTATGAGTGCGTTTTGTTGGAAGGTTGCTGGGCTCTGAGACCCTTTACTGTTGCCTTTCTTTCCCCACCGTTACGTTATCTTGATTTGCCTTATTTCCGTCCTTGCCACTTCTTCTTGAAAAATGAAGTTTTGTTGAAAGTTGAATGGGCAACTTGCCATTTATTGAGCGTTTACAAACGGCGCTTTGTTACAGTATTTTCTGTTTATTTTTCTTTTACTATGTTCTTACTGTTTTCAGTCTGAAATGAATTTTATGTGATGAACCTGTACTGCCTGTTTCGGTACCAATCTGCTTACTGTATCTCCCTATAGTATGTTTCCTCATTTCTACTTCTCGTCTGTATGCCATGACCATTGTCAACAAATCACTGTATGCAATAAAGACACGTTCCTCAATAGTTGGACTATTTTTTTTTTCACCCCCTTTCCACGCGCTGCTTCGGAAAGCTGCCCCGCTTCCTCAGGTCATTAAGTCCTTTCTTCCAGTGTGAGCGCTGATCGGTGATTGGTGGGACAAGCGGGCGAGGGGTGGGGGTTGGTTGGGGTGGGCACGTAGGGCAGTAACCGTAAACCAGGGGCGGTGCCCAAACAGTGAGACAGTGGAGCACCCAGCGATTCAAAAAATGGTCGAGCGCTTTTCAACCACACTTCAGCACTGAAATCACGGTGCAAAGTTCTACTGATCTGCCGAGTCTTATCCAAATCACATAGAAAATTTCGAAATTGCATAAGGGGCCACGCTACATTGGAGGGGAAAAAATGCACCCTGGTGGATACTGCAAAGCTACTTCGTGCCTAAAAGAAAAGCAGGCCCCAGAGAAGAGCGAGACGGTCTCATCACGCGAGTCGAACAGAGACGGACGAGCGGGTGAGGTCCAAGGTGTCGAAGGCAACAAGCAGCCGGTTTTAAAAAGGCAGCGAAAATTCAAGTAAAGTGACCACGCGCCTCTCGCATCCCCCTCGCACTGCTCGCTAGCTGCGCTGCAGCTCTGCAAATTTTCCCGCGTACACGCCTTGCTGTGTCGCTGGTGTGGTGCGGTGTGTTCCGACGGAGCCTAACGCCACTGTTTAGGGGCATTTAGCAGCACACACACACACACAGGCCGTGCGCGTTGTCACTGTACACCCCCTTGGCAAGCTCGTGCAGATGATATCCTGGCGGAGGTTTCCTGAGGTTACACACAGTGTCCGTGCGTGTGTGTGTGTGTGTGTGTGTAAATGTGCGTGCGTGCGCCCCGATGCCATCTCGCAGTGCGTTGTCCAGCCAGGGCGAGGTCTCGGCCGCCTCGGCCAGGCACGGCGGCGTAACTTGAAAACATTTTACTTTTACGGCTCCTCAGATAGGCCAGCCAGCCCGCTGCAGTCCAGCCTCGAGTCCAACCTGGCGGCGGTGGTGGCAGCTCTGTGCCGTACTGTGTGCCTGTCGGGATTTACAGGGGCACCAGCAGCCTGGCACTGCCTGGCATGGCAGCGCAGGCATTCTCTCTCTCTCTCTCTCTCTCTCTCTCTCTCTCTCTCTCTCTCTCTCTCTCTCTCTCTCTCTCTCTCCTGCAGAGGGTGCGTTCGCCACCCCTCGCTCCGCGAAGGGATGAAGCCTTTTGTGTGGGAGATGATGGGTTCGGCGGGCCTTTCCGCGCGAAACACACGCCAACGCACCACGCGCACCGCGGCCCGACGGGGGCACTGGCAGGGCACTGGCAGGGCACTGGCTGTGGCAGAGCAGGCGCTACAGGCGGGGGTGGGGGTGGGAGGCACCAATGACCGGGCCGTAAGGGTTGACGGCACGGCAGCGACCCTGCGAGGGGGAGAGAGAGGGGGGGGGGGGACGCGGAGCCTGGCCGCGCTATAAAATGGAGATAGGAACCTGTTACAAAGTTCGCGTCGTGAAATTCTTTTACGAGTCGCGAGCCACAATAATAATCGATGAGTATGGCACCCCGCTGGTGCCGAGACGTCGCTTCGGAGAGCTCCCTTTCGCAATCCGACGCAAGAATGTTTCTCCTCCCTTCTACACCGAAATACTGAGAAATGGACCGCTCGAAGTTTGACTGGACGCCCAACGCAGCGGTGTGAGAAATTTGAGAAGAAAATACCACTGTTTACGAATTTGTTTGTTTTTATTTTTTGAGTCGTCGGGGCGTGTACTCTCTGTCCGGGGGCGGTCTCCGCGGGGCTTTAGCTGGGGCTCTGGCGGGGAGTCGCACCGCGTCGCGAGGCCAGCGTCCACCGGGAACACCAAGCCGCGGCCCGCCCCGCCCCGCCCCGCCACGCCCCGCTGTCATAAGGAACTTGCACAGCGCATCGCTTGGTTCTTGTTATTAGACCGGCAGGTTGGTCTGGCAGGCTGGCGGAGTGGGCACGGCGCGGCTAAGGCTCTACTCATGCGGCAAGCCTGGCAAGCCCACCCATGCGGCAGCGCCGCGCAGCGCCGACCGCTCCGTCTGTGTGTGTGTGTGTGTGTATGTCACTGCGAATGTGTGCGTGTATGCAAGTGCGTGCGTGTCGCAAAGGAAAGGGGACGCCTCGCCGCATCGGATACCCAGTGTACCCACACCCGCCGAGGGTCCCATCTTATTATTGCGCCGAGGAAATCGAGTAATTGTCGCAAAAAAACACTTTTAAAAACATTTTTACTGTTTTTGTTGTTTTTGTCTTTTTTTTTGCAGTGGTGCAGCCTCTTTAGAACGACGCCTCGCCGCGCGCTTTCGTGCTTTCGCGCTCTTAACGACACACGCGTCGTCACGTTGGCGGGATCTTTCAAATTCTGCTCGTTTTGGCGCCGTTTAACGCGCCGCCGTAAAAGACACGTGACGGTCGCGCGTCGTACAGTCGCCTGCAAGAGTGTCGGACCGCGCGCCACACTGGGAAAAGCGGACGAAAGCCGTTACCGAATTTTTGTTGTTGTTGTTTTTCAAAAGAAGGCAGTGACGTCACAGCGCGCCCTGCCGAGCCGCCACTTACCGGCCAGGCCAGACACCGCCGCCCTGATTGGTTGATAAACGCGTCTCCGCGCCAATGAGCGCGCTGCCTTTTCACGTAATGCGATTAGCCTAGGCGGTTCAGTCACCGCGATTCTTTCAGGCTCAACGGAGAAAGTGTGTGTCTCGGCGCGGCGTCTGTGTGTGTGTGTGTGTGTGTGTGTGTGTTGCGATGGGTATACTTAACTCGAAAGTGTGCGCGCGCGTCCCCTCAATAGATCCCCTTTGCTGATGTTGTTTCTTTTTTTTTTTGCAATAATTTTCTTGTATTCCCTTCCCCTGTGCGAAAATTGCGGCGCTGACTCCGCATTGTTTTCCTACCGCAGCAGCAGCGAATGCAGGTGCGCATCGCGTGCATTGCTGCAGCATTCATTCATTCATTCATTCATTCATTCATTCATTCATTCATTCATTCATTCATTCATTCATTCATTCATTCATTCATCGGCGCGGTCTTCATCTCGATCTTTCGCAGTGCCGTGGCTGGCCTGGCTGGCGGACCGTGAACCTAACAGGCCGAATGCATCTATCCGTGGAGCGCGCAGTTACCGGCAGCGGGACAACTTAATTTCGGAATTGAATTTCAGCCGGTCGCCTTCCGGTGTGCCGTCCGGGCCGGATGATGCCGAGCGGTCGCCGTTTGGTCGCTCCGTCTCCCTCGCACTCGCGGGCCGGGCCGTAGGGGTGCGAGAGAGACGGAGGCAGACCACGCGCCGCTCTCGCCGCTACACTGCCGAAAAGCGAGTCAGCGCCGCGTGAAATCGCTAATGCGACCCCATCACTGTAAACACTGTCATGCCGCCGAAGCGCCCCACAGTGGGCCAGAAGACCGGTGGAGGCGGCCAAAACTCTAGACGCGTTTTGAGCTCCAGAGTCGCTAAATGGGACTCGAACCGAACGTGTGGCCCCACCAATGGATTCCTCTTACGGAGAGCTATCCATTGGTGGGGTCACACGGTCGGTTCGAGTCCCATTTAGCGACTCTGGAGCTCAAAACGCGTCTCGAATTTTGGCCTCTCAACCGTTCTGCTGGCCCACTGTGCGCCCGTCTCTCCGGTACTCGCCGGGCGTCCCGAGGCGGTGCGAGAGAGACAGCAGCCGGCCGACGTAGCGCCTGCGGCACGGAGGGTAGGCAACCCACGCACCGGTGTGTTGCGGCCGCGGCCCGTGCCTACCTCGCAGGCGCTTCGAAACGGGCAAAAAACAAAAACATGCCGCGCTGCAAAATGCAGTCACCTGGTGAACGCGACGAAGGGCGAAGAATGTGGCGCCCGTCCCGTTTCTCTCACACTCTTCAAAAAGCGTGCAGCCACTGCGGGCTGGCGTGCCGGTGCACTTTTAAAAAAAAGTGCTGTAAATTACAGCACTTATGCGGAGTTGAAGCAGCACGACTTGTTTATTACAGCATGTTGTAGCCCTCGGTGCTGTTCTGACAGTTCGAGTAAGAAACAATACTTCTTTGGAGTCTTCGACGATGTCTTCCAACTTTTTGTGATTTCATCGTGCTGTTTTAACAAGACCCTTGTAACCTGACCAATGTTTTAAGATTGCATAAGGCTGTTTCAACATGAAACCTGTTCAACGACACACAACTATTTTGAATCACGATTACATTGTTGTTACTTGACAAGGAATTGTTATGAAACGAGTGCTGTTTCTGGTGGGTTTCCTGTTCAGCACAAAACAATACTGCGTTTTTAACAGCATTACTGTAGGTGATTGTGTTGTAATATTACAGTGGATTTTTAACAGTGTGCTAGGCTTGGCCGGGCTTGGCCGGTGGGCCGCCACTGGAGGATGGCCGGGATGGCGGGGTTCAATACGGCGGCCCAGATCTCCACGGCAGCGTGACGATTTATGGAAAAGCAACGCAAGGCGCGGCGCGCGGCCCGCTGCGCAGCGCGAGCCACACCGCGGCAGCGCGCACAGGTGTTGTTGTGTCGACACCTGCAGCGCGGCTCCAAGACGGACCAAGCTCGCCGGACTCAACTCTGAATTGTATTCAAATCGGTCCTGTGATCCCACCAATGGATTCCTCGCTCCGAGAGCAGTCCGTCGGTGGGGTCATGCGTCCGATTCGGGGTCGGTTTGACGTGCTGAGAGCCAAAGTCACGTGAGCTCGGCGGTCACCATGGTAACGCACAGCTGAGCGGTTCGCACGGACCGCAGCATCGCACGTAACAATGCGCCCCGCCACGGCCGCCACGGCACTGGAGTGAGGCCAGCAGACTGATTTCCGAGAGTCGTTTTCGTCGCTCAGTCTCTCTCGCACTCATGGGGCGTGCAGTATAGGTGCGAGAGAGACAGAGCGACGACTCTCGGAATGAGTCTGCAGCGGCCGGGCCGGCCAGCGTCGTGGGAGACTTCGGGTCGGGGCCGCGGCGGCCGCTGGGACGCCGGCACTGCAACTCCACACACGTACTCTCCTCCATGACGTCCAGCTCCCTCCAAATGCGGGTAACGGCGACCCACTTCGGCCCGCGAGATAGTTATGGAAATGTTTGTTTGAACCGCCCGCGCGCCTCGGATTCGTCTTGCAGTGTGCGTGCGCTGAGCCTGGCAGCCTTGCACTGGTTGGCGTGCCGGCCGTGCCGCGGCGGGCGTGCCGGACACTACACTGTGGGAGCGGGGCCACCGTTTTGTCACCCAGCCTGCCACCTCGCGCCCCGCCTCCCACGCGAACGCCACGGCGAGGTGGCACGCCGCGGCCTGATGAAGGTGGCTATAATAACAGTAATTTCAATGCAAACAAGGTACTGTTTATTGGTGTCGGTGCGGGGTGAGGCGGGGCGGGCGGGGCGGGGCGGGGCACTTGGCGAGGCATAACTCTGACCGGCCACGGTAGGCCGGGTCGCAGATCATGCCGGGCCAGTAAAGCAATAAACGGGTGTGTGAGCTGTGAGCTACCGCTGGCGCGCTGGCTTGTCACGAGCAGTCGGAGCGGAGTAGGCTGAGCGCCACTCAGCGCCCGGCCCACAGTGGGCCAGAAGACCGGTGGAGGCGGCCAAAGCTCTAGACGCGGTAGGCTCCAGAGTCCGCTAAATGGTACTCGAACCGAACGTGTGACCCCACCAATGGATTGCTCTCCGAACGAGGAATCCATTGGTGGGGTCACACGTTCGGTTCGAGTCCTGTTTAGCGACTATAGAGCTCATAACGCCACTAGACTTTTGGCCGCCTCCACCGGTCTTCTGGCCCACTGAGCGGCTCAGCCTCCACTCCACCAAGCCGCCAGGCCTGCCTGCACCGCAGGACCCAATGCGAGCTAGGCCCGGCGGTACAAACGCCTCGTGTAATGACTCGTGATTTTATCATTATTTTAGCGCGACTGCGCGATTGGAGGCCGAATAATGACAGCCAATGAGACCCGGGAGGGAGGCCCGAGCTACTCGGATCCTGCTGCAGACGCCTGCACTGTCTGAGCGACCAGCCCCGCGGCTGGGATCAAATCACTTCTCCTCGGGCTGCTCCAGATATGACTACCGGCACGCACGCACTCACCCTCGTACTCTCTCACACACACAGACGCGTGCGCACACGCACACACGCAAACTCATATACGCGCTCATACCCAACCCGTCCGCCGGGCCGACTGGGGCCGACCAGGCCAGACCCATGTCTGCGAACTAGGGCACTGCAACGCCCGGCGGCACCAACACAGCCGCACGCCCTCACACACACGCACTCGCGCCGTCTAAACGCACAATGACTCCGGAGGCTCAGCTGGCGCTGGCCCGCGGTGGCTGCCTGAGCTATGCCGGAGCTGCCGGGGCTACTGTGCGCGAACACAATCAACACAATCGAGCAACGGGGTTGTCGCTCTGTCTCTCTCGCACTCACGGGGCGCCGCGCCGGGCCGCGGGGGAGCGAGAGAGACAGAGCGACGGGCGGCGATCGCGGATGGCGGCTCGAGCCGCATCCTTCAAACGCGGCGCGGCCCTATTCAAATGAGCTCGCTCTGTCTCTCTCGCACCGCAGGGGCGCCCCGTGAGTGCGACAGAGACGGAGCGACGGCATCGCTATCGGCAGGCCAGGCCCGGCCAGGCCCCCCGCTGCTCCGCTACGACTGGACGCACATCATCGCCACGGAATTTCATAATCACACCCTCGTCTCTTCTTTGACGCGTCGCTTCGGTTTTTGTTATTTTTGTTTTCCGTGTTGCTCTCCTTGGCGACGGCCGCCCTTTAGCCCTTTAGAGTGTGTCGCCTCGACTGACGTCGCCTCGTCGTGGAAGGCCATGTAGGCCAGTAAGCCGACTGCCACCGCACTGTCGGCCAGGAGACCGGTGGAGGCGGTCAAAACCCCCGACGCGTTTTGAGCTCCAGAGTCGCTAAATGGGACTCGAACCGGTCGTGTGACCCCACCAATGGATTGCTCTCCGAACGAGGAATCCATCGGTGGGGTCACTTGGGGCCCTGTTAAGCGACTCTGGAGCTCAAAACGCGTCTGGAGCGACCCCCTTCTAGCTTGATGCTGGTGTCGGGGTCCCCGGCGAGGGTCTTGGACGTGCTGCTGCAGCATCGCGCGGCGCCTTTCCGCGGCCAATCTAGCCTCGCCGCGGGGGGCAAGACCGTCGTCTCGGTGCCCGCGGTGCCCCTCGGGAAAAGGGGGGGGGGGGCAGCGGGAACAGCAGTGCGCCGCCTTCATTGGCGCTTGAAAAATTGCCATGTGAGTTTTGCCGTTAAACGGCGCTAAGCGGCGGCCCGCCCGCTGCCGTCGGGGCTTCTGTGTCGTGCAGGAGAGAGAGAGAGAGAGAGAGAGAGAGAGAGAGAGAGAGAGAGAGAGAGAGAGAGAGAGAGAGAGAGAGAGAAAGAGAAAGAGAAAAAAGAAGAGAGAGGAGGAGGCTTGTTTCGCTTGTCTCTTTTGATTGTTTGCCCCCTCCCCCCGGACTCGTCCCGACTGCACACAGTGGCGTTCCCCCCTCCCCTCCCCCCTCCTGCCTTTCAGAGCCCCTCGGAGCCCTGAACCTGTGGCCACTGCACGGCCATTAAATTGAATTTGGCGCTCAAAGCCCCTCGGCACGGCCGACCCGCCTCGGCCGCCTCGCGGAACGTCGGAACCCCGCCGAGGCTCAGAGGAGGGCTTCCTGCCCCGGACCCTCCTTGTTCTCTCCGCGGGCTTAAAAGGTTTTAATGGTCTGTATCTCGTTAACGGGAACAAGTATTGTACTGAGGGTTGATAAATCGCAACGGCCCGCCTCAAAGTCTCCGGACTTTGATCGGCGCTCGCGTGCGCAGAGAAGCGTGCCTCCAAATTGGCGAATTGCCGTCCGAAAATGACGCAACGAGTTCCCTGCGTTTGATGCCTTTGGGTCGCCAAGGCGCGAGCCAAGGCGTGTGAACGGCTCTGCCTCCCCCCTCCCCCCTTTCCCCCCCCTTTCCCCCCCCCCTCCCCCTCAAAAAGGACGCCACGCCCCGCCACGTCCGATGCGATCACGGTGATGAAAGGGGGCCTAGCGATGAGGCATTGAGCCCGCCACACGCCACACCGCCACACCGCCACATAGATGATATCGGGCTCAAACACAAACAGCGGGACTCAAATCCTTTGAGATATGGGGGCTCCCTGGGAATCAACCTCATATTTCTCTCGTCTTCTTTTTTTTTTTTTTTTTTTTTTTTTTTTCAGTTCCTAAACCACCTTGGACCCATCTTTAAAGTTGCTGTTCTTAATCTTACCCCTAGTTTTTTTTTTAAACTGTTTTTCGTTTTATTTTTGTCTAGGCGTCAACAGGCTAAACAATATTTTTCCAAACCCCGCAAAAATTAAAAAGTTGTTTAAAAATGATTTTTTTTTAGCATTCAAAGTGTTACGTTGGCACATTGTGCCGCTGGCCGTGCGAGGAGAGAGACGGAAGAGAGAGCCGAGATCTCAGCTGCGATCTAATTTGCGCGCCCAGAATTAATGCCTTAGTTCACAGAAAAGGAAAAAAAAAAATATAAAAAGAGAGAGAAAAGAATCTGGATGATTGGCTTGATTTCATTAGCCCCTCCAGACGCGGCTCCAGACGCTGGGCCAGTGTGTCCTTTCCGCGAAAATCCAGCCGTTTCGTTTCGGGTCGGGCAGGCTTTGATTTACGGGCCGTTTCAATCCGAACAGGATGAATTGCGCATCTTCCCTCGCTAGCCTCGCTGCGGGGCTCGACGGGGCTGTAGCCTCGCTGCAGGGCTCGTTTTCGCCGCGAATCCGTATTCAAAGGTCAGGCTGCAACGCGGAACCGATAAAAGTGACGCGAAAAAACTACGCTGTGAAATACGACTGAGGAAAGCAGCCTCTCTCTTGCATTTTTTTTTCTGTTCTAAATTTTTGCTCGCGGTGACGAGCGGCCGGCCCGCTCCCCGCGGCGCTACCGATCCCAGCCGTATAATTTTCTCCCTGAAAAGTTGAATTCCTTGATTCGGATGTGTCATTATGTTCCTCATAACCAGCCGCGAGTGATAAACGCGCCGAGCGGCGTCTGATTTACGACGCGCGGAAAAGTGAAATAAATTGCGAGCGCCGAAGCGTTTGGTAGCGTGGTGGGTACAGCGGGTGCGTTTCATCTCGAAGGTCGCGGGTTCAAAACCGGGTCCTCACGCTAACTTTTTTCGAGTGTGAGCGCGCGCCAAATTTTACCGCTCGGGGCCGGCACGCGGCGCACGCCCAAGAATGACCTGCTTCTGCTGGGCCATTGTCGGCGCTGGACAGGACAAGGCGGGGCGGGACCCTGGCGGGGCGGGGCGGGGCGGGGCGTGCAGGCCAAACAGGACAAAATATGTACCGTAATTTGGCCGCAGGATTTACCTAGCGGGCCGCGCTGGCCGCGCTGGCCACGTGGTCAGAGCCATCAGGGCCGTCAGGACGGACGGAGGGCGCCGCGTCGCTTTGCTTCGCTTCCAGTGGAGTGGACCGAGCGAGTCAGTCACGACCGCCAATCCACCAATCACAGCGCTCCGATTCGGCGGGAAAAAATTATTCAGATCCGCGTTTCCGCGGTGGCGTTTTATTTTTATTTTTTTGTCTCTCCCTTACGGACTGACCCGTGCAGAAAAATTTGATTTCGTTACCCTTGGACTCCGCTCTCCACAGAAAAAGAGGAAGAAGGAGACGAAGGGAGTAAACAAACTACCTCGGCTTGTTAGCACAGAACAAGACGCGCCAGTCATGGATGGTGGGGGCGGGGGCAGCAGCCTGGGCCGCGCGGACAGGGACAAATTTGACTCAATTGCAAAGCAACGGGGAAAAAGGAAGAGGGAGGGAGGGGACTAGTGGACACCAATCAATGGACTGTTGCACATTGTCTCGCCGAGGAAGTGGGAGGGGAGGGGAAGCACCGCTGATTCATCGCAGGTAACGAGCCGCACCGCGTTGGCGCCGCGGAAAACTCATTTTCATACTACAAAGACTGCAGGACTGCGACGGATGGTCATCATTTTTCCTTTTCCCGCTCATTCTTTCCGCGGCCCCGCCTCCTGGCGAGCCTCCGGGTCTTCGGGGGCCTGCCTGCACTGCCAGCGGGGCACAGTGGGCCAGAAGCCGGTGGAGGCGGCCAAAACCCTAGACGCGTTTTGAGCTCCAGAGTCGCTAAACAGGCCTCGAAACGAACGTGTGACCCCCACCAATGGATTCCTCGTTCGGAGAGCAATCCATTGGTGGGGTCACACGTTCGGTTCGAGTCCTGCTTTGAGACTCTGGAGCTCAAAACGCGTCCAGAGTTTTGTCCGCCTCCACCGGCTTCTGGCCCACTGTGCGGGGCCGCCTCCTTCGTGCATCATCGGGGGACCGGGATTCGGGATTCGGGATCGGCACTCGAGGCGCACCTCGCCGCGGCACCGCTCGCGGAGCTCGCGGATTCTGGAACTGCTGGCCGCAGAGGCTTTACTGCTGCCCATAAAGAAGACCCTGCGGCGTCGCCAATTTTTCATACCCACGATTACCGCGGCCGCGTATATGTTTTTTTTGTGAGTTTGTGACGGTGCACTAGAAGGAAGCGAGTTTTACTTTTGTGTCCGCGTTGCTTGCGAGTGCTTTTGCAGTGCGCAAACCTAGTTACTTTCTCCGCCTGGGCGCTTGCATATGATATATCAGCCGCGGCCTGTCCTCCGCAGCGCCGTGCTTGTCTGTCAGTCAGCGTGTCTGTCGGTCTGTCTGTCTGTCTGTCTGTCTGTCTGTCTGTCTGTCCGTCCGTCTGTCCGTCCGTCCGTCCGTCCGTGGAGAGCCCCGTCTTGGTACATCCTCGGCACTGAGTCGCGGCGAAATCGTGTTATCCGCAATAAAGTCCCAATCGCCCCCTCCCCCTCCTCCCTCTCTTTCTCTTCCTCCGCGCTGCCGCCCGCGCCTTCCCGGCAAATGGGCCCGAAAAAGGGAAACGGGAAAAAGGAAAATGGGGCGCGCACCGGAAAACGCTTCCAAACGAAAAATGTCCGCGCCACCGGAAAAAAGGAGGCGAGGCGGTCGCTTCGATTCAATGACATTGGCATCGAGAGAGAGAGAGAGAGAGAGAGAGAGAGAGAGAGAGAGAGAGAGCGGACTTGGTGATCGGCTTCGCGTGTCGCGGTGGCGGTCCATCTGAAACGCATTTTCCCGCGCCGTAATTTCGCCCTCAAAGTGCAAATTTATTCGGTGCGGAAAAGCGATCCCGATTAGAAAACGGGCGCGGCGTGGCGCGGCGTGGCAGGGCGTGGCACGCGATGACGGGTTGCGTTATTAGCAGTGGCGGGTCGGCGGGCGAATCAGAAATCAGCGAGTGCGTGAGGCGAGGCAGAAGACGCGGAGAAGGGCTGCTGGCTGCGGGGAGAACGCCTTATTTGACATCCCGAAAGGACAGGCCGAGAACGAGCAGAATTAACCAAGTGTCGGCCGTGGCGTGTGTATTCCGCCTTGCTGCAGAGCGGCTCCGAACTACGCCTCGCTCTGTCTCTCTCGCACTCGTGGGGCGTCCCGAGCGCAAGGTGCGAGAGGGACAGAGCGACGTAAACGCTGAGCGGAATCGGGCTATTACTGCATCTCCCCGCCCTTTGCCACATAGAGAGCCTCTGCATTACCCCCCCCCCCCACACACACACACACACACTTACACTCACACCACTCACTCGCTGGCTCGCACATTTGCAATAATGTTGGGTGCAGAAAGGCGAGTTCTAATCGTCGCCAAAGCCGTCGATCATCTGCGCATTAATTAGGTTCTCGTGAGACGCCGCGGGATTCGACTCCGGACGACAGTTCGGTCCCCAAACACGCCGTCAATGCGGAAACCGGTTCGGAGCAGCGCGAGCTTGCAGTGTCAACCGGCACGGCCGTGTGAAACTCACCGCAACAGTGTAGAGCAAAGGGTCCATTGTTCGAGATTTCAGGGTTTTGTCCTTGTTGAAATAGAGAACAGTGCACAGGGATGCGGAGCAATCAGAAACCTTTTTGCTTCCTAGGAAAAAACAGGGAAAAAAGAAAGAGCATTTTTAAACGTGACAGGCTGTGGCTGTGGTGGGATGCCCAACGCCATGTCCTTTGACACCTCCCCTGATAATAGCTGGCATGTGCCTCCGTCCCTGTGCTCCCCCAGCGCCAGCGAGAGTGACGAGCAGAACACTCGTTGCTCGTTCCACGTACCGAATCCTACGCGCTGGAGCCCTTGGAGCAATGGTTTCCCAGATACCGCACCGCTCCCGAACAAACGGGAAAGTTTCAGTTTCCTCCTTTACAGTGTCACGGGCATGCCACTGTTTCTGGTTCGCCTTCGAAACGCGCTCATCGTTTTTCTCACAGTGGGATTAAATTACTTCTCGCCTCTCTTTTCAGGAGGGGGGGTTGGCCTTCTCAAAACGACGGCAGGGGCGGCGGGAGCAGCGTGGAGGTTTGGGGGGGTCTTCCCCAGATTCTCTGTCTCTCTGCCCCGGGCGCCCGTGGGTGCAAGAGACAAAGCGGCCGTCGGCATCCGGCACCCCAGTCACGTCAACTGAAATTTGAACAGTTCTGGTCGCCTTTTGTGTGGAAAAAATGCGGATCCGATTGCTGGTGCTGTCCTTCCCCAGACCTCCCTCGGACCGCTCTATGCCCCTCCGACTGGCGAGCTCCGCTCGGCCAGGCGGGCTCGCGGCGCGGTTGCTCGGCGCACTCTTGCTTACTTGACAATTTTGGACTTGGGGTTCGGGCTGTGCCCCGTTGCGACAGAACGCAACAGTCCAAATTCGTTTCGAGATTTCAGGGTTTTTTGTCCTTGTTGAAATAGAAGAACTATGTGCACAGAAAGGAAGTGAGAAAAAAAAGAGCAAAATCTCTTTATTTTTGTAAACCTTTTTGCTTCCTAGTTGAAATAAAAAACAATGTAAGGAAAAAAAATTGAAAAAAGAGCATTTTTTGTAAACGTGACACTTGCTGCTGTGGCTGCTGGTGCGGTGCACCCGAACGCCATGTCCTTTGACACCCTCCCCTGATAATCAGTCTCACTGGCCTCGGCATGTGCCTCCGTCCCTCTCGCTCCCCTCCAGCGCCAGCGAGAGTGACTGAGACAGAACACAATCGGTTGCTCGTTCCACGTACCGAATGCCTGGACGCGCTGGAGCCCTGCTGGAGCAACCTGGCTTCCAGATACCGGGCACACTGCTCGCCGAGAAAAAGAGGAAAGTTTCAGTTTTTCCTCCTTTTACAGTGTCACTGGCATGCCACTGTTTCTGGTTTTCGCCTTTCGAAAACGCGCTCATCGATGTTTTTCTCACAGGAATTGGGATTAAAAGTGTGGCGACTTCTCGCCTCTCTTTTCAGGAGGGTCGGGCTCCCTGGCCTTCTGGGCACACGACGGCAGCGGCGGCAGGGACGGCATGCCGGGCTAGCGTGTGGCTGGCCGGGCTGGCGGACTCCTTCCGCAAGATTCTCTGTCTCTCTCGCACTCTGGGGCGTCCCGTAGGGGTGCGAGAGAGACAGAAGCGGCCGCTCGGCATCGGGCGGCAGGCCCCAGGCACGCGAGAGTGCTCCGGGGAGGAGAGCGAGAAGATGAACAAGGAGAGGCACTGCCCGTCTGCAGGTCTCGTTGTTGTCATTTTTGGGGCGCGACAAAAACAAGCTATTTGCACCTCGCCGGTCCTCGCGCTTCGCCTCCTCAGCACAGTCGTCGCTCTGTCTCTCTCGCACTCACGGGGCGTCCCGTAGAGGTGCGAGGAGGACGGACCGAATCAGTCTGTTGGTGGCGGCAGCTTCCGTTTTTGTGCCTCCATATCAGTTTATTTTTTAAAAGAGCAATGAGCCGACACGTCGCGGAGAGCCAGATGGAGCTGTCCGAAGACCCCGCGTCGTGAGGAATGGCGTAACTCGTCCGACTTTTGACAAGAGTTACTCCACTTGTGTCGCGCATCGCGCCTCAAACGGATTCCATTAGTTGCCTGCCACTCAGCGCCGTACCAACCAACCGGCAAAAAAAAAGACTTTTTGAAAAAAAAATGCAGCTTGGCTCGACGGGCTGCAAGACTGGCTTAATTAATAAGAGTGAGAGGCTTTGGCGAGACCTGAGGCGCGAAGCAGATCGCGTAATGCCGCCAGTTCAACAACAAATCAATAAACAAAATTACAAACAAAAATACCCTTTTTTTTGCAAAGAGTACATGTAGCCCGTAAACAAATAATTTCTAGAACTCATGAACTTCTAATGCGCCCGGCAGAGGCAAGCATTGTTTTCTGCTGACTGAATGGCGGTGTTACTGCCGGGAGTCGAACCCGGGATAACTGCGTCTAATTGTTGGCGTCGTAGCCAACTGAGCCACCGCGCGTTGCGTTCCCGCCGTCCGCCCCGCCCTCGCGGTTCCCGAACAACAGTGTAAAAGTCACTGCGGTGCGGCCGGTGGTGGAAACAGTGCGGGTCCCAAGACCCCCCAGAACGGCCGGGGAAAACAAACACGCAAAGTTTCGCAGCGACAGAACAGCGGTGATTTCCGAGGCCCCCGGAAACACGCCCTGCTGAGGGGCTTCATCAAGACCGTCTCCTTGTCCACTGCGCTGGTTAGCCCCGCCGAGCGTGCCGGAGAGGGGGAGGGGGAGAGGGCTGAAATTGCTTTTTCGCCGGAAAAAAGAGCAGGGGGCTGAAGAGCCTCCCCCGCGCTGCCTTGCCCGCCCCGCCGCCCCGCGCTCGATGGTGGCAGATGTCGACAACCCCCTCTCCCTCCACTGTCCCCACTGCCCCTGTCTCCCTCCCGCGGCTCAATACTTGCAAGGAGCTCTTACTTTGCGCCAATTTCGCGTGTCTTTTTCCCGCCGCTTTTTCCGTGAGGAAATCTTTGAAGAAGGAATTACTTTCCGCTCGGGCTCGGGTGGGGCCTACACTGCGACGCGGTGCGCGGTTTGGCGCTGCCAATGGCATTCCCCACTTGCCGCCACTTTGCGCGCGAATGGACATGTTCCCCGTCGCGGCCATGATGGAGGGGCTCCCCTACAAAACGCGTCTCCCTTTTCACGCCTTCCTACACCGCGAGCGCACCGCGCCGCACCGCGCGAGAGACAGGTTCCTCCAGACGGTGGTTCGCGAGGGGCGCTTCCCCCCCTCTCTCTCTCTCTCTCTCTCTCTCTCCTCTCTCTCTCTCTCTCTCTCTCTCTTGCCCTGGGGAGTCGTCACACTGACGGCGTCTTCCTAGGCCGCCCGGTGCGGCACGCCCCCCGGGCTTTCCAAGTCGTCGCTCTGTCTCTCTCGCACTCGCGGGGCGGCCCGCAGGGGTGCGAGAGAGACAGAGCGCTGCCCACCGTGAAAAGTTGCCCCTCAGTTTGGAAAAGCGGTCGGAGACGCGGTCGGAGACGAGACGTCGGGGGCGATGAAAGCTTAGCTCCGCCCCGCCCAGCGCCTTTGATTGCTGCGAGGCGTGTGCTAATGGGGTCAAACCGCTTCTGTTCTCCAGGGCGCTCCGTGGCGTTCCGGGGAGATGATGAATTTTAAACAACGCTAGGCCAGCCGCGTAATGAGAAAATTCGATTGGACGCACTGAATCCACTTCGGCCCCGACAAGCATCTTGATTCTTTCTTTCCGTCGAAGCCTTAGACTTCGGGCCGAACCCTCGCGGCGACCGCAAAGCCAGGGCACGGCCCGCCGGCACTTTGCGTGAAACAAATGTGCTCGCTTCGTCGCTCTGTCTCTCTCGCACCGCAACGAAACGTCCCGTGGGTGCGAGGGAGACAGAATGCCGGTGCGTGGCAGTGCGATTAAGGGGAGCGAAAGTCGAAAAAGTTACGCAGTGCAGGACCGGCGAAGATTGATTTGGGCGCGGCGGTAATGCCACCCTGCGGCGGCGCTCTGTCTCCCTCGCACCTGCGCGGCACGTCCGCGAGTGCGAGAGAGGCAGAGCGACGAAAACGACTCTCAGTGTGCTGGCCCACCGCCTGGGACACCGCGGGCCTCGCGGACCGAGCGGCCAGCCCCGGGCGCCACCACAACTCCTCCACTAATTCTAAACGCCATCAACAAGGAGTGGCTAAATCGCGCACGGCTTGCACTTTCTTCCCTCATCAATACTGCACTGCGCGCTTCCGGCAAAACAAAAACAAACAAAAAAAAACCTGCTCGCGGTATTCGAACCCGGGCCCGACGCACGCGTTTCCCGCTCCGCTGCCTCGGCACTGGCGGAGGTGCGCGCGCTTTTACGACCGCGGCCAAGTCGCGCACGAGAAATTAAGTCGTTAACGTCAAAGCAGCGCGTGCGCCGGGATGTGGCATTCCATACGCATAAATTTCGCGCCAAGATTTCGTTAGTGTAATTGGCTGGGCAGAAACAAACAACAACAAAAAGCATCAAAATGCGAGCGGCTGGTTAGTTTATCTCCGCTAGACTTGAGTTATGTTGCCGGTTCTGCTGGACCTTTGCGAAATAAATACAAAACCGAGGGTTATTTTCTGCATGCGATCAAGTCAGGGCCGCGAAAAAAAGGGCGAGTGTGGAGACTCGAACCACGAACCTAGAGGTCATCGTGCTGTCACGCAACGCCCTCGGCCGTTGCGCCGCGACATAGATAAGGCCGGCGTGCCGCGGGTGCAGCCGCGTGGATCCGAACGGCCGCTGCTTTCCAATGGCGGTGTGAAAAATGGATGGCGAGGCGGAAGGGAAGATGTGCAGTGAAAGTGGAGGGGGGCTGAGGGCGTTACTCCGGAACAAGCCTCGCCGACAGGGAGCAAGCAGTGCAAAGAGTGCCAACCAAACAAACAAACGCTAATTTCGTCCTGTTTCCCTCGTCAAATTCCCCGTTTTTTTAACTGACGGGGAGCCCGGGGCCGAGGGGGCGAATGAGGCACGAAGCCAGTGGACTGTTTTCGAGAGTCGTCCGTCTCTCTCGCACTCATGGGGCGTCCCGTGTGGGTGCGAGGGAGACAGAGCGACGAAAACGACTCTCGGAATCAGTCTGGAGGCAGCCCGTGCTCGTGCCTCCCTGCAGTGGCGGGCCAGCCCGGGCCAGCTCGTGATGTCGCGTTGTTTTGTTGGCTGCCTGTCGCCGTGCCGGCCGGCCCCAGGCTGCGCCAGGCTCCCCAGGCTCCCCAGGCCTGCCCGCCAGCGCGCCGGGTGACACAGACACGGCAGACACGGCGGACTCAGGGATGGAGCAGTGAGCCAGCAGCAGACTGATTCCGAGAGTCGTTTTCGTCGCTCTGTCTCTCTCGCACTCATGGGGCGCCCCCTATGGGTGCGAGAGAGACAGGGCGACGAAAACGACCCTCGGAATGAGCTAGCAGTGAGCGCGGCCGGCGCGGCGGGCACACTGGGCAGAGGCCCCATTTGTGGTGCACATGTATGGAGATGTCGATACGGACCATACCCGGTCCATAGCAGGCCGTGCAAACGAGCTGCACAGCGTTAGCGGCACGCGACGCGGCACGCCACTGCAGTGGTGCCAACGTGCCAAGGCGCTTCGCGTGCGGTACCAACAGCACCAACCAAAAAGAAAAAAGCGGACGCCCGTTTCGCGCCGCGCCAACAGGGCTCCCTGGAAAATGACAGCGACGAGCAAACGAAAAAGTTCGGAGAAAAAAAAAGAAAATGTTTGCCGTGGCTGGTACTTGAACCCGAGAACGGCAGGTCCCGCTGCCTGTGATGCGCGGCCAGGCGCGAGGCGTGAGAATCCGTCCGCCTGCAGACTGATTCCGAGAGTCGTTTTCGTCGCCCTGTCTCTCTCGCCCCTCCGCGGGCCGCCCCCTGAGTGCGAGAGAGACGGAGCGCTCGCCTGTTGCATAATTACCCGCGTCAACCCCGCTATTACCCGACTGTCTGACGAACTAGGCAATGCAGGCAATGCGGGTAATGCTGGTGTAAGTCGAGCGTCTGTAAGTTTTGCGGCCAACAGCTATGCTAATCTGCCGAGTGTGTCTCGCCGGTCCCGCGCGGTAAGACCGGTAGTTAGGCTGGGCTGGCCCGGCAGTGACTCTCGCGAGTGCGTGAGAGAGAGAGAGAGAGAGAGAGAGAGAGAGAGAGAGAGAGAGAGAGAGAGAGAGAGGTAATAGGGCCGATCATTCATCGGCTCGCCAACAGGCCGTGGGGCGTGGCCCGACCGGCCGCACGGCAGAAGACTGATTCCGAGACTCGTTTTCGTCGCTCTGTCTCTCTCGCACCCATAGGGGACGCTCTACGAGTGCGAGAGAGACAGCGCGACGAGAACGACTCTCGGCATCAGTCTGTACAGAAGGCAGAGGCTAGAGTTGCTGATGCGCCGATTTTCGATCGCGGACGATCGCGGATCCCCAAGGATTTATACGCCGATTGACGCGAATGAAAAACTAAACGCCGCGGAGATGTGTATCGGCTCTGATAACGCGTTTCACACGCCGGGGACGATGCACTGGGGGAATGGATCGCTCGCGACATAAAATTGCTATCCCGCTGCGGGGATACCTCGTTCCCTCTCACTGCATAAATCTAGAAAAGGGAAGGCTTCTTAAAAATGCCTCAATCAGGCTTGATCAGGCTGATTAAAATTCCAAATGAAAATAAGTTTTAGCCTCGCTGGGTAAAACAAAGAAAAGGTCGACGAAGCGTCCCCACAAACAGATTTTAAAAGTTTTAAAAGTTTAAAATACAGCAAAAAATACAACAAACAAAATACAACAAAAACGTCTTTTTTCCAGTGGCGCGCGTGAATGGCCTTGGCAGTGTGCCCTGCCCGTGCGCCTCGCCTCCCCGAGTACACCTCTCGGGTTTCTAGTGGAGGACGCCCCCGGCGAAGATCGGCCAGAATCAGGTGGAAACCGGAGGGCCGCGACCGAGACCGAGGGACCGAGGACCGGATCGGGGCGGAGGCTGCGAGTCGCTCTCTGTCTCTCTCGCACTCATGCGGCTCCGTGCGGGTGCGAGAGAGACAGAGAACGACTCCCGGAATGAGTCGGGCAGGCCGGCCCCATGCATGGCCATGTGGCCGCGGTGATCAAGATGTCACGTGTCTGGTCGCATCGCAGCGCATCGCGGCGCATCGCCCGGCCGCGCGGCGCTCCCCGACGGCACCGAGTGGGACCGGTGCTGTCCGCGTTATGCGGGCAGTGACTTACACTCAGTTTCCGCAGAGCCCCGGAGAGCCTCGGAGAGCCGACCCAAAACGACCTGTCCCGAAGAAGGACTGCACTGCAACGCAGGCTCGGACTGGCCAGGGCAGACAGGCAGAAAAATCTGCCGGGGCTTCGGGTTTGGGACCAGTAACGTCACAAAGTTGGTCAAAAAGTGATTGAATCTCCGAAAGTAGCCGTTTTCGCTGAATTTGAGCGGCCACTGCGTCCGATCTAGTTGCGGCCAACGGCCTCCCTCGACGCCCTAGTATTCTTAAGACCCTACTCTTTCATGCCCTGTATCGGGAAGACGTTGACCACAACGATTTCGCCTTTGACCGCAACGATTTTGGGACCAAAGTTGGTCAAAAAGTAGTCGAATCTCGGAAATTTGCTGATTTTGCTGACTTTGGGTGGCCACTGTGTCCAATCTAGTTGCCGTAAAAGGCCTCCCTCGACGCCCTAGTATTCTTAAGACCCTACTCTTTCATGCCCTGTATCGGGAAGACGTTGACCACAACGATTTTGCCTTTGACCGCAACGATTTTCGGACCAAAATTGGTCAAAAAGTGGTCGAATCTCGGAAATTTGCTGATTTTGCTGACTGGGCGGCCACTGTGTCCAATCTAGTTGCCTAAAAGGCCTCCCTCGACGCCCTAGTATTCTTAAGACCCTACTCTTTCATGCCCTGTATCGGGAAGACTTGACCACAACGATTTGCCTTTGACCGCAACGATTTTCGGACCAAAATTGGTCAAAAAGTGGTCGAATCTCGGAAATTTGCAGATTTTGCTGACCTCAGGCGGCCACTGTGTCCAATCTAGTTGCATTAAAAGGCCTCCCTCGACGTCTTAGTATTCTTAAGACCCTACTCTTTCATGCCCTGTATCGGGAAGACTTTGACCACAACGATTTAGCCTTTGACCGCAACGATTTTGGGACCAAGAGTGAGATCAACAAAGTGGTTGAATCCGGCAAATTTGTGGATTTGCTGACTTTGGGCGGCCACTTGTCAGACTAGTGCATTAAAAGGCATTAAAAAAGTTGGTCATGAAGGGTAAAAACAATGATGATCGGGGGCCTTTTGCTGTCTTATCCGCTGGGGCCTTTTGGGGGCCAGTCCGAGCCTGCTGCAACGCCGCCAGAGCCAGGCCCTCTGATCCTAGAGTGACCACGCGTCCGACCAGACGCTCCCTCATCTGGCGAATCCTGCGACCCCGGCAGCGTAAGGCCGGACTGGCCGAAGCGGCCGAAGCCAACGACTTCCGTTTGGCTGGAATTTGACTTCCGGCTCGTCCGCGGCGCCGCGCGGCTAGGGTTGTGTATAGGGTTGCCGACCGCAGCGCCGCGCCACGCCGCACTATGCGGTCGCCCGCCTTTCCGGTCGGCAACCCGACACTTCCCTTGACCCTGGTCCGCCCTGGTCCGCCCTGGCCTGGTTCATTAGAACCAGAGACTCTTTCCCTCCTTTTCCCCCAGGACTGCCTCGCCGACGTCGCGAACCCCAAACCCGCGACAGCACCCCGCAGTCCGTCCTCTCTCTCTCTCTCTCTCTCTCTCTCTCTCTCTCTCTCTCTCTCTCTCTCTCTCTCTCTCTCTCTCTCTCTCTCTCTCTCTCTCTCTCAGAGGACAAAGCAACACCCTTATCCAAATTAAACGTGTCGAGGCCCTTTTCTCCGCGTGCGGGGACCGAAGGGACGACGGCACCACGCCCAGCAGGCTGTCTCTCTCGCACTCGCGGAGCGGCCCGTGCGGCCCGCGTGAGGGTGCGAGGGAGACACACTGCAGGGCACTGCAGAGCGGAGGACAAGGCGCAACCGCAACCGCGAACCGGACCGTGGCGGCACGCGTGCTGGCTCCTTTGCTCGCTCACGCTCACAGCACACACACACACACACACACACACACACACACACACACACACACACACACACACACACACACACACACACACACACACACACACACACACACACACACACAGCGCACTTCCACGTAAGAGACGTTACGTTTACACACGCGAAGTATGGACTTGTCTCTGTTGTGCGGCGCCGCACGGCACGTCCTCCGTGAAGTGTGAGAAGGCGGTGTGACTGCGGACTCCACAGCCTCCAGTCGACTCTCTTCTCCACCAGCCCCAGCTGCCCCAGCATGGCCCGCCTGCCTGGGCCCGGCGCGGCAGCCCAGGGAGAACAGGTGGTCGAAATGACGTCAAAATTGGCATTCTCTGCGTTCAAATTCCGTCCACTTTCAACTAAAAATAGGGACGCTGTGAGGCCGTTTCGGGGCCCTGTCTCCAGGAAAGGACCTGCTCGACTCTCGCATTCCAGACGAGGCTGCACGAAAAGAAACGAGCGAATGCAGAGCGGTTGCAAAGGCAGTGCGCAGAAGTACCGCACGCATTAATATGACGTCATGACGACATGGTCACATCTCGGCCATGAATAAAACATGGACAAAGTGAGCTGACATGCGAGAGCACGCGATGCGACCGATAACATTCTCATAACGAACAATGCGCGCGCCGCAATTAGTCGCCCGTCTCTGTCTCTCTCGCACCCCTACGGGACGGGCCGTGAGTGCGAGAGAGACAGAGGCAGCCTTGCGGTAGCGCGATGCACAGCCGCCGATTTTGCTTCCTAGGAGACTTTCTTCTTCCAGGGACTCCGTTGTGCTTGTTGTTGTTGTTGTTGTTGTTGTTGTTGCGATCAGCCTGTTCCAAATGGCCTGGCCATTTTCATACCACGCGCCGTGTCCGCTTCTCCAGAAAGCCCCTTACTTCTACGTAGGACGCGTTCCGGACGGCACCGTCACGTCACGTACACTAAACCGCGTCTCCTGTCAATCGGACCAGTCCGGCCGGCCCGGCGACTCCAGCGAGAGGCTCCAGCGAGAGGCTCCAGCGAGAGGCTCCAGCGAGAGGCTCCAACGGAGAGGCTCCAGACGAACACAATCAGTCCGTCCTGTTGGCAGCCCTGCCGCTCCCATTAGACGTGACAGGGCTGCCAACGTGTCGCACCGAAAAACAAATTGATGGCAAATCGTAAAAAACGTCGTCTTGCGTGTTTTACGGCGGGTAGCGGGACGAGTACCGCGAGTACCACGGAGTACACGGGTCAGCCGATCGGCCGGCCGGGACGGAAGAGGAAGACATACGCCGTTAGATATCGAAATCAGACTGCCGCAGTTGTTGTTGTTAGTGGCTGTAGATTGTAGTTGTTGTTGCTGCTGTGGTGTTGGTTGTTCTGTTGTTGTTGCTATTGTTGTTGTGGTGGTTGTGGTTGTGGTTGTTGTTGTTGTTGTTGAAGGGATTCTCCATAAATCGCCAGACATTTTACAACCATATCAGACGAAGAGTTTTGTGAGTGATGGGTCAAACTGTTTCCGGTGATGGCCTATGGTCCCCAACAGGACTTAAGGCCTGGTGGGTTCGACTCCCATCGGCGGTCCATTCAACTCGCATCAAACTCTTTAAAACTCGAGCAAGGGTCACGCGGTTTAGAAAGATTCGCTTCTATTTGCACGGTGTCACGGTCTCGAGGAGAATCCTTTTTTTCGGGAGGGTTGGGGGTATTATTTTTTCGGTGGGAGTACTTATTGGAACTCGGAGATAACCCTAGCTCATGGTGACACTACCATTGTCCGCTGGCGCTGCCTCGGTTCCCATGATTTGCATACGGCAGCAGCATCCTCCGGAAAAGCTCCCTTTTTCCTTCTCCCAGGTGGGAAGCCTTTTTTCTTTTTCCGTGGCCCCTGACCCCCGGCGGCCCCAGCCATCGCCACGGCGGCCACGGCGTTGGCGCCCGTCTTAACGGGTCGACGGGCGGAGGGTCCCCCTCAGGGTCCCCCTGAGTCCCCCGAGTCGGGGCCCGACCCATGTGCACGGCCGGCACGGCGCGCTGCTCGTAGGGCTGGCTCCACAATCTGATGCATTAGCAGCCCTTGTCTGTCTCTCTCGCGCCGCCTTGGCGCGGCCGGAGCGGGGTGCGAGAGAGACGGGGCGACGAAAGCACTGTTCGGAATGGGCCTGGCCCGAGGCCTGGCCCGGCCGGCGTATCGCCTTCGTGACACCTTCGGCGTGACACGGTACTCGGCTATGCCGCCGTAGGGGTGCGAGAGAGACAGACGTTCGGCCGATGGACTTCCCCGCGGCTCACGCGGCCCGCCAAGACCGCCGAGACGTACGCCCCACAGTTGGCCAGAAAACCGGCGCAGGCGGACAAAGCTCCAGACGCATTTTGAGCTCCAGAGTCACTACATGGGACTCGAACCGAGCGTCCTCCTCGTTCGGAGAGCAATCCATTGGTGGGGTCACCCGTTCGGATCGAGTCCCATTTGACGACTCTGAGGCTCAAAACGTGTCTAGAGTTTTGTCCGCCTCCACCGGTCTTCTGGCCCACTGTGCGCCCCGCTCGCAGGCCGATTATTCACAGATGAAAGTAACTGGTGTGGGAAAGGGAATCTGGTCCGAGGCGGCAATGCCAATGAGCTGCTAAGCGACTAAACGCACGGCCTGCCTGATCCGACCGGTCCCTGGGTCCTTCATTTAGCGTGTATCTCTTGGCACGGCACGCGCGCGGCGCAGCCAACCAACGCCCAGAAACTTATGGCGGCAACGTGCCCTATCATGACAAACCCCAGGCGGCACCAAAACGACGTAAGAGAAAAGATACTTTGCTCGGGGATTCGAGTCGAACGAGTGCGATGAGATATAGGCCTACCCGCCGATTCCGTAATCCGAAAATTACAAGCCGCGCGCTAAGCTCAGTGACACCCCACTGTAAGTACAGTAATAATGATACGTAAACAACAGCGCTGTTGTTAGGAGGATTTTGCAGTGTGTAGGGGGTTGCGAACTGTACCGCCCTGCAGACTGCTTGTTGGAGTCGTTCTCGTCGCTCTGTCTCGCTCGCACTCATGGGGCGTCTCGTATGGGTGCGAGAGAGACAGAGCGACGAAAACGACTCTCGAAACCATAGACTGCTGGCGGCACCGCCCTGGCCCCGCCCCACAGTGGGCCAGAAGACCGGTGGAGGCAGACAAAACTCTAGACGCGTTTTTAGCTCCAGAGTCGCTAAACAGACCTCGAACCGAACGTGTGACCCCGCCAATGGATTCCTCGTTCGGAGAGCAATCCATTGGTGGGGTCACACATTCGGTTCGAGTCCCATTTAGCGACTCTGGAGCTCAAAACGCGTCTAGAGTTTTGTCCTCCTCCACCGGTCTGGCCCACTGTGCGCCCTGGCCCCGCCCTGGCACCGCCCTTTCCATCCAAGGGGCCGTGCCAACCACTTTGCCGCCTGGCTCGCGTCCCTTGTCTTGTCTTGTCGCGGAAAGGTCACGGCGTGTCATTTCGGCCAACTTGGATTCGGGGACATTAATTATATTCCTCGGCGCGTGACGCCGCCTGTTGGCGAAGTCCGTGAAGTCCGCGAAGTCGGGGAATGTCGCCAAGGCCGAGGCGGAAAAAAGTAACGGCCAAACAAAAACAAAAGGGATAACAACATTCTTGTTGCTGTTGTTCCAGCAACAAAGCCAACCCCAATAAGCGGGGTGCCATTAAATTAGCCACTGGCTAACGACGGACGGGCCGATTGCGAGCGGCGCTATCTCCGTCTCTCTCGCACTCGCGGGGCGTGCCGGCAGTCCCGGCGGGGTGCGAGAGAGACGGAGGACCAGCCCGCTGGCGCCGCGACGGCGCTGGACGACGGCGGCGGTACCGCACCGAGCGAAAAGACACGCAACTCCACCAACTCGGCCCCTTTACGGCGGGCCTTAAAACAGCACAGTCCATCCTTGTCTCGCCAACGTTTGTTTTACGAGACGACGCATTTCATACAAATGCATTGCTTGACCTTTGCGACGCGCACGCGCGCGCACGTGTGTGTGTGTGTGTGTGTGTGTGTGTGTGTGTGTGTGTGTGTGTGTGTGTGTGTGTGTGTGTGCCGTACTTTGGCTGGAAGGGAAGCAGACGACGAGGGAGAAGGGAGGCCTCATGTTTTATTCATTTCCGGGGAGGCAAGGAGAGAGAGGGAGAGAGAGGTGAAGTGTCCCCGTCTTGGCGTGGCCGGGCGGCGCGCTGGGCGTCTCCGCCGCGGTCTGTGCCGTGGTGGCCGTGACCGTGGTGGAGCTGCAGACGTCGCTCTGTCTCTCTCGCACTCATGGGGCGTTCCGTACGGGTGCGAGAGAGACAGCGCGACTCTGGGAGTCGGTCCGCTGGAACGAGCGGACGACGAACGTGTCGGGGAATTGATTTTGGAGGCGGCGCGACGCTGAGGTGTGAAAACGCGGCGGGAAACATAACCGTTTCGCTTCCTGTTGGGGTTTACGGTGCATTTCAGAAGCAAGCGTCTTTAAAATAATACACAAAAAAAGTAAAACTGATTTTTTTAAATGATTTTTTAACAACGGACGAGTTTCTTCCGCCCGGATTGACGTGTGGAAATGGGGGGCGGATTTTCCTCAGCGGTGCTGGCTGCTCGGGCTGGCTGGCTGCCTGGCTGGCCGCTCTCGGATCTCTATCGCCGCCGCCTCCCACGGCTCCGCCTGGATGGGATAGAGCGACGCAGATGGAGCCAGGGCAAGCTAGGGTGGCCGACGTACCTCCTCACAAAGGCGCGGGCCTTCGGCTCTGAGGCTTTCACAGCCGGGTGGCAACCTGTGATTGATGAAGTAGGGGTGCCCCCACTTCACCACGAGCTCGGCCAGCCGTTGTGCCGTACTACCTCGAGCAGATTGGCATGCGGGTACTACACTGGGTATCGCAGCGCTCCGTCTGTGTGACCGGTTCCAGACTGCTAGAGAGAGAGATAGCTCGCTGGTTTCAAAATTAATTAAAAATGAAAAAAAATTAAACCAAGGGCTTTTTGGTAGGTGTTTTCGAATACGTGGTGGGAAAGGAAAGTGTTTCCGGTTTCCAGTTTCAGACTTTGCTCGAGAGAGCTCGAACTTTTCAAAATTAATTAAAAATGTAAAAAAAAGTGTTTTTAACCAAAGGCGTTTTTTTTGTAAGTGTTTTCGAATGCGTGGTGGGAAACGACGGGAGGGTCGTAACCCACTGCAGCCTATCGGACCCGAATGTGAATGAGGCTATCGTGACACCTGGACGCCCATTGCGATTGAGCCGTTGTGGAGAGGGGCGCTGCCATAACACGGCGCCTCCCAAAGCCGAGGGGAGAGAGAGAACTCGCTCTTCGGGACGTCAGGCAGGGCAGGGCAGGGCCCCGCGTCACCGCGAGTGGGCTTTCTGCTAAAGTGCGGCGAAAATCGATTCCCAGCCCCGAGACGACGATTATCGGCTGTTTATTGTCGAGTGCGTGTTCCCGACTTATATTGACTGATGTGCCAGCCAATACGCCGCGCGGCCGGACCGACTTTGAAAACAAGAGATCGACCAAAACAAAGAGAGCAGCGCCCGGCTGACGCGGCGAACAAAAAAATGTTAAAAGGCGCGGAGAGGATTCGGCCTCTCAGAGGACAGGTCCGAGATAAGAGCGACTCCCTCAGCGACACGCGCAAACAGGCCAAGCACGCCGGATTAAGCGCAGAAAAAAATGCCACCGAAATTTTGTTAAATAAGAAAATGTTGGTAAGGAGAACGGACTTGACAATGACAAGGAGCGGTGAAATTGGCCGGCATGAAGGCATGGCGGTCGGTAGCGGTGTAGGGCCGCCCGCAGCTCTCCGAACCTCATGACAATAACTCTCAGGTTCAGCGACCCGCCGCGGCCCACAGTGGGCCAGAAGACCGGTGGAGGCGGCCAAAACTCTAGACGCGTTTTGAGCTCCAGAGTCGCTAAGTAGGACTCGAACCGAACGTGTGACCCCACCAATGGATTGCTCTCCGAACGAGGAATCCATTGGTGGGGTCACACGTTCGGTTCGAGGCCTGTTTAGCGACTCTGGAGCTCAAAACGCGTCTAGAGTTTTGGCCGCCTCCACCGGTCTTCTGGCCCACTGTGCGGCCCGCCGGCCCGCCGCCCAAACACAGTGTCACGGCGCGTGTCGAGCGCCACGGCCGGAGACTGTCGTGTGATTCAGAAGAGCGAGGCCTCTGTCTCTCTCGCACCCTCACGGAGCGGCCCCGCAGTGCGAGCGAGACGGAGCGACGCCACGACTCCTCCTGACTCGCTCGCCCGGCCGGAGCGCCGCACCCACTAACCAGTTGAGGGACGTCCCGGGCCGGCCAGGACGCCTCGGAAGGGAATGGAGCGACAAAAGAGAATGGCCCGCGCGGCACGGCACGGCGCCGTCGTGAGAGGGACCGCCAAATCAGCAATGCAGACGCTCGGTGGGGGTCGGGGGAGGGGGAGGCAAGGGGAATTGACGATGGCTCATCTGCGCATACATCACCCGCACCAGGCAGCCGCCGCCCGCGCCTCGGCGGGAAACCTGTTCGATAAGGAAGGAAGCTTTTCCCCCGGACCCGCTGGGCCTGCCGGGCTGGGATTTGTTGTGTGCTCGCCGTGCTCGGGGACGCACTCCACGAAGTGCGCGGCGATAGCGAGGGCGGGGCCGGAGAGGACCGCCCTCGCTCTGTCTCTCTCGCACCTGCCCGGGACGCCCCGTGAGTGCGAGAGGGACAGAGCGACGGCGGTTCGGCGCGGAGCGCGGAGCTCCAAAGCGCCTAGCAGGGTAGGCAGGTCGGGCACTCCGGTGTCGTGCAGTGTTGCCTACCCGGCGGTCGTCGGGCGCTCACCTCGGGGGAGGAGGAACGTCGGCGTCCTCGACGGACTTCCAGGCCATCTGGAGGGTCCGGACGGCACACAGGGGGCCACCACGCCCCGCCCCACAAGGCCCCAATGCAGAACAATGCCAGCGATAATGAGTGGCCCGCGCCCCGTCAACCAGTTGCTGTTGTTGTTGTTGCTGCTGGCCCAAAGCGCGGCCAATCCCCATGATTTGCATCGCCGGGCTCAAGTTTTTGTTTTTGTTTTGTAAGTTGTTTGGACGGCGTCGCTGGTTCGGGGCCCGCCATGGCGTCGCCGACGACGGGTGCGGGTCTCTCTCAGAGGACGCCATGACCGTCCCCAGTGAGGAGGGCGGCACCGTAGCGGCGCGCCACACGGGAAGGCGCCCTTCCCGGCAAGCTTCCTGGCCATGCAGATGCAGGGCGTCTCCCTCGCCGCCGCCATTTCTCCTTCATTTAGCGAAAGTGCGTGGCGGGGCCGCGGGGGCCGCGGGGGCCGCGGATCCGCCTATGCAGCGATGCGTTGGCGCGTTCACGGAAGGGGAGGGGGAGGGGCGGACAAAAAGAACTTTGCATTCGTATTCGCAGGCCGGCAACGAATGTGAATGTGAATCTGAACCTGGCCGCCGGTCTGTGCAACCGGCCGGCGAATCCGGTTCACGCGCAGCACGCATTTGCAAGCGTCGGCTGTCAATGACTCCCGAGGGAATTACGATCGAAGATCGAACTCGGCCGCGGCTGAGAGAGAGAGAGAGAGAGAGAGAGAGAGAGAGAGAGAGAGAGAGAGAGAGAGAGAGAGAGAGAGGGCGGTGTGGGGGGATTCCGACACGCGCCGTGGTACTCGCCCGCACTACTAGTGCAGTGCCGGGCTTTGCCCGGCGTTGCCCCGGGCTGTGCCGGCCGTGCAGTACGACGTGGAGCCGCGCGCGGAATGTGGCCGACGACCAGCCTCTCGCTCCGTCTCTCTCGCACCGCAGCAAGCGCCCCGCGCGTGGGAGAGAGACGGAGCGACAGCCGTTCGGACTCGGCCTGCGGGGAGGGTGGCGCGCCGTGGCGGTGGCCTAGCGGTGGCGTGGCGAAAGGACAGGACCCCACTGGCCCAGTGGCGGATAGGAGGTCCCGCAGCCCGAAGGCCAATTAAAAGCCATCGACACACACGCACCGGGCGGCCTGCCGCAGCCTGCACACTGCGAGTCGTCGCTCCGTCTCTCTCGCACTCGCGGTCCGCCCCCTGGAGGTGCGAGAGAGACGGACGCCCTGCGGGACGGAGGGGACGCCGCGGGTGAAACCTCGCGGCCGAAACGCCGGCCACCGGAACAAATCCCAGTCAGATTCGATTATTTTTATTATTTAATTTTGTGCCGATTTTCTGTAAAAATTGTGCGTGGTGTGGTTCTTGGTTGCCGCGAGGCCGACAACGCTTTAAGCTCCAAGCTTCAAGTTCCAGGCTTCAAGCCCCTGCATGCACAGTGATGAGGGCTGCTTGTTGCCGTTCCCGCCACATTTTCGCGCCCGTGATAACCAGCTTCCTCGATATGAATATGGATGCTCGTTTAACGAGGCCCGCGACGACGGAGGGCCGTTGTTGTCTCGTTTCCGGAGACAGAGGGCGGCGTCTTGCATAATAAAATCGAAATCCGCATCGGCAGCCCCGCTTGCGGGGCAGCCTGCGCTGGATTACGTAAAAAGCAGAAACAATCGAGCGAGGTCCCGGCCGTCCCGGGTCCCGTCCCGGCTGTTCGGCTGGCAGGCCCGGCTAGTCGCCTAGTCCGTCACGGCCCTCGCCGCCGCGACGCCGCCGTCCGGACGCCGCCCAGCACACTGACTCCGAGAGTCGTTCTCTGCCTCTCTCACACCCAAGAGAGACAGAGCGACGAAGACCGCTCTCGGAGTCAGTCCGCAGAGTCGTATCTGATGGGGCGGGGCAGGTCGGGTTTCGTGTAATTATATCGAGAGCAGGCAATTCGTTATCGCCTGCCTGCTTGCCTGCTTTGCCTGCGTGCCGCGTGCCTACAGTGTGCCCACCGTTCCACCGCGGCCGACCATTTTTCTTATCGCCTTGTTTTGCCGCCGTTTGGAGCGGGCGGCGTGTTAATGCCCGCGTCACGCTCGCCAAGGCCGCACGCCGCGCGCCGCACGCTCACGCTTCGGGTGCATTTGCAGTGCAGCAGCACGCCGCGTCGCAGGCCGGGCGCAGTGGCGGAGCCGGCCAGAGACGCGTGCAGAGCTCCAGAGTCGCTGAACAGACCCGAACCGAACGTGTGACCCCACCAATGGATTCCTCGTTCGGAGAGCAATCCATTGGTGGGGTCACACGTTCGGTTCGAGTCCCGTTTAGCGACTCTGGAGCTCAAAACGCGTCTAGAATTGTTACCGCCTCCTCTGGTCTTCCAGTCCTCTCCGCGTCGCCGAGGCTTTTTACTCCCTAGAGAAGTGCCTCAGCCGAGCGACTCCGCTGAGCGTCGCTCTGTCTCTCTCGCACTCACGGCGTGTGCCATACGAGTGCGAGAGAGACAGCGCGCGGTCCGCGGCTTTCCAGTGTCCCGCGGGTGTCGCTGGGGAGAAAGCAAGACGCGTGGAAGAATGGGCGAAGCGGCGAAGGAAATTGGAAGCCGTCCCGAGGGTGATTAGGCCTAAGTGAAAAGTAGAGCTGCGGGCGCTGCGGGCCGAGGTGTCTCCGTCTCGCTCGCACTCGCGGGGCGTGCCGCGTGGGCAGAGAGAGAGAGAGAGAGAGAGAGAGAGAGAGAGAGAGAGAGAGAGAGAGAGAGAGAGAGAGAGAGAGAGAGAGAGAGAGAGAGAGAGAGAGAGAGAGAGAGAGAGAGAGACCGAAGGGGGCGCTATCCGCTCGGCAACCGTCGGCGCGAGCTCTATACGCTGACGAGTGCGTTAAAGTCTCCGGCACAGCGCACAGCGTACGGGCCTCCTGGGCTTGACTGAAAAACTATATTTGGGTTCAAAGACGTCAGTTTGATTTATTTTCTCTCTCAAATTTTGAATATTTTCAAGAAATTTTTTAAAGTTGTTTCCCGCCTCCTCTGTGTTCCCTGTAAAGTCCAAGCTCCCCGCGCGGGCGGGGGGTTTACTTTGTCGCGGTGAAATATCGCCCTTCATTATTAGCATCGGCCGATTCCCGCAATTTATGCCCCGTCTCTCTCCCTCTCGCTCCGCCATGCTCCGCCCACCGCGCGACCGGGGGCCAGAAGACCGGTGGAGGCGGCCAAAACTCCAGACGCGTTTTGAGCTCCAGAGTCGCAAAACAGGCCTCGAACCGAACGTGTGACCCCACCAATGGATTCCTCGTTCGGAGAGCAATCCATTGGTGGGGTCACACGTTCGGTTCGAGTCCCTTTTAGCGACTCTGGAGCTCAAAACGCGTCTGGAGTTTTGGCCGCCACCGCCGGCCTTCTGGCCCACTGTGCGTGCCGTCTCGCTCCCTCTTTGCCCGCCGTGTTTGCGATGAGCGAGACAAGCCGAAGAGCACTCGGGTAATATAATGAGTTCATTTCACGGCTTTTCGCTGCCGAGAGCAGCAAGTATACAAGTACAGAGTGCGACGTCGAGGTGCTCGAGAACCCCTCCTTGCTTGCACCTGCTGCCTGTCTGTCTGCCTGCCTGCCTGCCTGATTAAACTTTTGCCTCGCACTTAAAACGCAGCGTGTTCGCGCGTGTGGGACGCGGGAGCGCGCCAAACCGCGCGGCGGTTAGATTTATGCAATAGTGAGGCGTCGATGGTGTGCTTGCGTGGGGCTGCGGTGGTCGGCCCGCGGGCACACCGTAAAATCATAAAACCCGCCCGGCACACCACCGGTAGTCCGGCTTGAGTTATCTGCGCGTTCAGCGACTCGCCGCCGCTTCGTTTCGGACGACGGCGGAGAAGGGAAATGCCAAAAACAAACGACAGTGCAGGATTCAAATGAAAGTTTCTCGGAAAAACGAGACGGGGGCCCGTACTCGCCCGGTCCACTGCTCCCCTTTTTTCGTCCCCAACAACAACAAAAAAAACAACAACAACAACAACAAGCAAAACAGAACAGCAGTCCTTTTGACACCGGGCACGGACAGTCCAGTGGCTCAATTTATTTGGCGGGTACGGCCGCCATTCCTGGTACGCCGCGTGTAAACAAGAAGCTGATACAGCCAGAGATTCGCAAAAACCTCGTCCATTTTTTTTTTGCTCCGTCCGTTTGCCCACTCTTGTAAATAATTTCACACCTGCCCCTGTCGCCAGCCTGGTTGACAACTGCGACTGTCTTCATTTCGCCAACGCCGTCCGAAAACAAGTCGCCTCCCCCGGTCCCCGTCCGAAAAAAAAAGAAAAGAAACGGGAGTGGTCGGGGGTTTCGATCCGCGGTTCTTCGGGTCCGCGGCCCGACACCTCTGACCGCGCGGCCACGCCGGCACATAACGTTGGAGCTGGACGAGGATGGCGGTGTTGGCGAAGTGGGTCGCCGAATTCGTGCGCGTGATAGCATCGCCGCCGTGTCCAGCCCGTCGAGGCCCCCGCCGAGCACCGCAGCACCGCCAGCACCACGCCACTGTCGCAACGAGGAGCCATCTCCGCGATGCGACCGCTATCGCCAGCCGGCAGACTCAGTCCGAGAGTCGTCTGTCTCTCTCGCACCTTTGCGGGACGCCCCATGAGTGCGAGAGAGACAGAGCGACGACTCTCGGAGCCTGCGGCCTCCTCGACGGCGTCCTGACGCAACCTCGCCGCACCTATCACTCCATAAGGGACGAAGGCCTGGCGACCGCCACCCCGAAGAAGGGAGGGTGATGATGAACCAAGATGAACCTCAGATCGAACACGTTTGGCAACATTTTGGCAGCACTTTGAACACATTTTCACAAGTTCACATTTTCCAAAGTTTCAATCGCAACGCCTCCAGCGAAGCCTCCAGCGAAGCCTCCAGCGAAGCCTCCAGCGAAGCCTCCAGCGAAGCGCGTGTCGGACCACATCGTGATCCTGGACGGATTCGAACGCGACGGATTTTTGCACGCGGCTGCCATAACTCCTACGCTGTAATACGGCTTACGGAAGACGGGCGGCCGGCACGCTCTCTGTCTGCCTCGCACTCACGGGGTGCGAGAGAGACAGAGCACCTCACAGCCTCCCCGCCGAAATCGGATTACGGGGCCCTGAGCGTCAAGCGCGACTTGCCGCGAGTAACTGCAAGCTCTAAGTACTGGGTGCTGTGACGCGGGCCTCGCGAGTCCAAACACGGACCGCAAATTTCGGACAGAAGTAGTGGTGACTTGACTAAAGGTTGCCATCTGCCGCTCTATGCTGAGTGTCGGTCTCGCTGCAAAACCAGCCCCGCTGAAAACAGAACGCCCAGCCAGTCCGGCCCGTCCGGCCACAGATTTGTGGCGGATTCGTATTCCGGCGGTATGGAAACGAGTACGGGTCTTACTGGGCGGCTTAGCCGGTTAGGCCTGCAGCACGCTGCGGCGCGTATAGTGGGGCCATTTGTCACCACGCCGACGGGGGGACTGTTATGACCCGGAGGGCTTTCCAGCAGAGCCAAACCAGCTTCGGCAGGGGGGAGGGGGTAAGATGACAAATCTCGTTCCATGCAGCCTCAATAAGCAATCGCACAAGTCAATATCGAGGAATGCCCGTCGGAGGATTACCCGTCCCGCGCGGCTCACACAAATGCCAGGGGAGGAGGGGGGGGGGTAATCGCCCTCGCAGGCCATCCGCCATTCGATAATTCGCGTCTTTTTCTAACAATCAAGGCAACGGTATTTCAACGGGTCACCACGGTCGCAGGAACGTGACTGCAGCGCGACAGCGCGCGGCGTAGCGTCGCGTCCGATCGACTGATCGGTATCGATGCGACGCTGCCCCTGGTGCCCCGATACATGACGAGGCGATGGCTCGATGTCTGGATGCTCGATAGTCTCGATAGTCGGCACCGTTACCACGGCGTTACCACCTCGTGCCGCGCCGCCGCGCTGCCTAGCCGGGCCATCAGGCACAGTAGGAGGTGGCTGCCGACGGCCAAGGCTCGGGGCAGCCAACTGGTGTCCGGTAGCCGCCGATCGGTCGCACAGTGGGCCAGAAGACCGGCGGAGGCGGTCAAAACCCCGGACGCGTTTCGAGCTCCAGAGTCGCTAAATGGGACTCGAACCGAACGTGTGACCCCACCAATGGATTGCTCTCCGAACGAGGAATCCATTGGTGGGGTCACACGTTCGGTTCGAGTCCCGCCTAGCGACTCTGGAGCTCAAAACGCGTCTAGAGTTTTGGCCCGCATCAAAAAGGAGACTCTGCCTTGTCGCCGCTCCGCTGTGTTCCGCGAGTTGCGCCTCGCCGTCCGCCTCGCGAATGCCTACGCGGCAATTAACGTTTTATGCATGTGTTTGACTTGGGAAAGGAGGAAAAGTTTACCGGCGTCGGGGCTGGCGGGGCCAGAGGTCGCCGTGGCTTGCTGGCCTGCCGGCATGCCGTGGCTCGGCGGGGCGTATTCTGAATCGGACTCATTGTCGTATGTCTCTGGCGACGGCCAACCCCCGCAGCCCTGGCCCCTCCCAGGTCCTCCCTGGCCCCTCGCCAGCACGCCCAGCACGGCCTGCCTGGGCGGCCTGGCCGGCCGGCCGGGGCCACATCCGTGTCACTGTGGCACAGCTGTGGCTCCGGGGCCCGGGGCTTTGGCTGCGTTATGCCGCCACTTTGCCTCCAAGCCCGATGACAATTCGTTTTGGCAACACTATGCCACTCCATTGCCACTCGCACGCAAGTCGGTCCGTCTGTCGGTCTGTCCGTCTGTCTTGTCTGTCCGTCTGTCTGTCTCTGTCTGTCTGTCTGTTTGTCTGTCCATAGTGTCTGTCTGTCCGTCTGTCTGTCTGTCCGTCCGTGCGCCTCTTGTTGCCAATTAATTGCAGTAAGTGTCTTGACGCGTGGCTGTTTCGCACGCGGCCCTTCCGAGCCCCGCTTTGTTAGGGCCGAGCCGTACCGTACCAGGCCGACGAGGCCGTCCGGCTGGGCTGGGACTCGCGAGTGGGAGTCCGACAGTCTCAGGAAGTGGAGTGCATACAAGGGTTCATCACTTTGAAGGTGAAAAAAAGGGAGGAAAAAAGAATGTAACTCTGTTTTCTCACATCAGGTACGTCCTCCGTCTTGCTGTTGCTCTGGCATTCGATTCCCATCCGACACACTTTTGTTTCGCGGCCCTCTGAACGGGCCTGGCTGCTGACTCGGGTTGCGAGAAGGGCCCGCACTTCTCGGTAAGAGGAAAAATGGAGGCGATGCGTGTGCGTACGTAACGGAAGCGAGGAAACGGGTGTCGACGCCGCCGGCGCCTCCTTGCAGGGCCTGCTCTGCTGCCAGAGTCAATCATGCGTGCGTGCTCTGATGAGGCTCCCGGGTTCAAATATTAACGGGACCAGGCGGGAGTTTTTTTTTCATGTGACAATTTACTGGCCGTTTTGCCGTGCCGGCCGAAACGCGTCCATAAACTGGAGCAAAGGGTGAAAGCCCTTTCAACGAACACGACCATTAGTAGCGACACGGGCTCACAGAGGTCGCGGCGGTCGCGGCAATAGATGACCCCCCACAGCCTTCTCGGCGAGACGCGGCGCGCAAGTATGGTGCTTTCACCGCCTTATTGTATCTCAAAGCACGGCCACTCACAGGGGATACTCGCCTGCGTTAATTAATCGGGCAGTGTGCCGAACGCACGCCCACACACTCACACACGCACACACACACACACACACACACACACACGCGCACGCACACACACACACACACACCACACAGAGGCACACGCGGTTCTCTAGGTGGTAATTAGCGACAGTCCCCAATACAGGTATTCTCGTCGTCGTGCCAATACCGCACCTTCAGCTTTCGAAGCGTTTAAAATTTGACATGAACACTTTCTACGTCATGCGTCGCCTCGCCGCGCACCTGTCCGAGGACAGCGAAGCGACATGCGCGTTTCCGTTCGCGGATTCCATCCGCCTGCCGTTACTTCGATCTCTCGAAAGCCAGGACGGCAGTTGCTTTAATTTTAAGGCGGTGCCTGCGAGAGTGCGCGACGGGCCGCGACCACACAGTGGGCCAGAAGACCGGTGGAGGCGGCCAAATCTCTAGACGCGTTTTGAGTTCCAGAGACGCTAAATGGGACTCGAACCGAACGTGTGACCCCGCCAATGGATTGCTCTCCGAACGAGGAATCCATTGGTGGGGTCACACGTTTGGTTCGAGGCCTGTTTAGCGACTCTGGAGCTCAAAACGCTTCTAGAGTTTTGGCCGCCTGCACCGGTCTTCTGGCCCACTGTGGACCATCGGCCGCGACACGGTGTCGTATCCGAACAACAAGACAAGCCGGCGTCCGGGACAGCCGAAGTGAAGGTGGGGCCGAAGGTGCTCCGAGGCGAGTAGTGGACTGGTATCGTTTTCCACCCACCTTCTTTATCAGATGGACCGCCCTGCCCTGCCCCGGCCGTTTGAGTGCGGCCCCCCCGGACTCCGCCGGGGCCCCGCTGTCCCACAAGCGGGACGCCGTCCAGGTGAAATATGTGGCGTCAAAGTACAAATCTGTGCGGGCAGAGCCGGGCTGCTCGACGCGGCGTTTCGTTTCTCGTGCCACCAACGACGCTGGGGCCATGGGCATGCCATGGCAGCACATGGCAGCACACGGGCATTCCATGGGTGGCGGTGGCAGCATGGCGGCAGCATGGCCGAGCGGGCGGAGACGTCGTCCAGGGAAGCGCAGCCAGAGTCATCCTCCACCATCTTCGACCTCCTTCCCATATCCGGGACTCCGGCGGACACCGGGGCCCACAACGCTATTTCCGGATCGCCATTTATTCTTTTTTCCGAGCCGGTTGCGCCCGTTGCGTCCTTCTCTCCCAGCGAGTCATTGTTGCCGTTCAGCCCGCTGCCAGCGCCCTCTACCCACATCTACCGTCCTCCGCCGAGCTGCACTGAAAAACCAAACGTGGCAACACACCACTGGTGTGGTCAAATGGGTGCCATTTTGAACGCATCAGTTGGTGTGGTCTAGACCACGTTTGGCCACGTTTGGTGTGGTCTAGACCACGTTTGGTGTCGTCTAGACCACGTTTGGTGAGGTCTTTCCATGCAATGACCAAACGCACCAAACGTGGTCTAGACCACACCAACTGATGCGGTCAATATGTCACCCATTTGACCAGGCACCAGTAGGTGTGGTCTAGACCACGTTTGGTTTTTCAGTGTGGAGAAGGGGGAGGTGGAAATTGGAGACTTTGACTAATTGCGCGGTGGGTGCAGCGAGGAGGTGGCTCGCCTGACACATTCCTCCCACTCGGCCCGGGCGGCAAATTTAAAGCGTGGTCGCCTCGGCGTGTCATGTGCGTGTTCCACTGTCAATTTCAGAAAGCGGGACCCTGTCTGTCCTTGTCGTCGTCGTCGTTGCTGTTTGTTGTTGTTGTTGTTGTTGCTGATTTGTTGTTGTTGTTGTTGTTGTTGTTGGGCAGAAGAGGCTCGGCGCGTAGGCAACTGGAATGCCATGCCGTTTGCCGCGTTGCCGGCGAGGCGCGGCCAGGCGATAGGCAAGGCCGTAAGTGCCTGTTGTACTCGGCGCCCCTTTTAGCCTTTTAGCCTTTTAGCGGGAAAACAATGGCCTGTTCGTGTTTGCATTTTGGGCTGGCGCGGCTACGGCGCGGCTATGGCGCCTCGCGCGGCCGTGCTGCCGCGCTGCGCATAGTGCCTCGTTATCCGCAGGATTAATGAACTGCCGTTCGCTGCTCGCGCGCCTATTGGCAGAGTGTAGCGGTGCTGGGCCCGACGGCCGAAACATGCACACTGTGATTCAGGATGGTATTTTTGTTGCTTAGCAGTGTGGAGGATGGCGTGAAATAAATTGTCGCAACGCCGAGCGCGTCGCGGCGCATCGTAACCCAAACCTGATAAATGGAATGAATGGGTTTAGCCGCGCCGGCAGGGAAGACAGAGGCCGTCTACACTCGGACGCAGACTCGGATGATGAAGGAGGGGCCCAACGCGGCCCAACGGACCAACCAATCTGATTCCTTCTGGCGATGCGGCACCTATTAAACTGGCCCAATTGCAACGTGTGGCCCGCCGGGGGCTCCATGGGCACGGCCAAGGCGAGGCCAAGGCTCGCCCGCCACTTTGGGGGCTTCTTCGTCGGACACATCGCGTTCGGGGGATCTTAATTGAACACTGTTCAAACAGGTCAGGCCGCTATGGCATGGAGGCTGCCGCTCCGTTTCCGGAGTAACGATGCCCGTTTGTTAATCATCTTACCATTTCGATCGATGTTTCGCGAACGAGGTATAAATGAATCTGGGTGATATAATGTGCCTTTTATTTAGTAATCGAATAGTTTTATTTCGTAGACAAAAATTTGTTTCTCAACATTTTCTTTAATTTGTGGATTTTTTGTTCTAGGTAAATTGTCTGGTATTTTCGCCCGCGCGTGACATTCCCCTTCCCCGCATCGGAAGGTGTGCGCGTCGCGTCGGACTCCGGGCGCTAGGCTCCGGGTAGCGCGGCCCCCCACCCCACCCCCACCCCTCGACTCCAGCCACTCCAGCGGCACTCCAGCGCGGCCGTCTCCGGGAAGGCCGGCCACCGCGGACGCAGCCCCTCTCCCTCCAGCCGCGGAAGGCCGCGGTGCTGGTGCCGCGCCGCGCGGCCACCTCTTCGCCTCGCCGGCCGTGCTGCCCGGAGCCCGGCCCACCGGAGCCGCTCGGCTGGCTTGGCTGGCTTGGCGCTTCGCGGGCATGGTGCGGGAGCAACAGCTCACCGGAGTCGCGCCGCCCCGCCACCGCTCGATCCACCGCGCCGCTTCTGCGCCGTGCTGCGCGCCTGGTTCGCGGCTCCAGCGCGGGCACAGCTTCTCTCCGGAAAGCTGCCTGGAGCCGGATCCGGAGGAAGCGGCGCCCGGAGCCTCCAGCGACTCCAGCGTTCTCCAGCGACCTGCTGCCCCCGCTGCCCGCGCTGCCCCTCCGACCGTCCCTCCCTGGCCCCTCTCCCGCCCCTACCCGTTCCCTTTACCCGCGCTCGCGCGGCACCCACCCACACCCACCCCTCGTCGTCAGTCCAGCCAACGTCCGTTCCACTGAGTCACGCCTAAAAGATACCGGTTTCGATTCTGAACAAAGATAAGTCTTACGAACTTATTTGTCCCTGTGCTTGAACGGCACTCTTCTTAATTTTAAACGTCAGACGTGACGTGTGGTTGTTATGTTGGTATCACGCACAGCGGAAGCGAGGGTTGGCAGCATTTTGTTAAGGGCAAAAAGCAGGGAAAAGGCGTTTGTGGCCGAAATGGCAGTCATTAGACTTAAGGAAGCTCCGAGAATTTGTTGTATTTCTGCGTCTGAATGTAGAAAATACAAATACCTGCAATGTATAGTTTGATTTGACCGGGTTGTGATAAAATTTGTGTGGTGACAAAAAGAACTTTGAAATTTGGCGCTCTTTGACATCCGCCTGCAGTGCCATCTATGGGAAGGGCAGTGAACTGCCGTGGTGTGAGAGTTCGGCTCATGGCCGACAGAGGGCGTTGCGGACCGTTAACACTTGTTAGTGCGAATAAGCAACGTGTCTATGTACGAAATCTGAAAATAACCAAAGCCAAGGTAGTTCCCTTGGCATTTGGCCTGTGTTTGTGTTGTGTACGTCTTGTTTCTCTTTGTAGTGACTTTTGTTCCAGTCCTTGAGACGATCCGCTGTTATCAGTCTTCTCTATCATCTCAGTGACCACAAGTCTTTGTTCATTCACCATGAGAGGTAAAGTAGAGGACATCGTGTGTCTGCTTTAACAAAATTCCTCCCAGCTGATTTGGGGGGCGGACTTGTTGCCTGCTTTGTTTTTATTTGTAACGCCGTCAATATAATTTTATCCTCGATCTTCCATCAATTTTTCAGTCAGTCAAATTACCTTTGTTGAATGGTGGATAACCCTCGGACAGTTTTCTTACGACCGAAACAGTATTTTCCTTAAGTCTCATTTCGTGTGTCATCCTTTGTGCAGGTTAGGTGACAGGTACTGTTTGTAACTCCATGCCACTGTGCTCCGCTGGACGGCAAAATGTCTGATGAACCATCAGACTTTCTAGATGACAATAATGCAGGACTCATCAATGCGTCAAGAAACAGAGGTATGGGCTATAAACACTGTGTATCTGGTGCTTCTTTGTTAAACACTTAAAATCACCCTTTTTTCTTTCCTCAGAAACTGCTTATGGTACAACATCCTTAAGTCAGCCCTCTGTAGTCGATACAAATGACACCATCAAGGCCCGCTTCGTGGTGGGCTTCATGGGGTTTTTGGGCTTGGCGCTTGTGTATGCTATGCGTGTCAATTTATCAGTTGCGATTGTGGCTATGGTGAATTCTACGACTACTGATGACAATACAACCATCAGCGATGTCTGTCCACGTCCTCCAAGCCCAGATCCTAACCCTGAACCTAAAGTTTGTTGATATTTTTATCAAGCTAAAGTTTTCATTTCTCTTATTTCACATTCTAATTGTATTTTGTGCTGTCTGCAGTCTCGTGGAGAATTTGATTGGGATGAACGTACTCAAGGACTTATTTTGGGCTCATTTTTTTATGGCTATGTCCTCACTCAAGTACCTGGTGGTAGGTTAGCAGAGCAGTATGGTGGGAAGCGTATTTTTGGATGGGGCATTTTTTTTACTGCTCTGTTCACTATTCTAAGTCCTCCTGCTGCACGAATGGGACAAGGCTACTTTATTTTCATCCGAATCCTGGAAGGTTTGGGAGAGGTGAGTGTACATTTTCCCTTTGTAATTTCTTATGATTAAACCACCAATCACCAACACTTGTTTGTTTTGTCCTCATTAGGGTGTTACCTTCCCATCTATGTGTGCCATGTTAGCCAGGTGGATTCCTCCTCTAGAAAGAAATACTTATGCCGCCGCTGTTTATTCTGGTTGGTAATCCCTGTCAGATTGTATAATTACATTACAATTACACACTGTTGTTTTCAATGTCTCATTCATTCTCTTTCAATTTCTAGGATCCAACTTTGGCACAATAATAGCCATGCCACTCTCAGGATACTTGGCTTCAGTTACGTGGATGGGTGGGTGGCCACTGGCATTCTACGTATTCGGCGGTTTGGGTATCATATGGTCCATTGTGTGGTGGCTGGTGATCTATGACTCACCTTCCACGCATCCAAAAATCAGTCCTCAAGAGAGAGACTACATTCAGGCTTGCTTGGGACCTGAGAATGCACAAAGCAAGGTATACACAGTATTTTGAAGCTGATTTGTTTCTGTTTGAAAAGGAAGAAGAAGACGATTGTTTCATTTCATGTGAACTTTTTAATTTTCCAGGATGACAGTGACTTTCCGTGGGTAGAAATATTCTCCTGCACCCCATTTTGGGCTATCATGGTGACACAATGTGGAATGGCTTGGGCATTTTACACTCAGTTGACTGAGATGCCGACCTACATGAGTAACATTTTGCACTTCAGTTTGCAAGCTGTAAGTTGTGTTGTTTTTATTTTTTTTCGTTTTCAGTAAGCTCATGACCACTCACTTATTCATTTTTTTTTTTTTTTCAGAATTCTGTGTTGACATCTGTGCCTTATCTTACATCTTGGATCAGCAGCTTGTGCTTCAGCAGAGTTGCTGACTGGCTGATTGCAAAAGAGTACCTAACTCCTGTGGCCTCTTTCAAAATATTCAATTCATTTGGTATGAAAAGCCCCTAGTCTCTATGGAGAAAGCCATTTATTTCAATTGTTGATTAACTTTTTCATTGTCTTTGTTTCTACAGCGTCTATCGTTCCATCTATTGGTTTTATTGGAGCTGCATTGGCTGGATGTGACCGCCAGGCAGTCATAATAATCATGGGTATTAGTGGTGCGTTTGTTGGTGCCCAATATGCTGGTAACCAAATGAACCATGTTGCACTGAGCCCAAGATATGCTGGCACAATGTATGGAATGACTAATGGAGTGGCCAACCTTTGTGGATTCCTTGCCCCATACACAATTGGCTCAATTATTGACAAAAATGTGAGACAATATCTTCTAACTTAGGTTTTTTGCCATTTTTTGTTAAAAGAGTTTTCCACTGTGAAACTTTCTATTTTGTTGTATCTATTGCAGGAAACTGTGTGGAGATGGCAACTTGTATTTTTCTTAGCGGCAGCTGTGAATATAACAACAAACATTGTGTATGTGTTTCTGGGTTCTGCTGAGGAGCAACCTTTTAATCGCCCACATCCTCATCCAAAGCAAAACTACGACGCAGGTAAAAATTTTTTGCTACAGGATTGATGGAATTTCATACCTCAGTCTTGAACTGTCTCGGTTTTGCAACTTGGGATTCTTTTGGAATTGCATCTCAGTTTCTGGATCTCTCTAAATTTTCTCTGCTTTAATGTTAAATATGCATGCTCCTGCTGGTAAAAATTATAAACTTGCATTTCATTTCTTTGCGGTACAGAAATTGATGGACAGACAGAACCTCTTCTTGGTACACCAGAAGTTGTATATAGATAGGTACAGTATGTGTTCTCTTTTTTCCCTATTGCCAATTGCTGTGCATATTTTGTGCTTTTGCTGCATTTCCATGTGGCTGGACTGACCTGTATTAATTTATATTTTTCCCCACTGTATCTTATCAATTACCTTTTACTTTCAGGACAAAAAGAACAGCCCCAAGAGTGAGGCTGTGACGAATAATTAGTGAATTGGGTTGTTTTCACATCCTCACACTCATTCATTGGTAGGTTTTGTGAGTCTTAAAGGCTGACAAGATGTCATTTGACATAAATTAAATTTTAATAGATAACTTGTCATATTTGTAAACAAATATTTAGAACTTATGTTATGACATGTGATATTTTGTATTTTAAATACTGTCTCAAGTATGTATTTAATTCTGCAAGTGGACATGTAATAAATCATTCCATTGAGGAATTTGAGCTGAATTTGTGAATTCCAAAGTCTAAGTATATACTGGTTTAATACTGGTAAATAAGTTTTTCAACTTTGTTATTGTGATCAATGTATTTCTCAATTTTATGTTTGCTTGAGTAGACTACAACAGCAAGTGGGCTGTCCATGTTAGGCACAATTGACTTTATCAAATCCTATGGATAATGTTAGCAGTATTGATGAGATGTATTTTCCTGTTAATTTTACCATATTGTAAGGTGCAGCAGCAAACAGCATATGCTAGAAGTATTTCATAGCTAATTGATAAGTGTTTGTCTACTTATATGGTGTTATAAGTGTTCGCTGACGTAGCACAGACAAGCAGTTATTTGTTCTTGAATCTTTCTCAACGACCAGAAACTGTACTGTCGAAATTTGTAGAGGGGAAAAACTATGAGTTTTAAAGGGTTCTCCTAGTTATTGCAGGTATATGTTATGCTGTGATATTTTATGTGCTTTGCTGTGATGTTGGAGTGGGATATCAATGTACTATGAGATTTACATATCACTTGAATGTTGACCAGAGTTTGAATTATTTTGATTGTATGGAGCTACAGTTCTATCGTACATATGTTCTTTGGTGCTCTCACCTTCTGAACATTGCATGACCTTGTAGATAGTCCTTATTGAAATTTGCAAAATTATTTGTATCTCATTACAATTGCTCAGACCTCTATGCAGGTTCATCATTGATATTTTTGTCAATTAGGCCTACATTTTGGTCTTGCATATATTCTTCTGCCTATTCATGCAGGATGTTGCGAATGTTCCTACTGGGATTTGTGAAATGCATTTTCTTGGCCGCCTGTAGGTTTTTGACCACGTGTAGTGTTTTGATAATCAATAATTGTTTTAAGTGATCTTGAGGTCATATTGGCTTCACACTTGTCAAGCTCTCTTGACACAAGCTTAAATCTCAGTCAATTAATGAATGAAGTACTCTCTGACCTTACATGTGGATGAAACTCTTTTGTTCCTGATCATTAATTAAGTGGTGGGTGTTAGTTAGTTCTACACCCATGACTAACAGTAAATGACTTGTCTGCCATTGGTGCACATTGTTTGAATGATGATGAAATTTGAATAAAATATCTATTTTTTTTCATGTTTCACATTTTATTTGAGAGGTTGGTACTGGTATCTCTGGTACCCATGGTACCCACCTTAGGGGAAGGTGGGGAAGGGAGGGGCGGAAGGGGCTGAGGTGTTTTCTGTTGCTAAGCAACGGGTCAAGCTAGTATGAGAAATTCTGAACCTCCCAATGTAAATTGTTTCCAAAGTTTCCGAGGAATGAAAATTCATGTAGATTGTAAAAATATTACCTTTCTTCAGCTGTTATTAGGGAAATATTTTTAAAACGATACAATTAGTCCGAAAAAATTCAGAACGTCATGGCAAGTTTAAAAAAGAACGGATGAATTCCTCATACTACGTTGACTTCCGCGGACCCTTCAAATTTGTTTACTCCTCGACGCCGCTTGGTAACTTTGCTGTTAATTCATAATACAGACTGTCAAAAAAATATCTGAAAGCTCTTTACTGCTGTTTTGCTTCACTGTTGTCTCTGTGACTCGGTTGCTCATTTTCAAGAAGATGTTGGAGTCGCGCTCAGCTGTGTTGAAATTGATGCAGAATCAAGCTTGCAAAGATCGTTGCATAGATAGGTTTCCTCCCCCATTTAGTCGCCAGTTCACCCCATACAGACAACATGACTTTTCATCTGCTGTACGAGAGGTCTGTTCATCCCCAAGGCAACCACTGTCTGGCCTAAAAATTTCTAAAGCAATTTTTTTAGGTGATGTTGCTGTTGGGAAGACGAGCCTTGTTAACAGGTAGGTGTTACCCATGATCGTAAGCTCTAGCTTGAAATTTAAAGAATTCATCTCTCAAAATTGATTTCAGGTACTGTCATAAAGTCTTTGATAGGAATTACAAGGCTACAATTGGAGTTGACTTTGAAGTTGAACGTTTTGATATTATTAAAATTCCATTTAATCTTCAAATGTAAGCATGTCTCTCATATCTACTAGCTCACAGGATTTCTTAAGAAAATTTTTCAAGAAAACTGATATTTTTATTTTTCCTTGGATTATGATACATGTACTCATAGATGGGATACAGCAGGCCAAGAACGTTTCAAGTGCATAGCAAGTTCGTACTACCGTGGAGCACAAGGTAAAATTAAAATTAAATTTGTAAGTACTGAGTTTAAAACTAATGACACTACTAATATATCTTAATGTCTACTGTGTGTCCAGTTGTTGCAGTGCTATTTGACCTATCGAACATGTACTCATTGTCCCATTGTGCACAATGGTTGGAAGAAGCTCTAGCATGCAACACATTACAGCCAATCATTTTTTTAATAGGCACAAAGCGTGACCTTCTTGTGAGTTAAAACCATTTGGGTATATTGGTTTGAAACAAGAAGAGGTGGACTTTCTCCTAATACTCCTGTTGATATTTCTTATCCATTCAGTCCTCATCAGCTTACAAACATGTAGAAGAGAAAGCCGCATGCCTTGCAAAACAACTTGGGGCAGAATATTGGGCAGTCTCCTCTCGCACAGGAGATGGAGTTCATGAATTATTTCAACGCATGGCTGCTCTAGCATTTGACATGTCTGTTCTTCGGGACTTAAATACATTGAATACCACAGTTTCCATAGGATCTCAACCTCTATGTAAGTAAGAGCCTAATTCGTTTCATAGGACTGTACAAGATTTTCATATTAATAATGATGTGTCCAATTTACAGCTGTAAAACCAACACAAAAGAAAGAAAATTTCAAGTGTAATGGATTACATTGTCAATAGTCTATTAGCATTAAAAACCATATGGAAAAGACATAGCTTCTGAACCTGACACACAGTTTGATACCTAAAACTAACACATGCTGACTTAGTTTACTGTTGGTGTGCTATTTTCACCATCTTTCAATTTTATCAGCCAGGTACACCTTTATAGGTGTACAAACAACCCTGATAAACATAACATCACCAAGAAAAACTTGAAATCATAAACGACAAATTATTTCAAGTTGGTGACTGCACATCGTGACTTACTTATATCACTCTACAACCATAAGAATAGGCAGTTACATTCCGGTATCAGCTGCATAATAATAATACCCAAGGCAAATGCAAATAAAAATCCTCTAGTTCAGATTTTGTAGCATTTTAAGTAAGCCTTTGCAGAACTTTTAAACAGCTTCAAACCATAGGAATAATAAGTAACATAGCCAAAATGTTTCACCACCCTGCTCTAAATATGCAAATATAATGGTATGCATATTCATTACAGAATGACTTGGAAACGTCATAGACAAAATATCTCTACTGCAAACACGACCCTCCATAGAGCAGAAAATATTCACAACACACAAGTTGAGAGGTAGAGCAACAGTCATAATAAAAATGCGGAATATGTAAAATATCTTAACTTGTGCAACTTAAATTAGTCAAAGAACCTGATACTTAAAAATGAGCTAGAAACAAAGAACAAAAAGCCCCAATCCACATACCAAAACAACTACATGACGCTGCAATTATTATCTTCTGCATTTTTAGAATTCTTTGGTTTTTGTCGGTTTTGGTTCTGTTGTTGGGGGATTGGTTGTTGGTACTGTTGTTGAGGTGAGGCTGGAATGTTAATGTTTGGATAGAGGGGTGTCTGTGGTCTCTGGTTCTGTTGCTGTGTCATTTGCCGCTGGTTCTGTTGCTGTGGTATTTGCTTCTGGTTTTGCTGTGACATTTGCCTCAGATTCTGTTGCTGGAGTGGTTGATTCTGGTTCTGAAGCAGTGGTGTTGGTTTCTGGTTCTGTTGCTGTGCCGCTTGTTTCTGGTTCTGTGGTACTTGTTTCTGGTTCTGCTGCTGTGGTGGTTGCTTCGGGTTCTGCTGGGGTTGCATGAGAGGCCTTAAAGGAGCTGGCACGAGTGACCTAGGAGGTATAGCTGGCGGTTTGATAGGATTTGATGGTAGCATTGACCTTAAAGAGGCATTTTGCTGAATGTGAAGAGCAGAGAGCATCTGTGCGGCAGACGCAGCAGCAGATGTAGCTGCAGCAGCTGCCACCATTGTGTCAGTTATATTACTGAATCCAGGAGAGTTCAGTGTTGCAGGGGCCGCTTTCATACTTCGGAATTCTCGCACTTGCAAATCAAAGCCATCAGGAAAGCCTTCTCCATAATACTTCACAGGCTGAAGAAAAAAAATTATTTAGGCAAAGCCGAAGTGAGGAGGTAACACATGCATCTCAAACCAGACAAATCTTAAGCTTACCCTTTGTGACAGCACCCTTCCAACCGACTTTTCATCTTTAAAAGTGACAAATGCCATGCACTTGTGACCCACACCATGGCGGCGCTTTGAGACGTTAGTAACTTGGCCAAATGTTGAAAATAGATCCTGAAGAAATATTCAAATAACGTTAATCTATTTTAAGGTATGTTAACGTATAAATCAGGTATAAAATATTACATACTTGTAGCTGCTTCTCAGTCACATCAATCGGTACTTGATTGACGAAGACCCTCTTGGGGGCATCCATATCATCAACACTCTCAGATCCTTTATCATAAACAAGAATAAAAATTAATTATTGCATTCCAGGAAAAAAAGGGTAGCCCAGTCAGCTTCCAAAGTAAAACACTTACGATTGGATGACTCCAGTCGACTAGGTCCACCTGATTGACCAGGTGGATTTTTCTTGTCATTCTTTCTCTGACGACGTTGTCGTTTAGCCTCAGCTTTGTCTTCACGCTTTTGGCCCCTCTCCTCTTGAACATTAAGTAAGTATCCTTTCATTTCCCCTTTCTTACGATAAACAATTGGCTGGGGGCAAAAGCAGAAGTCAAATCAAGACCTGGTTGAATGTACATTAAAGCATTGGCTGCAATAATTCCATGTTTGGTAATTACCCTATTCCTCAAAATATTTTCAACTGTGAATTCGTCAGGGACATATACAAATGCACATATTGTTTGTTTTGATCCCTGAGCTGGTGCAGGAGCCGGAGCAGCTGAACCTTTTCCCTTCCTTTGCTTGTTCTTGGATAAGAATCGGACATAGTGAATCTTACCAAACTGAGAGAAGAGATCCTGCACAAATAATTTAGACAAATTTTATTTGTCACATACAGAATCACTATGACCAACACAATGAAATAAAAGTTAAAAAACATATAAATACTGGGAACAAACCAAAATTGAATGACAGAGACTTTTGTTTACCTTTATATCCTGTGGTTTGGCAAATGATGGTATTTTTCCTACAAACACTTTCTTGGATACTTTGCATATTTCAGGAATTGTGGCAGCATCAGAAACTACAGAGACACTTCCATCTGAAACAGGGCACACGTCTTGTTCACAATTTACTGCTTTTTTAGCCTCAATAAGGTCATTTGAACAGAATTGAGGTACAAACCTGAATCGTCGTCATCATCATCTTCATCATCAATACCCCTTTTCACATCTGGAACATTGCCCTCTAACACACACTTTTTCACATTCGATATGAGGTCTTCCAGAGATGCTTCATCGACAGGCTTTGTCGCCCAGTTGGACTGCCTGTCTCCTTTGCCGTCTCCCATTGGAGGTGCACTGGGAGAAAATCCATTGACATCCACGGACTGAAACATAAACCAGGAGTTACTACACCACAACCAATTAAATTTTCGAAAATAGGGATACGACTTACAGGTTGCGCTGAAGCCTGCATGTGAGAAGTCTGCTGGTTCAACAGCTGGAGGTAAATGAGGTAGAAGAGGACGCGCTCCTCGGGTGGACTCTTCTCGTCCAGGGACAACCTGCCCCCCCAGGAGACCCCCGGCTCGTCGGACGACACCGTCACCGTGCACTTCTTGGCCATGTCCAGCATGCGCTTCTTCTCCTCCAGCGCGAACAGGCGCACGCTGTTCTCCTGCAGGAAGTGGTCCAGGGCGCGCGGGATGTCCTCGTTGTCCTGGAACGCCGTCCCCGGCACGTTCTCCACGAGCTGCGTCGTCTGCGGGGCGGGACAGAAACACCTCAGTCAGGCCGTCGCGTCGCCTTCCCTCTCTCTCCCTCCGCAGCCCCGTACCTTGTCCAGCACCCCGGTCTGGGTCTTGACCTCCTCCAGCTCGCGGTGCAGGCGCGACGTGAGGCCGCCCTTGTTGACCACGGCCGTCTTGACGCTCTCCAGGGTGGCGGCCAGGTCCTTGAGCATGGCGGCCTCGCGCGCGAACTGGTTCTTGGCCTGCAGCTTGGCCTCCTGCGCGCGCTGCAGCACCACGCTGGCCTTGTCGCCGACGTCGTGGTTCAGCATCAGGCAGGTGTCTGTGGCGTCGCGCTCGCAGCGCTTGCAGTAGAACCTGCGGCAGGGCAGCGCAGGGCACGGCACGGCGTCAAAGCCCAGCCTATTCCCCGGGTATTCCCCGCGGGCCGGGGGTCGTTTTCGCCGCCGTCTCTCTCACACTCATGAGGCATCCCGCATTGGTGCGAGAGAGACGGAGCGACGGAAAACGACCCGCAGACAGTTCCGAAAACTAAACCATGCCCGTACCTCTGCGAAATGACGGAGGAGGGAGTGCTGCTGCCACTGCTGGAGCTGGAGGGGCCCTCCTCGAGATAAGGGCAGAGCAGGTAGTTGTCCTTGATGAAAAATGGTGCCTCGGCAAACGGCTGAGAAAGAACAAATACACTTGCGGTGCCGTGACTTTTTTTTTGGTGCTGCATGGGTGCATCCTTGCGTCTTTAGAGAGTTCCTTTCAAGAGTTTGCAGTACTGTACAGAGTCCAAGTTATGTGCCGACAACGCAGTCGTGCGACGAGGGGAGGGGAGGGGGAAGACCACGTCACTTTTGCAGCGAAAGGGGGGGGGAGGGGCAGGGGCGACGCCGGCGTCGACGAGTCGGCGTCCGCGGTCTGCTGTATCAGCTGGCTTTGGACATTATCGCAGGGAAAACAAACACGAACCGACCGCCAAGCGCTCAGTGTGCCGTGCCGTGACGCCCGGCCACGCCCGGGGAATACACCATGCACTCACGTCTCTCTTTCTCTCTCTTACCTGTCGGCACTGAGGGCATGTGCGGCCAGATTTCTTCACGAACTTCGACAGGCAATCCAAGCAGTTGGTGTGTCCACAGTCAAGAATTTTGGGCTTCCGCTCACTCAAGTCGTACTTCTCGATACACAAGGGACAGTGTAGGATGTCCATGATATCGGCGTTGGAAGCCATGTTTGCTGCCGACAGAAAATGAAACATCTGAGCGCGCTCTCTCCTGCGGCCGAGTGCGCCGGGTAGACTAGGCTGACTGGGATTGGCTGTAGCAGAAGCCGACCATTACATCAGCCTGCCCAAAGCAGAAGCCCGCATCCCCACACGCACAATTATTTTTAATGGAACCCGAGAGGGACCATTGCCGGTCTCAAGCAGTAGTCAAGTTTAATGCAGGATTCATGGTTAAAACTACTGTGCCATAAGAAAGCAAGGCCACAGGCAAAAGCACAGCCCCAACCATAACCCTATAACCAGTTGCATGTGTGAAAATGGAGAGCCAAAAACAAATGTAAAAGCGAAAACATAAGGGGGAGGGGACATAAATAGTCAGGTAACACAGGTGACTCGCAGTACAGGAACAATTACGAAAACAAAAAGAAAAGCTAACGTGACCGATAAGGAAACAGCAATGCATCGACCCAAGGAATGATGCATATGGAACAGTACGAACTTCTTGATACGTACCGAGACTCACGGTCAAGCCAGGCGCCGAGAAATAAGTCCGCGATTGGTGAAGTTCTTCCAGAAATAGTTGGGGGACCCTCCGTGAGCTCCACACTGGCCGGCCAGACCCGTCACACCAGCCGCAGCCAGCAAGCAGGCAGCAAAACAAAACTCTCCGACTCCACCTCACCTCTCGCTCTCGCTGGCCGACACACCGACACGAACTGGGACTGGGACTTGGGACTGGGTCGGGGAGGTCGGGGGGGACGCGGGGTGGGGGGAGGGAGACGGGAGGGGGACGGCGACGGCGAGTCGGGACTCGCACGTGAGTGAGAGAGAGGGAAAAGAACAGGCAGTTCTACTGCCAACATGGAAACGAAAACAAGCTTGAGAAGCAATTTCGCAGAAGTGGTCGTGTGGAAATAGGCATCAGGACCGAGCCACGAACGATGCTTCATGGTGACGGGCGAGTAGCAGGGCCTGTCTTTGTTCAAACCTTTTTGACTTGAAAAGAGAATCGGCGATCTCGCGTTGGCAGACTGGCGTGTGGCCAGACTGGCTTCCGGAGAGACCGGTCGGTGGAGCCCCGTCGCTCGCAGATTAGCCAACCTAAGGCAATCCAAAGAAACACGGCAAGCTACGCCGACGCACCGTAAAGTCGATCGTCGAATGGTTTCTAGCGACCGAATTGATGTGGCGATTCTCGTGTTTTAGTTCATGATCCGCACCGCTTTCCAAAAATCGTCGCACGGTACCTCCGAAATCGGCTGAGGTTGGCTATCGACCACGACATGCGACGAGTCGTGACTTCGTGACCACACATTTGAAATACTCCTCTCCATTTTTTTGCAAGTAAGTTGAGTACGCGCCCTTGGCAATTCCGAGAGAGATAACTGCGCTTACAGAAATCCGCGAAATGGCTCGGCCGCGACACTTCTTCTACAATGCTAAAAATGACTTCTCAAGTTGAGATTTAAAAAAAACCAAAGAATCGTGGGTACGGCACAAACACAAAGACACGGGATCATAAAAATTTGTGGATTTATTTCACACTAGCACAACAGTGTGAAGTTTCACACTAGCACAACAGTGTGAAGAAATTTGCCTTTCTCTGACAGCGTTCACCGCATTATCACGAGGCCAGCGCCACTGCAAAAAATACAAAATCGGTTCCAAATTGGGGTAGTATTCCCTCAAGGCGCTGATGGCGCTGCCTCGACGTTGAAGTTGAGCTGCATGGCACAGTGCACGCTGTCCAGGCCGCACTCCACCGCGTCGCCCGGTCGCAGGGGGCAGGGGCCCGCCGGCGTCCCCGTCAGGATGACGTCACCCGGCTCCAGGGTCATGTAGTGCGAGATGTACGACACCAGGTGCGCGATGGGGAAGATCATGTCGCTCGTGCTCTCGTCCTGCGGTTGGGAGGCAGAGGTTGAGAGACAGTCGAGAACGTGCCGCACGAATTTAACGAACCGAACCAACCTGCTTGAGCTCGCCGTTGACCTTCATCCAGATGCGCGTCATCTGCGGGGTGGGCAGCTTGTCCTTGGGGATGAAGTCGCTGACGGGGCACGCCGAGTCGAAGGCCTTGGCGAGGGCCCACGGCCCGGAGGACGCCCTCAACTTGTTCTAGAACACGACAGTCCTCGCTGTGTCTCTCACGCACTCACGGTACAGGTGCGAGACAAAGCGACGAAAACGACTCTCGGAATCAGTCTGCAGCGGCTGGCGTTGAGCATTACCAAGAGGGTGATGTTGGTCATGTCCAGCGCCAGGCAGTAGCCCCCCACGAAGTCCGGGGCGTCCTGCTCGCTGACGCGCGAGCAAGTGCGGCCGATGACGACGCCTAGCTCCACCTCCGCGTTGACCTGGTCACCGGCCGGCACCTTGACAGAGGCAGCGATGTACACGTCGCGGAGGGCCCGGAAGGCGGTGATGGCGAGGCGACACAGTCACACAGTGGCCGAGATCGGCCGAGATACCTGCAGGGGTCGGCCCGCCTTCAGGTACGACGACGTGGCTTTCAGGAAGACGACCGGCGCCACCGGGTGAGGCAGCTTCTCCTTCGCCGCGAACGACCTGTGGGAGGGAAGACCAGCGAGTCCAGGAAGACCGCGCGAGGCACACCGGAACCGGTTCGCACTTTCGCACGGCCAAGTCTCACTTGTAGTTGAGGCCCGCGCCGATGACCTTCTTGCCCGTCTCCACGAAGCGCTCCAGAGTCTGCTGCTGCTGGGTGGGAGCCATGGCGACGTTGACGGCGGCGACGTGCAGGGGCTGCAGGGGCTTCGGAGCGCGGCCTCGCCACACACCAGCTGTCGGCTGCTTACTACTCGGTGGGTGCGACTCAACGAAGACAGCGCGGAAAGCGAAATACACCGGCACGTGTCGCCTCGCCCATGCTTCGCGCGCTTCGCTGTGGCGTGTGGTGAGAGCGACAGAGACAGACGCGCTGATAAGGCCAGCCAGCCCGCGGGCTGTGTGAACGTATATGACCATTTATTGCTGATATTGTAAGTCGCTTGTTTGTCACTAATCGCTACAGAAGTAGACCCGGCGCCACCTGCAATGTTTTTGCACCTCGCTTTCCACAAACTCGCGAGTGGCCATCGCTATCAGTCACCTCCGGGCCATAAGGGCTTTTAATCTCTCACATTCTCTAGTTTTGAAAAAGGGTTGTCGGCTTTAATTAGCTGATGATGTTCCATCCATCGTGGCCGAGGCAACTGTTCGAATTTTTAGTGTATTTTTCAACGGGGTTGGTAGTGAATGGCTTCGTTTTTCCAGCAGCAGCCTATAGCTCCGAGTTTGTTGGTATAGTCGCTGCAGTGCCAAACTCGTTAGTTTGGGCAATTAGCGTGCCTGTGTAAGTCCCTCTAGGTATGGCACGAGTGCATGCATTGCTTGTTGATTGGGCTGCTTGCTTCATTGGCGCCGTGTGGGTAGGCCACCCCTCTGGCAGGTGTGTTGAGGTGAGTGTAAAGGACGAGGAGAAAGAAATGACATATGTCACATGAGTAGATAAAAAGTTTTTTTTTCTGCTTTCTCTTAGATGAGTATGTACAACCATGCAGTGGGCGGTAGGAAAGGGATTTGGAGGGGGGGGAGTGGGTTAGGCATGAGAACCCACAAATTATGGGTTCTCGCGTATTACATCAATACCAGCCTCACCAAAAGGAAACAAATTGAAAAAAAAAATAGTAATAATTTCCAAAAACAACTAATTTTATCACAATGTACACAGTAGTGTTGGGGAAGAGGCCAAAGGGACATCAGGACTACAAATTATGCCATATTTAGACATTGATACATCCCATTAGATTTTAAGAAGCCTTTCCGGTAATTTTCCCTCTTTACTTCTCTGCTTTGCCTCAATCTTAACATATGACACAAAAACATTCAACAATAACTTACATACACCAAGCAGTTGTCTTCCCTTAAATAATTAACTTACAAGGGACAGATCGAAAGCTAAGAATACATACAAAATATTTGTATAGTATTTCCTCTTAAACGTACGTAAGTGTTGGCTTGATCAAGCGCAAGGGAACACACCGAACTTGCGTAATACTACACCAAATTTACCCTCAGGAACAAATTGTGTTCATGTTTATACTTAACACAACAATCACTTGTCTCCAATAAAAACATAGTATGTTGTGACCCTTGCAGAAATCTGCTACCCTGACCACAACCTCTGAATGTGGAAAATGGATGAATCTTTGATTATTCTCATGAAGAAGTGTGCCATTTATCTGTCGTGGCATCCCTTGTCAGTTTACCCCCTTGTTTCCTGGGTGTTGGCAGGAACGGGGAAGAGTGTTGATGTACAGCCAGCAAGCTTCTGACCAAGCTAAATTGGAGACAGAATCATAGACATGGCAGCAAAAAGTGCAGGGTCGTCACCATTTATACTTTATAAACCTATTCCTAGTACACGAAAAGTCAATTCCATTGCAAAAAACGTACTTAGTTTAGTTACACTAGTGAAAAATGAATTTAGATGTAAATTAGTAGTACTTTTTTCAAGTCTTTAATTGTGCAAAATATTTGTTGTGCAATACATAAAACAAAGTATTTATGTTGACATCCTTTCACTTACCGCCATAACTTGTCTTGTCTGTATCCAATAAAATTGCTCGCCTTATACGACACCTGGGCATTGCTGGCATACATTTATTCCTTGTATAAAAATTAAGTATGAAAGTATTGAAATTGTTACACTTCTGGGAAGCAAGGAATAATACATCCTACATTTAATATAAACCCCAAGGGCAACAGAGCGCACTTATCATCAAAAGTTCGGTTCACTTTACAACTTTAGTAACGCCATTGGTTCAATGTAAAATACCTAACTACTAAATAATAGTTTCTAGATGTAAAAGAGACGGCTCAAATGCTTTATGCTGAACATTATTAATATAATTCTTGATTGGTCAAGAGTGCATTAATTAAATTTTTTAAGATTCAATCCAGGTAAATGAGGCAGCTCACTTTGCAGTGTGCTTTTGAGTTAATCAAGGAGGTTTGAGTCTGAAATTTCTACTACTATTGCCTAGAGTAATGGAATAATCTGTAGTGAGGGCTTGTCTTCTCCAGCACTGCTCCAAAATTATAAGGTCTGGCTGCAAATACCTACAGGGGCTACAAATACACACTCACCACCATTCATTACACTCCAATGGCTGATGGATAGCTAAGCCTAACTTATTATTGGCTAAAAAAGTCCAATCAAACCTAAGCAATCAACATAATGTATTAAAAAATGTTTTCATGACAATAATGGTTCATCACAGAAGCTGATCATTACGACAGGGAATAACTATCTTGCAATAATAATAATGTGATTTTTTAATAAGTGACAAAATCTTGCACTACAATTGAAATTTATGCAGCCAAGACCTTGCAGTGAGCTGGAGGCATGGATCAGTATATCTAAAAATTCATTTTCACCCTAGGGGCCAGGAGATGCACAGCAAAGTATTTAAAAATATGAAGCAACATGAAAATGAAACGAAAATTCATGAACACTTTCTCACTATTTTGATTGGAGAATACTTCCTCTGTCATTCCCAGAACGCAGGTGCATGCACATGAGCATGCCACACCACTTTGTACCAATTTTCATACACAACAGAAGTCCATCACGCAGAGGACCAAGTCCCTGAATCTTCGGTTGGGGAAAATCGAAATCCATTGAATGGCAAGAAAAACGACCCAGCCAAATTTCTTGCGAATCACTGTATTTCTGTTCCCACCTCCCAGGACGGCGGACGCAAAATTAAAACGTTTGAAAACACAATCTGCCATCAAAAGTATTAAGTCAGGGAGGCAAAATGACATACCGTACGCGGCGGCTTCAGTCTCCGGGCAGTAGAATAAATTTACAGTCAGTAACATGACCCGGGAAATAACATACAATGAAAATACAAAGTCGATATCAACTCCTTCGTCTCGTCCAGCTCTCTGGTGTTGTGAGGCTGCCACGCCTTCCGGCTGAGGCCGGACTGGACCGGGCGACCCGGCCGCCGGCTGAGGCCGGGGGGAGCAGTACGCAGCGCCGGGCCGCCACGGCCTCGCCCAGCACGCCAGCCAGCTCAGTACAAAAATAACAGGAATAATAGGAACAATGCAACAATTAATTACTTAATGAAAAAGGAAACGAGAGAGGAGGTGGATCTGCCGCGCGCATTACGGAAAAGGAAGAAACAGATTCCTGTCCTGGTCATCACTAGTGGTGGTAGTTCACCACGGCCGCCACGCCACTGGGCACCAGCCCGGCAGTGTGCTTCGCAGTGCTTCGGGGAAGCAGTCTGGTCCTGTTGGTCCTCGAAAAGGTCTATCATGTCCGCACCGCGCGGTGCGCATGTCCGACAGGCCGGCACTGGCACTACAGCGCGTTGAGTGCGCGCCTCGACGACGCACGGTGTCCGCGGTAGTCGTCGTCGTAGTCCTGGTGGTGGCGGTGGTCGGGTGGCCCTCGGGGTGGCGGGTGGCCCCGGTGGTCCTGGCTGTGGTGTCCCATCCCCATGTGGTGGCTGCCGCCGTAGTGGTGGCCGCCGCCGACCAGCGGCTGCTGGTTGTGGTACATGGGCACGCCGCCGTCACGGACGTCCCGCTCCCGGAGGTCTCGCTCCCGGAGATCCCGCTCCCGGAGGTCTCGCTCCCGGAGGTCCCGCTCCCGGAGGTCGCGCTCCCGGAGGTCCCGGTCCCGCAGGTCGCGCTCCCGCTCGCGCATCTCCCGGTCGCTGTAGTCGTCGTACTCGGCCGAGTGGTCGCGCTCCAGGCGCGAGCGCGTCCGGTGCGGCGCGGACCCGCTGCCGTGGCCGTACACCGAACCTGCACAACAAAGCACGCCGTCAGTCGCCACGCCGGGGTCGTGGTGGCCGCCACCATGCCGCCACGCGGGTGGCGGGGTCGCCTCGACCAGGATCACGATGAGGGAAGCGAGGAGCATGCGGTGGGGACGGCAGACCTGGTCCTCGCTCCATCCGGGGCTCCGGGGTTCGGAATGTCAAGACCATGCAAACCCAGCAAAAACCATCAGCACGCACTATGACTAGTCTACTGCTACCGCAATACCCTCACCAAAGCGCGGGACTGGGGGAGGGGGGGGGGCACCATCACGCTGCACTCAAAGCTCGTCGCCACGTCTGTCATTCTTCGTCAGCAACCCCAACAAGCGTCCGCCACAGCGTTTTGAACACGGCCCGGCCGGCATGCTGAACGACTGGCGTGCCCCAGCGGCCCCAGCGGCCCCAGCGGCCCCACGGCGCTGCCCCGTGCCGTGCAGTGCCAAACCTCTACTTACAGGCTGGGAGAACCCACCGGAAGTCGACAGGGCCGTCCCGCGTCCCGATCAACGGGCCGACCAACGGGCAGTTAGGGGGTTTGGGGCAATCACAGACCAGCCAGGCCGGCTCCCTCACGGACCTTGCCAGTGGCCGCCACAACTGCGGCCAACAGAACAAAGTAAGTTTCGATCCGAGTTTTACGTCTCGCCGCGCGAAGCTGCGAAGCCCGTTCAGCTGTTTCCGGGAGTGAGGGGGCAGCCAATAGGAAGCACGGAATACAGAACTACGCTCTGCTACGCTCGCCAGCCTAAACCAGACGGGGCAATCTGTGGAGGGAAAGTATTAACCGGAGTGTCAGCAAGCCCCACAGCCGTCTAAAGAAAATACAGTAACAATTGGTCAAGGTTTCAGCACTACTGCTAGGTGAGAGGAAATAAACAATACGATACTCTTGTGGTAATTTTCGAAGTAAAAGGCCAACGTACTCTGGTGGCAATACGGAAAAGGAATGCACTGGGTGGTCCAAATACAAATGCCTTGAATGCATGCTTTTGCTCCCCATGCCACTTTGCGCTGACAAGGTGGGCGTTGTGCCTAACTACGGTACTGATGAGTAACGATGGGCTCTGATTTAAAGTTCAAAGAGTTGCTAGGATGTCTTAAGAGGCGCGAATCCTCGGAAGGCCGACAGCATGCAAATCTAGGCGCCAGATGGCGCTAGCGTCGCTACACGCGAAGCGCCAGGAGGCGCCAGCGAGGCGCCAGCGACGCCGTACCTCTGTACTCGTGTGGATACCCGTACGCGTCGTGGTGCGAGCCTGTCGAACAGAACAACACACTTGATGGCATCGTCCGCAGCGAAGACACTACACTGCTACACACCCGGACCGCCCGCCCTTCGGTCGGCGACCGCCCTTCCTCAAAACCAAGTATACGAGAACGCCGTCGGCGGGCGTCGAACCCGCGACCCTGCACTCCGCGACGTGGGCCTATAGCCGCGCGGCTAACGCACCTGGCGGTGTGGCGTTGAGGTGCGAGCGCATGTTGTGGTGCAGGTCCGGCGCGTGGCCCGGCACCGAGTGGTGCGACGAGATGGGCCTGGCGATGTGCGGCGGCGGCGGCTGCGTCTGCGGGGTCGGCGCCGGCGGGTGCGTGGCGCGCCAGTACGTGTCCAGGTACTCGGCCACGTGCTCGCAGGCGTCCTCCAGCTGGTTCTCGTCCAGCACCACGTCGAACATGTCGGCGGGGCACTGCGCCAGCTTCTCGGCCGCCACCATCTGCACGTTGAGGTGGCGCGCCTGCGACTTGCCCCTGGACTTGATGAGGCGCTGCAGCACCTGGTGGGGGAAGGAGCGTTAGCGCAGCCGGCTTGTCGCTCTGTCTCTCTCGCACCCACGGCACGCGGAGTGAGAATACCAACCTTCGGCGAGGAGATCTTGAGGTACACGACGGTGGGCGCGAGGGAGGTCTTGGCCAGCTGCGACGGGTGGTTGATGGTGTCGCAGTCCAGCACCACCAGCTGCAGCGTCCGCGCCAGCTCGAAGATGCGCTCGATCTCGGCCTGCACCTCGGCCAGGCAGTTGCTGCGCGAGTTGGACCGCTCCATGATGGCCCTCTTGGAGGGGTTGTTGAGCAGCGACCGCTTGGCCAGCGAGATGTCCGCCATGACCCTCGTGATGATGATCCTGGGGACAGCAACAGCAGTGTCAGAGCGGCAAATGAACCGAATTTTACGTTTTTCTCTTGTTTTCGCTTGGTGGACACTGGCTAGCTCAACTTACCTGCCCTCAAAGCGGTGCTTGAGGAAGTCGAAGAGCGCCTTCTGCATCATGTCCGTCACCTCGTAGCCCTTGAGGGAGGGCCCCACCAGCACGACGGGCCGCATGGAGGGCACCACGTCGTAGGGCGTGGTGGCCTCCTGCTTCTTGAAGAAGGGCTTGCGCTTCTCCTTGGTGGGCGGCGTGGTGAGGGAGGCGGGGCCGGTGCCGCGGTTCAGGCTGTCGTTCTCCTCGCCTGCGCCACCCATCCCCACTAAAACCACAACACAGACCTTCAACACGCGCTTCTCCGCGCACACCGCCGGCAGCGCCATCCGCACTCGCACACTCGGTCAAGAAAGACTCTTTTCCGGACAGCGACCAAACCGCGCACATCACCGCCCGACTCCACCCATTGGCAGCCCACACCGTCAACAGTGAGCGTTCCAAGCGTCATGCACAGGGACATATTCGATTTGGAAACCGAGTTAGCAGCGGGCACTGTTGACGAGGCGAGGGCGCCGACATCGAGAGTTTGAGTCGGCGGCTCCCTGCGTGTTATTCGCCGGTTTGGTCGCCGTGTGTGACGTCATGCGGTGCGTTGGGTGGCGATGCCTTGCCAACACTCCGCCCGTCCCTGGCACACTCTGGACCACGCATGCGTTTCGGGAAGGGCACCAACTGAACGTGCAAAAAAAAAGGATTAAAGCGGTCCAGAGTGCGCGGCCGGGGCCGAGGGAGAGTGGCGGCGGCAAAAGGCACACGAGAGCTGTATACAGGTAGCACAGGTAGCACCAAGTCAAGGGACGGGGTAGCAGCCAGCGGGGAATGGAAAGGATGGCCAAACGGCCTACCGCCGCGACGGATTATTCGTCGCGGAAAAATTTGTGACTACAACTTTTGGACACTCCTTTCGGACTGGGCTAAAATTACAGAGGAAATACAGTGGTCACTAACAGGCAAAAAGCAACACACAAATATTTACACATTTTGGTTTTCAAGAGTATGCGTTAGTTAGAGCAGGGTCTTTTTTTTTACAAAACAACTGGGTTTGTGACATGGAAAACGGTTTTCCAAAGGTGCTTCCAGCTTGGCAAGGGTTCCAACAGTGGGAGTAAATACAAAGAGAGAAAATACAAATCTCGAATTAAGTCAGTTGAGGAACCGTCTACATGTCACGGGGCGTTTCCTGAACCCCTGTCGCTGACGCTCCTAGAGCGCCTGCGAGCAGAGGGGGTAGGCAACCCGGCCGCCACGCGAGCGTAACGGGACTGCCTACCCGCTGCTGGTCAGGCGCGCAGAGGTAGGCAACCCGGCCGCCACGCGAGCGTAACGGGACTGCCTACCCGCTGCTGGTCAGGCGCTCCACCCCGCCTCCATCACCATCGCTCACCTAGGTTGGAGGAGGACGAGGTCTTGGACGCGTACAGCTTGGAGGAGCGGGCCTGCGACTGCTGCTGCCGGAGGTTCTCCAGCTTGACCGGCGACGGGATGAAGCCCACGGGTGCGTTCTCACGCACCAGCCGCCCGATCCACCAGTTGTTGTCGTACTTCTCCTGCGGACGGACAGTTCCATCAGTTCAAGCTCCTGCCCCGCCACCATCGGCCAGACCGGCGCAGCCGGCCAAAACTCTGGACGCGTTCTGAGCTCCAGAGTCGCTAAATGGGACTCAAACTGAACGTGTGCGACCCCACCGATGGACTCCCAAGTTCGGAGAGCAATCCATTGGTGGGGTAACACGTTCGGTTCAAGTCCTGTTTAGCGGCTTTGGACCTGCAAACGCGTGTAGAGTTTTGGCCACCTTCCCCGGCCTTCTGGCAAGTCCACTGTGAAATGCTCACCTTGATGTGCAGGAAGTCGCGCACATCGAAGGAGATGGCGCTGCCGTGCACGGGGGAGTCGTCGTCCACCTCGCCGTCGTAGCTGACATTGGTGCGGACGGCGAACGCCACCGGCTTGGACTGCAACGGGGAAAAAGAGTCAGTCACACTGTCAAAAAGGCGAGTCGAGCGGCTAGAATTTGGCTGAATTTCGACTCCCAAAGTGTCAATTGGGCTCAATATTTTTTACAGTGGAGTGGCCGCTCCTACGCGACCCTCCTCCTCAATACTCCAAAATGGGCACACACGGCCATAGCTCACACAGGGGCAGGGCCAAACGCACGGCCGTTATAGCCACTCGTCCAAACTCTGGTCCGAGCGCCCTGCCCTGGCTCATTCCGAGAGTCGTTTTCGTCGCTCTGTCTCCCTCGCACCCATGGGGCGTCCCCTGCAGGTGTGAGAGAGACAGAGCGACGACAACGAGTCCACCGACAAGGCCGTCATCCAAGGCCGTCCAAGGCCCTGCTCCTGGCCCAACTGGAGTAAGCGGGCCATGGCCACGCGAAGTGGGGCACAACTAGCAGGAGGGTGACAAGTGTCTGGATGGGATGGCCCTGACTCTGGAAGGGGGGGGGGCTGCTTTACATGCAGGAGCGTGGTTCCAGCCCCAGATTCCGATCGGAAAGCATTGGCCACTTCGTTTCTGCCCGGGGACGTCAACAAATGCGGGCAAAAAGGGGATATTTTTCTCTTTGCGGTTCGCACTTACCTTTGCCTTTTCCAGTTGGCCCAGTGCTTGCTTCTCCTTCTCCCTGCGGATGCTCTCCTTCTCCTCGTCCAACGACAGATCCGAGGAAGGCTGGGAGTAGTTCGAGTCGGCGGAGCCCTGAGAACCAACGCGCAGAATTAGCAGTCCGCCCCATCTCTCTATCTCTTTTGCACAAAAAATAAAGAAGTGTACAGCTGCTAGCGAATTGAAAGTTTTCAGGCTCTCCATGCTTGATGCTCGACGCATCAAAAAACAAAAGGACAAAAGAGAACAAAAAAACACCAAAAAATATGAAATGAGGTTGTTAACACGTTCACTGCAAGCAAAATAAAAACACAAAAAAATAACCAACAAAAAAACCGTGATCGTCTATCATGTCGCAGCGAACGTGTTAAAAGCCTTCCTCGAGTTTGAAAGGCCAACAAATGTTCTCCAGTTTCGTCCGCAGCTATAAATGCGGGATGAACAGACTATACACGGGAGGCAGGAAGGCGCTGAAAAACGATGTAAAGTGAAATTGCTAATCTAATGCGCTTTGTGGAGCGATGTGGAGCGATGTCAGTAAGCAGGGGTGAGAGCGGAATGGAGGGCCACTCCACTGTCGCACGTATTGGGCCGGGATGCTTTAAGCGAGTATGAAGTGCGTTTAAGTGTCGGCTAAGTCACACCGGAGCACGTGGACCAGAAGACCGGTGGAGGCGGTCAAAATACCGAATGGGTTCTGAGCTCCAGCGTCGTTAAATGGCACTCGAACCGAACGTGTGACCCCACCAATGGATTGCTCGCTTAACGAGGAATCCATAGGCGGGGCCACACGTTCGGTTCGAGTCCTGTTTAGCGACTCCGGAGCTCAAAACGCGTTTAGAATTTTGGCCAGTCAGCTGGCCCACTGTCCGCAGTCAGAGAACACTGTTGGGAAAATGAAATTGGAGAAACGAGGTGGGTTCGACTCCGCCGTCATGGTGTGGACCGAACGAGTGCCGAAACCAAGCCAAGAATGTTGGTCGATATTTCACTCTTTTAACAGTGGACGCTTAGGCGTGGGTCCGGCCGCACCGGCCGCGCCATGCCATCACGGAGAAGGCCAAGAGGGAGGCGCCACTGCACTGCCGGGGCTGGCAGGCTCACGGCACGCCGCGGCACGCGTCCAAGCGAAGCAAACCCGCCGGACCAAATTCGCCCCCTTTAATAGCGAAGGCGGCATGATGGGTCGATCCGCCACCCTTCCCCTCCCCTCCCCCTCCTCCCTTCCGAGGGCCGAAACGGAACGCAGCGATGCAAGCACGCCCTAAGAATAGCAGGGAAAAGGTCCAAGGACGGGGCGGCGAGGCAGCGTGCGTGAATGGAGTGGGACCAGCGGGGCCAGCGGGGCGGGGCACAGTGGGCCAGAAGACCGGTGGAGGCGGTCAAAACCCCGGACGCGTTTTGAGCTCCAGAGCCGCTAAATGGGACTCGAACCGAACGTGTGACCCCACCAATGGATTGCTCTCCGAACGAGGAATCCATTGGTGGGGCCGCACGTTCGGTTCGAGTCCTGTTTAGCGACTCTGGAGCTCAAAACGCTTCGAGAGTTTGGGCCGCCTCCGCCGGTCTTCTGGCCCACTGTGCGGGGCGCTAGCCTGCCTGAGGCCTGCTTGCCTGGGGCCTGGCGGCCCGAGGTGCCTGGGGGTAGGGTCGCGGCAGCGCGTTCACCTCGCAGGGCCGCGCAGGGCTCGCCGCGCGGAGTACCGCGGAGGAGCAGGGCCCGGAATGCGTTTACCGCAGCGGGGGAAAACACCATCCTGCGCCCGAAGGGCCGAAAGGGAAGGAAAAAGCGTTCGAAAACATTGGTGCCCTCATCGTCGCTCTGTCTCTCTCGCACTCCTGCGGCAGCCTCCGGAACGCGCCGTGAGTGCGAGAGAGACGGCGTGCGGTCAGTGCGACGCGCCGCGCCGTGGCCCGGCTGGCTTCTTCTTAATGACCCCCTCTCCCCTCTCCGTCTGCTTCCCGATGTGCTGCGGACTGATTCCGAGAGTCGCCCGTCTCCTCTCACACTCGTGGGGCGTTCCGTGTGGGTGCGAGAGAGACAGAGCGACGAAGACGACTCTCGGAATGAGTCTGCTGGCGTGCTGGCGGTGCCTCGTCCTCGAGGGATGCTGTGGCGCTGTCGCCATGGAGACGGTGGCGTCACCACATCAGTCTCTGCCCCCCCCCCCCCCCCCCCCTCGATGCGTGTGTGCTGGGCTCGCTGGGCTACTCGGCGTCTGCTTCGTGTCTTGAGGCTCTTCCTCCTGCAGCCCAGTGGACTGATTCCGCACGGTCTCTCTCTCTCTCGCACCCGAATGGAAGACCCATGAGTGCGAGAGAGACAGAGCGAGGACTGCCCTGGACCGCAGGCTCGCGGACGGCCGCAGATTCGTGACGAAGCGAGGCAGGGCGAGGCAGGGCGAGGCAGGGTGTTGTCGGCCGGGCCTAGGCCCAGTCTTTTGTGGCGACCCCCTCCGCACGGCCATCCCCGTCGGCACGGCCCGCACGGCCCGGCCGCCGCAGTCTGGTTCCGAACGAGGGCTTCGTCGTCCCGTCTCTCTCGCACCCCCGCGGGACGGCGCATCGGTGGGAGAGAGACAGAGCGACGCAGCCTGCAGGGCGGTCCGGGTCGATAACCTACCGTGTTATGCCCTACCCCTCCCAGTGCCAGGCTCAGCTGACTGCCTTGTATCGCCCGTTTCGCCGCGTTCACCGCGTTTGCAGTGGTGCTGCCCCGCGTGGAGTCGGCACCATCCACACAGTGCACTCCACTGCAAAAGGTGGATCTCCGTTTTAACAGTGGCGCCTGAATGTCGAATGGTCCGACACATGGCCAAATTATGGCACAAAAAAAAAAACAAGTGCCGACGTGACAAGAAAGTGACGCCCAAATGCGACATGGGCACGACCCATCGATATCTGGCGTGAATGTACCACGAGGATCGGTGCCTTCAATGCGTTTCTTCGGAAAAGTCATGCAAAAGTGAATAATTACGACGTAAGTTTTTGTCCATCATTTTCTCGCGCACAAAATTGAGCATGCGCGTGAAACGCACAACGCACACTTTCGTACCGAGTGCGGCGCACACATTCGAGCATTTTAAAACGCATGAATAATTTTGTGCAAAGCTTATGCACATAAAACTACCTTGTAATTTAGTGCGGGCGTGACTGAAAAGTCACGCCGAAAAATTGGTGGGACTGCTGAGTCGCGTCGATTCTTTGAACGTCGTTATGCCATTTTTTTTGGCCTGAAACGGCACGAAGTCATGACGATGCATTTTCAGTGTTCGCAGCGAGCTTGAGTTCAAAATGAAAGGGGGCTGATTTCTCGATGAGTGAGTGAAAGTGAGCTGGCCATCTACATGCAGTGCAGCCGCTATCAAAAAAATAAAAAACTCTTGGTGTGCCACGAAATTGATTTACAGTGTAGCGATTCTTTTCGCCTCTGACTCAAGCCACGTCTTGTAACAAAGCATCAGTTCGACAGTAAATAAAATTGTGGATTTTTATTTTGTAACGAAGTTATTTAGAATTTATGCATCATTTATATTCGTATAATTTAATACAATTTCTTTTAAATAAAAAAGCCCTTTGAACAGAAATGAATCCTTTGTCTCTTTAGAAAATCTGAATTGCGGTCGACCGGAACAACTGTACTTGTAACCTCGAGAGAGAAAAAGACACAAAGAGAGAGAAAAAAAGAGTCAGCTATGCAAGTCAGCTACAGAAAGTTTCGAAGAGGAAAGAAGTGCACAGCCTCAAATGAAAAATAAGGAAGAAAACTGTAAATAAATTTCCCAGCGGTTGGGCCGGGCCAGGCCGGGCTTGGCCTGCGATTGGGCCAGTTCGGCCTGGGCCAGGGGCCTCGGCCAAGAGCCTGGTCTTTACCGGGTGCTGCAGCCCTTGGTGCCTGTCGCCTGCCCTGGTTCTATCGCGCTGCTGTAGCGGCTGGCGGGTGGCCATGGGTCTGCTACGCCACCGGCAACAAAACACAGTGAAAACCACAGTGTCTTTCCCCAAACTACGCTGTCAATCCCAAACTAATTGCTAAACTGCTCGGCCAGCCAATGGGTTTACTTCGTGCCTAAGTTTTTCTATAGATTCCTGGTACTAAAATGAATGAGCGTAAGAGGCGGCTTCAAGAAACAGGACTGAGCAAATCTCAACAGCGTAGTTTTTGGACTGATCGTCTCCCTGGCTTCGAATCCCAGTTTGAAACGGGCTCACGACCAACGAAAGAGAAGCGTCGCTTTGGCATGGAAAGTGTATTCATGACACTCCGCCGCGACCTGACGTTGCAATTCAAACTGGAATTGGAGGGCTCTTTCCTACTCTACTATCGAACCGCAGCGTTCTAGACGGCCTTGCGAAAGCTTCCGCGCGAACCTGCCAAACACTCACAAACATCGCCTCTGTGGATCACGGCCCTGAAATTTGGAGCGGATAAACCTGAAAGTACTACTACTACATCAGACAGGAGGCAGGAACTACTTTTCTGCTCAGCATTGGCACTCCTCTTTGGACCTTTCTCGGTGGAGCACGAAGCGATTCCAGATGGCCTGGACAAAACAAACAGCACACTGTTCGGGCACCTGCACTGGAAAGCCTGGCGACTTCATACGACTCCATGCGTCGATGTGCCTCATGCCGCTCGAACCGAAAACCACTCTGGACCGATATTAGAACCTCCAACGCTTTCGGATTAAGCGAAAAGGACGAAGAACAATAATGCCAGTCGATTGACCGAACTTCTTTTTCACAGTGTACTTGCGGACAGTCATGTTCGGAGTTGTCCTCCTCGCCCGAGGCGCCTTGCCAGCTTCGCGCCAAATCGCGCAAACCGGGCAAAAAGTCTTTCTTTTCGTCTGCAGGCCAGTGATTCATGCCCGCCTGGCGCCAGTCGGCCGCTGTCTCTCTCGCACGCCTACGGCGCGCCCCGCGAGTGCGAGAGAGAAAGAGAGACGTCAGGCACGGCGCGTCGCCATGGCAACGCACGCGGCGCCAGCCCGGCCGCGCCAGACCGCCAGACCACCAGACGCACTGCAGTAGAATCAAATTCAAACTTTTTGGCGCGCGACGCGTTTGGCGCCCGGAGCCGGGCCTTGTCATAACTCGCGCCCAGCGGAGCGATGCCGCGCAGTGCTTTCTGCCTCGTCGCTCTGTCTCTCTCGCACCCCCGGGGGGCGCCTACCGCGAGAGAGAGAGAGAGAGAGAGAGAGAGAGAGAGAGAGAGAGAGAGAGAGAGAGAGAGAGAGAGCAGTGGCCTCCCTCCAAGTTTCTGGAGTCGCTCTGCCGCTCTGCCGCCATGCGCCCCATCGACTCGACGACTCCGACGCCGGAAGGTCGGGGGCCCGTCTAAGCTAGGCGGATTAAAGTACCAATTATTAAGTTTATCCGCGGGCCGGGCCGGCGGGCGGGGCGACGCTCAGACGCCGCGCAAAGGCGCTCACGCAGAGACGCAGGAATAAAAATACATTCCAACTATGTTGTGGTTTGAAGTGGAGAATATAAAAAGGTGGGTTGGTTCAGTCAACGAACTTTTGACAGTCCACGTTAAAAACGGAACCTGGTTTTCCCAGGAAGCCAATGGTGAAGGCATAGGCGATTTCCAGGGAGTTCCTGGGAAAACCAGGAACCGTTTTTACCGTGTCATTTTAAAAGGGTCTTATACTTGATGGGCCATAGCGGTAAAGAACAAATAGGACTATTGCTCCAACTGATACTTTTCCTCAACTAAGCTTAGCGACGGGACAATTAAAACGAAGAGCTTACTTCTAAATCATCTTATTCCTACAAGCGACGACGTGAATCAACAAATAGTTTTCGCTCTCTCCGGCCGCTCGGCGCGGAGCGCATTTCCGCGAATCGCCGCGGCGACTGGCGACTGTTTTGAATCACAGCACGGACTAGACGCGCCTCAGCCGGCGCCAAACCGACATGCTGAAGTCGCGACCGTGACGAACTGTCTGCCTGTCTGTCTGTCTGTCTGTCTGTCTGTCTGTCTGTCTGTCTGTGTGTGTGTGTGTGTGTGTGTGTGTGTGTCTGTCTGTCTGTCTGTCTGTCTGTCTGTCTGTCTGTCTGTCTGAGAAAGAGAGACAGACAGACGGATGGACAGACCGGTGGACAGACAGAGAGTGTGGTGGACACGTGTAGCCAATGACAGCACGACTCCCATCGCAGCACAACGGAGAGCACACTCTTCGAAGAGTGTTTAGCGGTGTGAGGGAGGGAGAGGGCAGACGCGCGAGCTGGCGAGAGCCAAGCGAAGAGTGTTCGTGTGATCACTCATTCGATCACACCAAGGTTAACGCCGACACCGCGCCGCCCGGTCGCCAGGCCGCCAGGCCGCCAGGCCCGTCTCTCCACCTTTTTCCTCCCGCACGCGATGCGTGGACGCCCACTCGGCGGTCTCTCTCGCACCCTGGCCGCACGCCCCGCGAGTGCGAGAGAGACAGAGACAGCTGGACGCGCTGCCGAAGTGGGAGAGTGAATGAAGGACGAGGAGGCCGTCCGTGGCGCCGAACTGGGTTGCCACTCGTCACCGCGGAGCTCGGACGTGGCGCCGCACTGCAATGCTGTGCAATGCACTGCCATGGCACTGCACTGCCAAGCGACCGCGGTAATCAGTTGGTAACCCTAGCCTGCCCTGGCGGCGGCCTGGCGGCAAGGCGGCGAGGTCCCATCCGGTTTATCACCGCCGTCGCCAGATCGCCAACGAGGCGTGGGCGCGTACGTGTCAGAGTGTCTCCCTCGTACCAAGGGTCAGGCCCGCCAGGCCGGCAGGCCACCAGGACGGCAGGACGGATGTGCCGTGCCCTCTCGCTCGCACACGTGGAGGGTGGGGCAGGTCAGGACCGCGTCAGTGACGCGAGCCGCAAGCCCTGAGTGAGTGTGTGGGAGTGTCTGTGTGCGCGCGGCCTGCGGTCTGTGTACCTAACCTAGCGCGCTCAAAGCACTTCCCGCACATTCCTCGAAAAGTCAGGAATAGAACGCGCGGTGCAGCCCCGCTCGGCCGCGCTTTTTGTTCCGACGCCCCTTGTGAACCGGCTCTCGAAATCGGAGGTTTGACGGGGCTTTCGCGAGGCACAGCTGTACAGCTGGTACAGACACCCGGGGGCTTGGTTCCGGATTCGAGACATCCCCTCCCCACGGGCCGGGAGGGACAACACCAAAGCTTGCCCCAGCCAGCTGTACCTGCGTGAAGAGCTTGTTGTAGCCAGCCGGGTGCTGGTTGTATCCCAGCACGGTCCTCTGCACCATGCTGGGCCGCGGCCTCCTGGACGACGACGACGAGGACCCCGCTCCCGCGCTGCCGCCGCCGGGGCCGAGGCCGGGGCCGAGGGCGCCGAGGGGGACCGGCTCTCCGGGTGCCTGGCGAGGCAGGGCCCCTAGCGTCGCCTCGCGGGACAGGGCCCTGCAGGCCGCGTCCTCGTCCCACAGCTTGGCCTGGAGCAGGCCCCACCGGGCCGCATGGCCCGCGGGGCGTCTGGCCCGTCGGTCTGGCCGGCCGCGCTGCCTGGCTGCCGCACTCGGCGCTCACTGTCGCGTTGGACGCGGCGGACGCGGCGGACGCACTAGACCGGGGAGGGCGGGGCTGACGGGGCCGACGGCGCTAGTCCGCCCTGCCGGGCCGGCCTCCGGCACCGCCTCCGGCACCGCCTCCGGCACGACCAGCCGCACCAGCCCCATGCAGGGGGAGGGCGACGTCGCACCGCGACCCAGAACCCCACCGAGGGCCAGACCACGACGAGCCTTCCGCGTCCCGTTTCGCGTTTCGCGGAGCCGAGCCGCCGGACCGCACCGCAGCGTAGCGCAGCGCGCCTCGACGCGGGCCTGCTCCCGCTAGCACTGCGTTACTGCGTTTGCGTTACGGCCGCGCCGCTACGACGCCCCGCCCCGCCCCGCCCCGCCCCGCCCCACCCCCGCCACCACGCCACGCCACGCCCCTCCCCCGCCCCCCTGCTCCAGACCGCGGCACCCGCGGCCACTGCGCCTGCGTTGGTCGATCGGAGGAGCCCCCGACCGGGCACCGTCGGCACCGGGCCCGACCAGCAGGCCGAGCCGCGGCGCCCGTAGGCCCGTCTCTCTGTCTCTCTCGCACCCGTGCGCAGCGCCGCAACGCCGTGCGAGTGCGAGAGAGACAGAGAGACGGAGAGATGGCCCACAGCCAGCCGCGGCGCCCGGCAACGGCAGTGTGTCCGCTGAGTGTCCAAGGCGTCCAGTGCGTCTGCAGGGCAAGCAGCAGACTGATTCCGAGAGTCGTCTTCGTCGCTCTGTCTCTCTCGCACCCATAAGGGACGCCCCACGAGTGCGAGAGAGACGGAGCGACGAGAACGACTCTCGGAATCAGTCTGCTGGGCAAGCAGGGCAAGCTGCAGGGCATGGACCGGCCATCTTGACCGCGAGTGCGAGGGAGAGGAGGAACGTGGGGCTTTGGAGTGGATGGGAGAGAGAGAGAGAGAGAGAGAGAGAGAGAGAGAGAGAGAGAGAGAGAGAGAGAGAGAGGAGAGAGGAGAGAGAGAAGGGATACGGAAAGAGAGGCGATGCACGAATGTACGCCACGTCACGATCGGCGCGCCGCGGCGTGGTGTTGTGTGTACAGCCTACTCCCACTCCTTACTGCAGTAATCATTCATTCTAGCCGCAGCCAAAACGCCCTGCCGGCCCTGCCGGCCCTGCCCAGGGATCTGTGGCCGCCCTGGCCCTGCCCGAGAAGGGCGGAGAGAGAGGGAGGGGGAGAAGCAGAGAGGGATGGGGAGGGGGGAGAGGAGAAAACGTGGAGGGAAATCACGACAAGGGTTGTCGTTGCGCGGCGGAAACTACCCGCAGCACCTGGGGCGTAACAAGCGCTTGGCACGTCCGCAAACCTCGCCTTGGCCGAGTGGGCACGGCAGTCGGACTGCAGCGCGCGAGATCGCGGTTCGAATATCCGGGTTTTGAATTCTTTTTTCGACAGCAATGAAACTGGATTTGAAAACGGCAACAAATGGACTGCGATTGCTGCCAGCACGGCAGGGCGAGCGGTCCGCTGCAGCCGTCGGGGAGCGTTCCGGCAGCTCCAGCAGTGCCTCTTGACGGCGGGGGCCCGTGGGACCCGGGGCACGGCGCTGGCGCTAGCGCGCAAGGGCAAATTGGCCTAGATTGTGCCGGCTAGAGCGGGCTAGAGCGGGCTAGCAAGGGCTAGCAAGGGCGAGAGGGGAGGCCTGACAGGGGGAGGTTCGGGGAGGTTTCTTCGTTGTGGGGTTGCAGCCCCTCTCCGATCTTCTGTTCAATCCCTCAATACGCGTCGCGCGCAACCCCCATCACCACCAGCACCGGGGAAATGATGTGAATTTGCTCTGTCTCTCTCGCACTCCCAGTGAGCCGTCAGAGCGACGCGGAATCATGTCTGCTGCTCCCCATTCAGCAGCGGATCAAGGCGGGACTGGGATGAGAAATGCCGCGGCACTGCTAAACAGTGGGGGCGTACGAACGGACGTACACAGGAAGCTGGTGCGTCAAAAGACCGGCACTGGCTTCCGGCCAGGACGCCACTGGCAGCGCCCACAGTGGGCCAGAAGAACGGTTGAGGCGGTCAAAACCCTAGACGCGTTTTGAGCTCCAGAGTCGCTAAATGGAACTCGAACCGAGCGTGTGACCCCACCAATGGATTCCTCGTTCGGAGAGCAATCCATTGGTGGGGTCACACGTTCGGTTCGAGTCCTGTTCAGCGACTCTAGGGCTCAAAACGCGATTCGAGTTTTGGCCGCCTCCACCGGTCTTCTGGCCCACTGTGCACCGAGACTTGCCCAGTCTCGCCTGCCGACGGGGCCAAACGGTTTCACCGCCGCTAACGTGCTGTTATTCGAACACACGGCACACACAGCTGTCAGAGGCTCGTTCGGTTAGTGCGTTTAGTTTGGCGAAAAAAAAAAAAAAAGAAAAACGGTTAGAACGTCGGGATTCGAACCACGTCCCGCGCGTACCTTGCGCCGGTGGCCGAAGCTCTTGTAATTCTCCTTCCGCGCCCCCTTGCGGAAGTGGGCCACTTTGGTCTTGGACGCCATGGCCGGCAGGGGCGGGCCTGGCAGGGGTGGGCCTGGCAGGTGCTGGCCCCGCGCGCTGTGCGTGTCAGTTCAGTCCAGTTTGCGCTGCCCGCGCTTCACTTGCCCTCACTTCACTGCGACGCCGAGGAGCTCTGGCACTCGGGCTTGGTCTGCCGGCCGCAGCAGCAGGTCCACACACATCTGGAACGGCAAGGGGCGGCGTGGTGTGGGCGACGTGGGCGACGCGGTCGGTGTGGGCGAGTGGGCGTGAGGGCGTGTGGGCAGCGCGAATAGCGTCACGGCGACGAGTGAGCCGAGAAAGGGCGGAAAGGGGATGGATCGACCCGAGCCAGTTTTTGGAGGTGACTGTCACCGGGCCGGTTCGGTGCGGCCATCGCCGAAGACCGAAGATCCGCGGCACGGCACTGATAAAGTGGACTCGGAAGAGCACTCCGTAGCACTCCGTGCCTCGAGTCGCCCAGGGACACTCACGCTCAAAAGGACCGAAAGTGGGACAGCTATCGCCTCGTCACCGGGACTTCCCTGGCCGAGCCACGGCCACGCCGCCAGGGCTCGGCGGGAACCTCCCAAAGCGAACCGCGAACCCCGGGACCTCGACCCAAACTAGCAGACGGGGACACTGGGACACTCACACTCAAAAGTGGAGAGTGTTAGTGAGAAACCTGAGGCCGTTGGCGGAGTTGTTGCGGCGCTCCCGGGCGTGCGCGGCGGCCTGGGCTGGGTCCACGTGGTAGCGCCCCATCCGCGGGGGACGACGCATGGACCACCGGGAGGAGAAGATGGAGGGTAGCATCATCGAGGGCCGCGTTTTGAGGTTAGGGTTCGGCCGCCGCGCCGCCGCGCCCCGTCCCGACGACACCGTGGCCGTGAGGAAGAGTCCGCACTGTCCTCGGTCGTCCGGTCCGCATTTAGCAGCGTAGCGGCGAAGCAGCGGCCAGCCCGTGCTGCCGTTCGGTCGCCCTCCCGGATCACCACGCCGACGACGAGGTGCCGAGGTGGCCGACGACGCCGCGGCAGTAACAGCCCAGCGGCAACACTCGACCGGCCGGACAACGCCGTGACACCGTCGTCACGCCGAGGCGACGCGCTCGTGACACGCACGTCACAGCGAGGTGGACGCGGCCCGCGCTGCAGCCTGGCGTGCACTAGTGCCACTACGGCCCAAACGAAAACCGGCGGGGACCGCCAAGAGCGCCGGGACGCACCGGCCAGGAAAAACGCGACACGGGCCAACCGCGGCGTGGCGCGGCGTGGCGGGGCGGGCGGGGTGCGGCGGGGCGGGGCGGGGGGCGGGGCGGGGCGGGGCGGGGTGCGGCGGGGCGGGGCGGCGACCACCACGTGACTTAAACCCCCGCCAAGGCGAGAAGCGAACCCCAGCGGTGGCGGAGGACCGCACAGCTGCTAAAAATAAGGGGCGGCGGTGGACAGGGACACGGCAGTTCGGCCAGGCAAGCGTTTACAGTGGCGTGGCTGGCCAGACGCGCCCAGGCACGGCGCGCTAGACGCGGCCGCTCTCCTCGGACGGCATTGCTTGCGCCGAAAATTTCAGTCTTGCGTCACGATACCATAACAGGCACCTGCACTGCATCTTACTTTGTACCATAGACTCAGGTTGAACCTTTACAAAAATAAATTTAATAACGATTAAAAATAAACAGTGTGTCGATGTCACATCAAAGTTTGACGAGTGCGTTGTGGGCTCCAATATCGGTTCCAGAGAGGTTCAGTTTCGTTCTGTTGTTACCGCCAAATGCTTGCTGCAAAGATTGAGATTAGAGACAGGGCGTTGCGACAAAGTCAGCGAATGAAACGGATTGACGAAGGTGAGACGCCTACCTGATGGACCAGGCGAGAAGAGCTCATGAGCGCCCCAGCAGCCGGGCGGGTCGGCCCAGCAATGCGCTCACCTGGGAACAAACAAAAACAAACTCGTGTTAGCATTCGGAAAAGGCAGGAAACACCTTGCAGCCAACGTAGAGAACAACTGCTGAGGATGAAAACACCAAGGCGGCGAGAAAACCAGCCGACGGCGCATCGGAACACGAGAGCGCACAGTGGGCCAGAAGACGGGTGGCGGCGGCCAAAACTCTAGACGCGTTTTGAGCTCCAGAGTCGCTAAATGGGACTCGAACCGAACGTGTGACCCCACCAATGGATTGCTCTCAGAACGAGGAATCCATTGGTGGGGTCACACGTTCGGTTCGAGGCCTGTTTAGTGACTCTGGAGCTCAAAACGCGTCTAGAGTTTTTGTCGCCGGCCCCACAGTGGAGCGCCTGCAGACTCCAGGATAGGCAGCAGGGAGCGCTGGTGCTTCCCTCTGTCCACGCCGCGCTGCGGGTGGAGATACTCCGCGCGCCCGGGCGGCGAGCCGGCGGCGATACCCCACGCCGGCCCGCACGTTGGCCAAGCTCGGGCGCGGGGTAGCGCCGCAGCGCGATGGCGCCTCCTGGCGGCGAGCAGGGGCGGCGCATGGGATGCTGAGGACGGATGCTGTTCCCTTGCCTTGCCGTTCCCACACTCCTCTCTCTCTCTCTCTCTCTCTCTCTTCTCTCTCTCTCTCTCTCTCTCTCTCTCTCTCTCTCTTTCGCACTCCGGCACCGGACTCGGGCCCGGGTCACGACGCCGTGGTTCCTTCCAAATGTCAGAGATTGATAAGCCTCGCCACGTAATGGTGCAGGTGAGGGAGAGGGAAAGAGATGGCTAGAGAGAGATGGAGAGGCGGGTTAAATGCCTGTCATCGAATCGTGTGTCAAAACGACGGGGGTGGCCACGAGGAGAGGGTCCCCACCGGTTTGCAGTCTGTATGTCAGCGGGCCTCGCCGCAGCTAGCGCTGGTTCGAGCAACGTGGAATTTTTCAACAACAACAAAAACAACAACAACAACATCAATATCGGTAGTTCCAGGTGCTCCACATGAGCCGACAGACCAGTTGGTGTAGCCGTGTCGCCCGCGGGGCAGCAAATCCACGCCGCGTGCTGGTCGAGCGTCAACTTATCGAGAGCAGATTCGGCCGCCAATTTTGCCGAAATGACGTTTTTCGTTTTTCCCTTATCGCTGCAAGTTAGGCAACGGATGGCAGCATCCACGGCATTAACCTTGGCGTTAGCGCGCTAGCCTTAGACTGCAGCCGCAGATTAGCACCACCGTCTCTCTTCTCTCTCTCTCTCTCTCTCTCTCTCTCTCTCTCTCTCTCTCTTGCAGTCATGTGGCGTCCCGCATGGGTGCGAGAGAGAGAAACACAGCGATGAAACCACAGTTTGGAATCAGTCTGCTCGTTGGGCCGGGCGGTGCACTGCTCCGAACCGAACGCGTGACACGCGTGACTAGACCCGGGTCATTACGACGCTCCTGCAGACTGATTCCGAGAGCCGTTTTCGTCGCTGTCTCTCTCGCCATCCGTAAGAACGCCCCGCGAGTGCGAGAGAGACAGCGTCGAAAACGACTTTCGGAATGAGTGTGCTGTCACTGGGTTGGCAGTGGCGTGGCTAAAAGCACACGCAGCACCCGAGGGGGCAGGGGCACTGTACACGTGCCCCAGGGAAGGGGAGGGGGAGGCACGTGTCAACCGCAGGCAAGGCAGGCAGAGCGATGCACATTCAATTTAAATCGGGATTACGCATTTAAAAATAACGCGGTCTCTCTCGCGGCGCCCTGCCCGGCGGTGGCCATCCTAGGGGGAGCGAGAGAGAGAGAAAGCGTGGTCGTCGGCGTGGTCGTCGGCGTGGTCGTCGGCGTGGTCGTCGGCGTGGTCGTCGGCGTGGTCGTCGGCGTGGTCGTCGGCGTGGTCGTCGGCGTGGTCGTCGGCGTGGTCGTCGGCGTGGTCGTCGGCGTGGTCGTCGGCGTGGTCGTCGGCGGGGGCGGGTTGGGGGGGGTCCTTTTTCCCAGCAGAGCAATTGGCCAGCACGCCGCCCCCGGCGGTCCACACCGTCCACACCGTCCAGACGAGGCTCCAGACCTCCAGACACTCCGCGACCAAGAGTCCGCGGGGCGAGTGATTTATCGAAATGGAGGCAACCGTGCTTAATCGGCTTTCGGCTGACAGAGAGACAGAGATTACCACTAAAAGCCGCAGCAGCGCGCAGCAGTGGCTGGCGTGTACGCAACTCAGAAGCACACGCACGACAAACGCACACACGGACACGCAGACACACACACACACGCTCACCGCATCGTGCAAGCGCCCGATTCAGCGGCAGCTGTGCAGACCTGTCACCGCATCATCTAGCTGCGCCGCCGCGCCGCCGCTACGCCACTGTGATAATGAGATTGCGGTCTTTCCCGGTAGAGGCGCTCCCATCCGTACGGAATAAAACGAACCGATCGAACAAAAAACAAATAGAATCGAAAACGTTTAGAAATCACGAAACGGGACAAGGGCCTAGAAATAGGGTTGCCCCCTTTTTACTGTTCTGCGTGCTGGGCTGCGCGGCGGGCTGCTTCCGAGCAGTGGCGCTGTCTCTCTCGCACCGCCACGGCCGTGCGGGGCCGGGGGACCCCCCCGGGGGGGAAACCGGAAAGTCGGGCCCCGCGTCTAGTGCTAGAAGGCCCGGCGGAAACATAAGTCTTCCGTTGCGTAAGGAGTTTGTCCCACAGATGTGGCGGCGCGACAAAGGCAACGGGTATAGTCTGGCGCAGCGCTGCGAGCGGGTCCTGTCGCGTCCGAGGGTTCGATCCCCCCGCGCGCCGAAAATATGAGAAACCGCGGCGTGGTGTTTAGGGCTGAGCTGGGACTCAACGGTACCGTGCGCACCTGCAGGCTGATTCCGAACTGCGCTCCGTCGCTCTCTCTCTCTCTCTCTCTTTTCTCGCTCTCTTTTTCTCTCTCTCTCTCTCTCTCTTTTCCTCTCCCCCCTTTCTCTCTTCTCCCCTTCTCTCCTCTCTCTCCCTCCCCTCTCTTCTCTCTCTCTCTGTCTCTCTCTCTCCTCTCTCTCTCCCTCTCTCACTGGCGCCCGCCCAACGCTGACTGAGTTATTACTCCGGACTTGCCAATCACCGTGCCTACATTCCCGCGCGTACAGTGTACTGTACTCGGCGTGCAATTGTGCTGCGTGCGCGCGTGTGCGTGCATACGGGCTAGGGTTGCCACCGCACCGCCCCGCCGGTCGTGCGGCGTGAGCGCGCATACGCGCCGCGACGACAACGGGACGGTTGGCACCTCTAGCCGCGCTAGCCGCGACGCGGCGCCGTAAGTGAAACAAGTCAATGCCGCGATGCCCCAGTGCCAGCTCCGGGGCCCCGACGCAGTAAGGATACAAAACCAAAACCTGGAAAAAAGTCGATTCATGCTGCCGTCAGCTTCAAAGTTTGTGCAAAAAGAAACGGTCGTCGATACCACGGGCCCCCGCCCCCCGCGCGCGCGACCACACACACCACACACACACCCCCCCCCCCCCAGGCACACAGACACACGCGCGCGGCACCCCTTACTCCTCCTAGATGGACCATAACTCTCCAATGCGACGCGCCACGCCGCGACGCCCTACTACCGGCCGAGGCCCCGCCGCCGCCACGACGACGACGACGCGTCTCTGAAATTGCGTAAAGTTGTTTGAACTCGCGCGCCTCCCGCCTGCCGCCGGCCGCCTTGTTGGGGGGAGAGGAGAGCGGGGGAGGAGGGCCCGGGGGGGGGAGAGAGAGAGAGAGAGAGAGAGAGAGAGAGGAGGCCGAGGGGAAAAGGGGGGGTGGGGGCGTGGCTGGGCCGAGGGAAAGTGATGGCAGCTGAAGGGCTGCGTGCTTGTTTACGCCCTTAGCCCGCTGGCGAGCCCTCCCGCCATGCCCCGCCATGCTCCGCGAGCCCTTTACCCCCACTCCCCCCATAAATCCTAGTTTCGTACTATTTCTGTTCCACTCTTGCGCTTGCAGGCCGCGGCGCCCGGCAGTGAGTGAGTAAGAGAGAGAGGGAGAGAGAGGAACAGACAGGGGCGAGCGGGGGACGCGGTCAGAGGGGCGGAGGGGCGGTGTGCGCTTACCTAATTGCCGTCACAAAGACGCCCCTGTCTGTCTGTCTGTCTGTCCGTCCGTCTGGCAGACAGGGAGGCCCACCTGACCGTCCCGTCCGTCAGCAGTAGGACAGCGCTTTCATGGGGCAAACTCGCAGTCCTGGTCGACGTGTTGGCAGTTCCCACTCAAATAAGGCCACCCATTCCAGCTTATACCGCTATAACGCAGTCCTCCCCCCCCCCCCCCCTCTCTCTCTCCCCCCTCCCCTCCACACCACACCCACACCACACACACCACCCACGAAGAGGGCGCGCCCCTCCGCCAAAGTTTGTTATTGAGGAGCCATAGCCATCCCCGCGCGGACGGGGGACGGAAACGATAGTTGGCTTCGGTCCTTTCGCCCTTTTCGGCCCCTCTGCTTGAAGGAGAGGCGGCAACGCTGACGACGTACGGCAGGGAGGCCGAGGCTCGTCGCTAAGTAGCTGCACTGCCGCCAGCCATCCCCACATCCAGATAAGACTTTGTTATTGGCGCGGCGGCCCTACTGCCCCGCACAGCCCTCTACGGGAAGGAAGGGTCGAGCGAAGGGCCCTCCACTGAATTAGGGCAGCCCGATAGCGGCCCTTTGGTGTTTCTCTTCTCTCTCCCTTGAATGAAAGGCGGCCCTATATCGTGTGTGTGTGTGTGTGTGTGTGTGTGTGTGTGTGTGGTGTGTGTGTGTGTGTCGGCGCGTAAATAGAGAGTGGCGTGGGGGAAATGGCGGCCCGGCGGAGAAAGGCACATCCTTTGATTAAAACGTTGAGCCGTCATATTTCGCGTGTGATTTATCCTATTTGCGTCTAATTCCAGCTGCCACCTCATCCACACACACACACATATACACACACATATCCGCGAGGTGTATGTGAGTCTGACACAGTGAGAATGATGTGAAGTGTGTGGCGCATGGCTGGCCGGCCCGCCCCGCCCCGCCGCGCCGCGCCCTTCTTGGCGAGGCGCCAGGACGTGCACCGCACGCGCGACGCGCACGCGGCGTCGCCGCATGTGCACGCGGTCACGACCGAAAAAAAAAAAACGAAAAACGGGGCCAGGAATACGGTGTCCCAGCGCAGACGCGATGACTCGAACATGCGGTCAAATGGCGGTCCGTGACGACGTCAACCACTGCAAAAGTTGGATCTCGGATCGTCAGAATGACAATATTGAGTTTTTCGCGTCCGTGCTCGCCATCGGCAAAAGACGAGAAGTTTTCAGCTGACGCGAAATTTCCCGGTCGTTTCCCGGTCGGTGGAGACACAATCCATCCGCGAATCCGACGGAGGCGAGGGGGCGGGGCGAAGTGCCCCTCTCCCAGCGAGAGCGGGCGCCGTCTGTCTGTCCGTCCGTCCGCCCGCCCCCCTCCCCTCCCGCCGTCGGGGGCCCGGGCGGGCTGCCCGCTCGACAGCCGTGCGCGGCGGTCTGCCTACCCGGCGGCCGTAAGGCGCTCCCGGTGCGGGCACCGCCACGCCGCCACGCCGCGCGCCAACACCGAGGCCCTGGTCCCGGACCCTCGTCCCGGACAGGCAGGCAGGCAGGCAGGCAGGGCTTAGCTCCCCACTCGACTCACCTTCCGAGCCCGCTGCATTGTCCCAACGGGGTTCTAATCTCACCAGTGCTAATTTCGCACCAGGCCTGCTAAGCGTAGCCACGCGTCGCTAAGCCTCCTGGATAACAGACGTCAGCGGCAGCGCTCCCGTGGGTACTCCGATCGTTGTCCCTCCGCGACTCTACACTGGAGTCTGGGGTCCGCACAGGGGTCTACACTGGAGTCTGGAGTCCACACAGGGGTCTACACTGGAAGCTGAAGTCCACACAGGGGTCTACACAGCGGTTCTCAACCTTTCTCGGCTCGCGACCCCAAATTTGAAGCCAAAAATTTCCGCGACCCCAGGAAAAATTTCGCGACCCCACGGGACCCCTCCTTTAACATGCCACGGCGTCTGATCCGAGGCGGGCATTTTGCTCCCTCAACGGGCAACTGGTCTTTGGACCTTCCTTTAGCATGCCTTTGTTACGGAGTGCAATTATCAGTCTTAGTTTGGGAGCTGTATTGTCTCAAAGTTGGCCGAAACGGTCAGCAGTGTCTTTGAAAAATCGTGTTTTGGGCCGATTTTAAGCAGCCACTGCGTCTGATCCAAGGCGGTATTTCATCCTCCCTCAACGGGAAATTGGTCTTTGGACTTTCCTTTAGCATGCCTTTGTTACGGAGTGCGATTATCTTCCTTGGTTTGGGAGCAGTATTGCCGCAAAGTTGATCAAAACGGTCACAAATGTCTGAAAAATCGTGTATTGATCAACTTTGCGGCAATACTGCTCCCAAACTAAGGCAGATAATCGCACTCCGTAACAAAGGCATGCTAAAGGAAGGTCCAAAGACCAATTGCCCGTTGAGGGAGGAAAATGCCCGCCTCGGATCAGACGCAGTGGCTGCTTAAAATCGGCCCAAAACACGATTTTTCATAGACATTCTGAGCGTTTCGGCCAACTTTGAGACAATACTGCTCCCAAACTAAGACTGATAATTGCACTCCGTAACAAAGGCATGCTAAAGGAAGGTCCAAAGACCGATTGCCCGTTGAGGGAGCAAAATGCCCGCCTCGGATCAGACGCAGTGGCTGCTTAAAATCGGCCTAAAACACGACCCCAGCATCGCCGCGACCCCTTAAAAAAATTTCGCGACCCCGCTTGGGGTCGCGACCCTAAGGTTGAGAACCACTGGTCTACACACTGGAGTCCTCACTGGACTAGACAACTTGCTGACATGCTTTCAAAATGGCTGATTTAAAGTGTCAAAAAGCTCCTTGAATGTTTTAAAAAGTTTGAACCAAGTGCTTGCTGGACTCTTGCGCGTTGATGGCGAGCGCTGCGACATTGGCTGGAAGGGAGAGACCCACAAAGAGGGCGATCCTGATTCAAAGAGTAATCCTGCGCAATCTGACCCGAGCACGGTCCAGGGGGAGGACTCCCACAAATCAACAACAACAACAACAACAACAACAACAACAACAACACGCACCGACAAAACGAACAACATCAAGCGACCAACTTGACTGTTACTTTCGAGCGCTATTGCCGGTACTTACTTGCAGTTTGCGGCAGACGCTGGTCCGGCGGACGCTCACGGGCTCACCGGCCGGTGAGCGAACCTGGAACAAGGAAACGACGCGTAAAGTTAGTCAAAGTGGCAGAATGAATCCAACGCCAGGATGCACCAATCCAAATCCACACCCAGGCAAAGGACTTTCGACGTTAATGTCCACAGTGTGTGGTTTTTGCACGATTTCGTGTGTGTAAAAGTCGAACTAGGATTTCACGAATTCTAGCAGAACGAGGGCATCGTGTGAAAAATGATTCGGAGACGCAGTTTGAAATCTTCTGGCACTGCGGAATTATTTCGTTGAGAGCCTCTCTCCAGGCCTTCCCTCGTGCCTTTGGCGTACCACTTGCAATAAAAAGGTGCTGCGATTGCTTTACGGTCCTGTGATTGTGTGAATGGCAGCCAACAACAACAAACAACAACAACAACAACAACACGATATTCAAATTTGCTGTACTTATAACGGTGTGCAACTAGGCGCTATGCGCAGGTTTCATTAAAAATACTTGTTTTTTATCGAAAGTGAATTTTGTGAAATCAAGGGGAAATTTAAAGTCAAAGAGAAGTGTTCGGACAAGGCGCTATTTTTTTTGCGCTGTGAACGAAGTACGAAAACAAAAGAACGAGCCACGTGGGGAGGGAGACTGAGTCAAGGTGCGACGGAATAGAAGTAAACGAAATCACGACGAACGAACAAACCGAGCGGGCGGCCCAATATGAATGACCGAATGACTGCAGGGCTTATGCAGAGTGGTGGGCTGGCCCGGGCACGGCTCGGCACGACACGGCACGGCGTGGCACGGCCGCGTCGCTGGTATGCAAGTTGCAGTCCGTGACTTGGTGGCTCGGTGCGCCGCGGCGGCGCGTAGTTGGCCGGCTGGGCCCGCCTGGCCCTCTAGGCCTCTAGGGCCCCGCTGCTCCGCGTAGGCAGCGTAGGGGAACCGGTTGGCGGTACGGCTTGGCGGTACGGCTTGGCGTAGAGCTTGGCGCGCCCGGCCGGCCGCCTGAACAAAGGGCCTGTGCGACATCGAAGGCTAAATCCGTGAACGCAGTGTTGGCTCTGACACATTGTAATTTAACGTGCCTTTGTGCAGCGCGGCGGGGCGGATCGGGAAGGGGGGGGGGGGCGACGCGGAGGGAGAGGCTTTTGGCCGCGATCATGAAGAGGACTGTCTCTATGGGCTGTAGCGAAGAGGAAGAGGAAGAAGAAGAAGAAGAAGAAAGAAGAAGAAGAAGAAGAAGAAGAAGAAGAAGAAGAAGAAGAAGAAGAAGAAGAAGAAGAAGAAAGAGGAGGAGAGTAGAATGTGCCACGGCAAAAATATACAAGCCACTCGCTTCGGGGTCCTGTCTGCCCCCCCCCCCCCTTTCCTCTCCCGCCGACGGTGTATGACACGAGCAGGCGATAAGTGCCGGCGAGGCAAGGCGCTCAGTTAGGCTCCATCACGCATGCATGTACATAGTGGAGGTGTGGCCGAATTCGTGAGCCGCGGAGGGGCAGGGAGGGGCGGGGGGAGGAATTTGAGTGACGCAACGCGCAATGAGTGGCTGGCTGGCCGCAGGCAGGCGGTCAGACGGAGCTGGCAGACAGGCAGGCAGGCAGGCTGGCAGGCAGCCGGGCCGGTGCAGCGTGCCCTTTTAGAGGCCCCTGCAATCGCCGCCGATCTTCTTATTGGTGGGATTGAGCCGCACGGACCGACCCGGGCCGGCCCGGCCGGCAGGGCCTCCCACATAAGTAAATGACCATCGCCTCCGGTATCCTTTTTACGTGAGCGAGGCGGCGGCGGTGCGGCGGCGGGGCCCGACCACGCACGCGCGGCAGTTTATGCGGTTGAGGAAGGAAAAGGGGGAAAGGGGGGGGGGATCCTAGACGCCGCCACCTGCCAGACCGACCGGGACGGACTGGGGCGACGACGGGCACCCAAGCGGGCACCGCGCGCCGGACAAGCTGGCCGTGGACACCACCCACACCACTCGCAGAACTCCCTCGAACCGCTCACATACACTTCTCACCCCTCTGAAAGTTGGTGGTTGGCAAAAGGGATCCTAGAGAAGCATACAGCATGCCCAGGCCTTAATGAGGGACTCATTAAAAAAGGAAAGACACCGCATTATGCAAACACACACACACACACACACACACACACACACACACACACAAGCACGAGCTCACAGCCGACGCCGTTTGTCAGAAAAAAAACTGCGCTCGACACCATTTTTGACGGGTGGGCTTTCTGCTCGTACAGCAAGTAGCCCGCGCTACCGTGTAGTAGTCGACTCCCTCAAAAAAAGCAAACAACAACAATAACAAAAACAACAACAAGAAGAAATAATAGGAACACTATATGCCTCCCCGAAGGGCGCTCTCCTCTAGAGGCGCCACCAGAAGGTACGTGCAAAAGAGTCCCCCTCCCCCTCCCCGGGTCAAGGCCGCGGAGGCTGCAACTGGGTCGCCCGGAAACGCCCGCCGGAGAGGAGACTCCAAGGCCTGTCTGTCTGGCGTGGTGGCGGCGGTCGTCCCGGAATCGATGGGGCCCAGCGCACGGTGTAGGACGGTGTGCGATGGGCGTTATTATTTTAGGAATATAAAAATGGAAAGAAATGAAGGCCAGTTTACTCTGGTCTTCTGCTCCTTCCCGCTCATTTAGAGTCACACACACAGACGCACACACAGACACACACACAGACAAACACACAACAACACACTCGCACTTGCTCCCAGCCATAAAACCGTCAAGGGATGCGCATGCAAGCATGCTCTAGAGCGGGCGCGAGAGGAGGAAAAAGGAGAAACGGAAGAAAAAGCAAGTAAAGCGGAGTCACGCAATAATAAATACTGGCAAAGTGGCGCACCTCCATTCCTCTCCTCCATTCCGGAAACGGGTTTGTCCATTCCTAATTTGAGGAGAAAAGAATATCTATTGTGGTAATGCTTTCCAGGCGGCCGCACGCACACCAGTGCACGCACTCACTCCTCGCACTCACACTCCACACACACACACACACACACACACACACACACACACACACACACACACACACACACACACACACACACACGCAGATGATAGCGCCGCATTAGGGATGCATTCGCAAATAGAGTCTGGTCGGTCGCGCCTTGATGCCCCAGCCATTGCCAGTGGGTCCGCCGGCTTGCTCTCGCTCACCCAGGGAGGAACGCACAGCGACGCAAGCGCTGCTCACAATCAGCTGAGGCCTCTCTTTGGAGTCTTTGTGGTAATACACTCTAAATTTCTTCCGGTGAAAGGCTGCACCAACATATTGGTGGAGATTTTCTACATAATACAAAAGAAATTTGACATAATATTTGTAAGGTACAATGAATTTCGAACTGTAAGTTGCGCAGTCAGGTGCACCTCCATATTATGGTATGCAAGAAAACAGTTAGCGACTTGGCGGCGCTGTCCACCAGGAAGGCGGCGGCAAAGCAAAATGACCGTCGTCTCGAGGCCCCGAATTGGGGTCGAGGGTCGCGGCGGGCAGTGCCGGGGCAGTGCCGGGGCAGTGCGCTGTCCCGCCGCCTCGCTAGCTGCATTCGATAGTCATCAAAGTGCGTCAAGTCGGCCTAGTCCACAAGCGCGGCTCTCACTGCATGCAAGATGAGCGGTGCAGCCCGCAGGCCTGCTGGGCCATAGTGCGTTCGGCTTTTCGGCTTTCGGCTCCCGAAGGTGCTCGAAGGCCGTCGGGTATCCCAGTCCACCGTAAGCCAGTTTCAACACCCTGTGTGGGTAATGTGATAGAATCAGGGATTTAGAGCAAGGACGCAAGTTTTCATTAGCTCAGGTTTCCCGACTTGCTTCCCACATGCTTTATGGATCTTTGAAAAATTTGAACAGGGAAAGCTTTATTTTTTCGAGCGAAATTACCTAGGCAACGACGCCGTCGGTTTTTCGATCACTTTCCAGAGGCCCGTCTAAACATCGCGGCGGCAGCTGCAAGAAGTATTGGATTCGTGCCTGGGCGGGGCGGGGCGGGGCGGGGCGGGGCGGGTCCGCGGACCGGGCCGTCCGGTTAAGCGGCCGCGACTCGGGCCTGCATACGGACTTGAAGCTGTCCGATGCGATGCAGTCTGGTCGCCCTGTCTAGGCCCAAGGGAGCCGTGCTAGGCTGCTAGGGCCCCGGCCGGCCCGGCCAGGGCACGGCGGGGAGGGGCAGGGGGGCGGCCGGGCGTTGACCTGCGGTAAATATAAACGCTATGCGAGTTGCGTGCATTTCATTCGGCCTATCGGGACGCTGCGCCGCGCTGCGCCGCGTGGTGGTCGCGGTGGTCGTGGTGGGGGCCGAAACGGCAGCACAGCGGAGCACAGCGGAGCGGCGGGGCAGCCGTGGGGGCCGGCCGGGCCACGGCGAGGCGGGCGGCCGCGGCGTACAGCCGCTCACCGCGGGGTCTCTCTTGAAGGGCTCCTCCGCGCCGCGCCGCCGTGCCGCCGCGCACCAGCACCACCGCGGCGGGGTCCGGACGGCGGTGGGGTGGCGGCAACTGCGGCTCATCGCTTTAGAGCGAACCGCGAAGCAGTGCGAGGCGGCCCTCCGCGCAGAGCAACGCCCCACACGTACAAAGTGCAGCACACACACACACGCACGCACACACACACGAGCGCGTGCTCTCTCGTGTTCACGAGTTCTATTTTGAAAGCCGCACCGCACCGCGCACCACCGCCGCGTCTACGACGGTCTACGACGACGACGACAACAACAACGTGGTCGTCGTGGCGGTGTGCTTTCCGAATTGGGCGCGTCACACACGCCACACACACACACACGAGGCGGTGAGCAGCTCGGCCGCGAGGGCGCGCCACTGTCTTGGTGACAGCGGCACGGCGCGGCACGCCTCAGCATCGCGGCCGGAAGTGGGTCGGAGTGGACCATCCGTCGCGCGCGCGGACTGGCTCGGACGCCGCCAGGTTTTCCCTGCAAGCGTTTGAACGCCGCGCGGGCCCTCTCCTCTGCTGCCCCCACTGTGAACCAGCCGACACACAGACTGACAAACAGACAGACAGACATACAGACAGACAGACAGACAGACAGACAGACAGACAGACAGACAGACAGGCAGACAGACGGACAGACGGACAGACAGACAGACAGACTGACAGACAGACAGACAGACAGACAGACAGACAGACAGACAGACAGACAGACAGGCAGGCAGTGGGGAGAAAAGGTCTCTTTGCATGCGGTCCGGAACAGCTGCTCGAGGTGAAAAACGGGCGTAGGATGGGAAGAGGTGGGCCATAGCCCCGCCAGCCCCGCCAGCCCCGCGCCCGCTCACTGAGAGGCTGTTTGTCGATTATAGCCAAGATTGGTGCGTGCGTATTAGCGGGCCTACGCCGCGAGTAAGCCGGTGCGTGCGGCGTGATTTCTCATACCGGGGACAGTTTGCGCCGCCCGGCCTGCCGTGGCGCCGGCCGCCCGGGGCAGAGGCTTGCCGAGCCTTGCACGCCGCGCACGTTTAGTTCTGATTGGTTCCCAACACCTCCGGACCGATTTTACTTTTACCGCTACTCATTTGGGCCCGGACGAAATTGCCCTGCTATTCGATTGAGCAGCGCCTCTCTCTCTCACTCTTTCTCTCTCCCGCCTCCGATTCATAACGCAAAGCAAACGCCTTTTGTGGAGGGGGTATTATCGGTGTACGTGCGGGCAGCACGAGAGGGACACGTCAAGGCGTCATCACACTCAAAGCGAAAACACGTGAAACTGAAGTTGCTGAAATTAAAAGCCGAGGAAGTAAAACGTCGTCCCCCCAAAAAAAATCCGCGAAAAAAGGCTGCAAGAAAATAGCGGCAAACTTTATTTCCGTTACTTCTTGGACATTTCACCGAGCCGGGGTTTTCGTCTTCTTTTTTTCTCTCGGCGCGTCTGCGGCGACCGTGTAATCTTGGGATCAAGCGGGCGGCCGCCTCTAGCCGCCACCTCGCCGTCCGCCCGTCCGTCGGGCCGGGCCGCGCCGTCAGCAACAACTAGATCGGTTCTGCGCGTATCCACAAATTATGCCCCCTCTCCCTTCGCGTGCCCCCCGTTTTTGTTTATGGACGGATTGCAGGACGCCCATTGGCCGGCGCTGGCGGGGCGGGGCGGGGCGCGGCGCCGTGACCATTCGGACCCGATTCGTCGGACGGCCGTCGTGTACCCGCCGTATCAGGAAGAGGCTGGACTCGTTGTCGGATGAAAAATCGTATTTACCGTCGGAGCGTTTTGGCGGAGTGAGTGCTCCAGGTCGGCGCCGAGTCCTCGCAGAGTCCTCGCCGTCAGTCAGACCGTCGCCGTTCCCCCGATTCCGATTAATTTCCGCGGCCGGCTTGCCTTGGCTTGCCCTGGTGGGCACATTCCTGCAGCAGACTGTGCAGATGGGATCTCTAGTTGAGGCGGGCCCAGCCAAGCGCAGCACGCAGCACCTCTGCTTTCTCCTCGACGTCCACTTTTTCGGCTCTTCGAACACCTCACTCAGTTTGCGCGCTGAAAGGTCCCCACCGCCCACAGCTCGGCCGCTCGCACCTCTTTTCGCGCGTGAATCTGCGAACGAAGTGTGGAGGAATGGCTCCTGGGAAATTCGTTACGATTTTTCACGTCTTTCTGCAGACGATTTTCCGATGCCGTCGTTCTTTGCATCGATTTTTCCACGTTTTCCCCCCACCCACTGGAAAACTAACGGTGTCCTTCCCACTCCTTGCCCTTCAACTAGTCTTTCAAAGCGCGTGAAATTTCCGAACGTCCCTCGAGGGAACGCTGCGCCGCGCCGCGCGCTCGCTGCACGCGCTCGGCATATTCCACATGTGCGTGTTATGAAAGTTATGGACGCCAGACCGATGGCCAATGGACGCCCAGTCCGGCCGGGGCGTCCAATCAGATTCATGATATTGTTTTGGCCCGCGGCCGTCCTGTAAAAACGCAGTGTAAAGCAGCTGGGCCCTGCTGGCCCACTCCGAACGGTGCTTCGGTCGCTCTGTCTCCGTCGCACCCGCTCGCCGCGCCCCGTGAGTGCGAGAGAGACGGGAGCTCCACCGAGCGTGCGTGCGTGCGTGCGCGAGGGACCGCTTCTTTTCGCCACTCGCTTGAACCGACCGCACCTGCCCGGGCCGCCGCCGTCAGCAGATCACCTGCCAATACGCTTCATCTGCCAATAGCGCGCCGACTTTGCATTTCGATTGCCTGACTGCCTGTCGGCGAGCCGGCCGCCTGGTCTAGCCCTTAATGGTAATGGCGCGTAGGCAACCCGAGCGCAGCGGTGCGCCGAACCCGGACGAGTTGCCTACCCTGGAGTTGGCAGGCGCTACGGGTGTTTCCACGTTGTCGCCGAACTTTTTGGCGCCGTTTTTGGCTGCCTCCTCTCGCGGCTGGATGCTGCAGCGGCGGTCCATTGGGGCCCGCCCCCCACCACCTCGCCCACACTTGGGCTTGTCCTGGCTCACAAGCCTTGCTTCACTGTAATAACCCGAGCCCATCGCAACGGCCACCTACCGCGTCAAACCAAATGTGCGTGCCTGTGTGTGTGTGCGCGCCCGCGCCCGTATGTGTCAGTGTGTGTGTGTGTGTGTGTGAGAGAGTGCGTGAGTGTATTCGTGTGTGTGTAGCTCAAAGCGCCTCTCTCGCGCCTTTCCTGTATTTTACTCACTCCGAGCAACAACTCGTGTGGCGATGGCGCCATTTGCGTGGCCGGCCAGCTTCACTATGCTCAACAACACCGTCAACAACAACAACAACAACAACAACAACAACAACAGATGCTGTTGAGCGTCCGTTTTCCGTGAAATTCCAGAGTCGCGCTCCCTCTTCTTCCTCGTGAATTTATAGTTTTGGCTCGCGCTCGTGTGCTCTGTGGTGGGATGTGTCGAAAAACTTCATGACTTATTCACGGAAAGTTGGGCAATAGCCGACCGCCCTAGTCTAGTATCTTCCTATACAAAATGGCGCGGGGAGGGCCAAACAACAGGACTCGCGTGACTCAAAACAACAGTCAGGTGGTCTGATTCTGATGCAAAACGAAGTGTATCAGCATGTATCTGTATCACAACGGCCGCGAGAGAAGAGAAGCACCTCCGTTGGGATTCGCGAACCTGCGTCCCAGCCTGCAAAGACGGGTGCAATCCTCAACGGAACTCCGGAATAAATTCCCCCTAACCTCAGGGCTGCCAAGGCTTTGCTCGAGATTTGCACCACCCTTGCGCGCGTTGCAGCCTGGTGGCAAGCGTACCAACACAACCAAGGCTGTATAAAGGAAATCGCAGCCCTAAAAAGATCCGCTTTTATTGTTGTGTGGTTGGCAGACTCTGTTCCGACTGCAGTGATGCGCCTTAGCGTCGAGAGCCTCGCAGATTGGGACCACAAATCCAGTCAAATGACTAAAGTGAGGGAAACGTGTGATCAGGGCGTCACGATGGGAGTAAGGCTGTTGGATGCGGGAGCCTCACAGTGGGCCAGAAGACCGGAGCAAGCGGTCGAAATTCTAGCTCTAGAGTCGCTAAACAGGCTCGAACTGACGTGTGACCCCACCAATGGATTCCTCGTGCGGAGAGCAATCCATTGATGGGGTCACACGTACGGTTCGAGCTCTGTTTAGCGACTCTGGAGCTCAAAACGCTTCCAGAGTTTTGGCCGCCGCCACCGGTCTTCTGGCCCACTGTGCGGCGGGCCCGGCGTTTGCTGGCATCTCTCGCACAAGCGGTACTTTACGAAACGGGGAGAGATCATGTGAGTCACAGCACCGACAATGCGCAGGGGGCTCATTTTAATACGAACCGGTTCCCGAATCGAGCTACTTAAAAGCAGAAGTGTGTCTAGCAATCCTGTCCGAGGCCTCGGAGGCCGACGATTGGTCGTCGTGGCGTCGCATGTCCCAAAAGCCACCGGTCGACGAATACGCCGTCCAGTTGCAGGACCCAGGACCGGGCATCCTTTTTATGGCCTTGCATTTCTGCTTCTCGAAAGGATCCTCGGATTTGTCATCCACCGCTCGGCCCGCTCCGAGTGTGTGTTTGTTCCCAATAGCTGTTTTGCCTCGCCAGGCCGTCCCTGACAAGATCATCGAGGAATGTTGTTTCTGGAAAACGTTCGGCATTGCGCATTAATTCCGAGGTTAATTAAAGAAAAAAAAAGGTATTCCGTTGGATAGACCGATCATTCTAACCTCGGGGAAACGGGCTCGTCGGTGCGTTTTACTGCCGCTCTACATCATGAAGAGTTCGCGCGGAGCCACCAGTGAGCCCAACTTACACTGTTCCATCAATTGCCGAAGCGTTATACATTTCTGTCGCAAGACGGTAACTACTAGAAAGAGTAGCACAGGTGAGGTGGGCCTTGTCCAGCTATAAACATGCCTAGGAGATTTTGGCCAGCTTGTCCCCGACAAAAAAAAGAACAGGAAACAAAAAAAAAGAGAAGAAAACACACAGGTTGGCAATGCGTCACTGCTGTCACAGTGTTTTCCAATTAGCCAATTCCGATCAATGCGAGAAAAGGTTTGTCACCCCGCTTCCCCGAATCCGTCCCTCACTCGCGGCTTATTATAATGACAGCAGTTGGTACACCTGTCTGGCCCCACCTGGCCGTGCCTGGCCGTGCCTGCCTCGCTTCGATAGCTCGAACGCCGCGCCACCTGCTCTCCACCAAAATAGAGTATTCTCAAATTCAACGCGCTGAGCCCGCTGACCACCACGGGGACAGAGCACGAGCCGAGGCCCCCCCCCCCCCAGGCCCCTCGCCTTCGGAATCACAACAACAGGAACGGCAGCTGCCTGTCTCTCTCGCACCCCCACAGTGGACCAGGGCGCGCCCCGTGAGTGCGAGAGAGACAGCTGCTGTGCATCCTTGAGGAGCCCCACCTGCCTGCCGTGGACACGGCGACGCGGCGCTGGATGGCACCGCGTCCTTCGGCATGCAAAGGAGGCCTAAGTGCGTCTTAATCCAAGGACGAATTCCGAATCCCAGAATCTTCGGCTCGGCCGGTGCGCAGTGGGCCAGAGGACCGGCGGAGGCGGACAAAACTCTAGACGCGTTTTGAGCTCCACAGTCGCTGAACAGGACTCGAACCTAACGTGTGACCCCACCAACGGATTCCTCGTTCGGAGAGCAATCCATTGGTGGGGTCACACGTTCGGTTCGAGTCCCAGTTAGCGACTCGGGAGCTCAAAACGCGTCCGGGATTTTGACCGCCTCCACCGGCCTTCTGGCCCACTGTGTGGCGCGAGGCGAGCAGTGGCGCATCGGCATGGAACGGGGCTCAGCGCGCTCAGCGTCAACCAGTGTAGGCACTTTAATCCTTTGCCCTTCGGCCCTTCGGCCCTTGGCACACACACGCGGTGCGAGTGAGACAGATGCAGGCCTAGGGCCGGCCAGCCCTGCCAGGCTGCGCAGATGTCGCGTATAATCCCGAGGGCACCTGTGTCGCGACACTGCCGCCGTGAAATTCAAGACTAAGTCCTCCAAGGGTCCTCCGAGTCCACCCTATGCTCCGCGCAGGCCACCGCCAGTGTAGGCCCGGCAGCTTGTTGATAACAATTGCCGCCCTGGGGATGGCCTTCCCGGAGCGGCAGCGCGGCCAGTCGGCGAGCGCATCTGCCGTGACGCAAGGCTCGATCGTCTCATTCCCGTGATGGTATCGAAGCACTAAGTCGGCCCGGTCGGCACTGCCGCGGCACTGCGGCCCGCTGACGTAAGGCACTAAAACTAGTGTGGCGGAGCCGTGAATTTGGTGAATTGGAATGTAAGGTAACCGTGGCGACGCGCGGGGGCCCCCGATGGGGACACGGGGACTGGAGGGCGGGGGCTGGGGGGCTGCGGGGGCCCAGCACGTTACCCAACCTACGTACCATCTCACTTTAAGGAGTCGTAAATTCACTTGTATCGGGTCGCATGTCACTCAGGGCGAGCGAGAGAGACAGAGAGTCGTCCTTATCTTCCTATTCCCTCTCCTCTCGTTCGTTTCTTCTATCTTTTTATGTTGTTTCTCCCTTTTGTTTAATGGCGCAGGAATATTTAGTAACTAAGTGGCCCCCTTCCCCTCTTCCCACCGAGGCGCACCGCAGCAAGGTGAGCGTAGGATATTTATGTGACGTTCAAGTAAGGCTTTACACTGGTACACTGGCAGTGCGTACGAGTTGTTCGTTTCAACGACGAGGGCCCCATCATTTACTTACACCAATACACACGAAATAGGAGGACGCTCCACTGTCTCCACAACCCAAAAAAAAATTCTTCACATTTTCTTTTCATTTACATAAAAAAAGAAGGCCACCCACCATAATCCATAATAATCATCTTCGGGAAGGGTTCAAATTTCGAGACGTGCTTCGGCAAACAACATCCGCGCCGCCAAAGTGGCTCAATGTGTGTGTGTGTGTGTGTGTGTGTGTGTGTGTGTGTGTGTGTGTGTGTGTGTGTGTGTGTGTGTGTGTGTGTTGGTGCGTCAGCCCAACGTTTGCCGATTACTGAGCAATCACATGATGCGTAAACGTTCTCGTTACTTGATGAATCATGACTGGGACGCACGCAGCCACGCACAAAACGAACCAACGTGAACACACACTCACACATCTCTCTCTCCTCTCTCTCTCTCTCTCTCTCTCTCTCTCTCTCTCACACACACACACACACACACACCTACACACGTTCCGCCCTGTCTTCCTCTCGGTGTACAGGGTCCGGTTTCGTGTGCGTCTATCTTTAGTCGCTCTTTCGACTCGCCGCGAGTAGAGTGTCCCGCAGACCGCGATCCATAATTGCCATGAAAATAAAGAAAAACTTTAAGTTTTTTATTCTCTCTTCGCGGCTCTGCTCTCTCCCGCCACAGCCCCCGGGACAGTCTGCGCCGCTGTGTGTCATGAAGGGTTCCCCGTACTCGCTGCAGTGAGTCGACCGACGTCGGCGGCGGCGTACTTAGAGGGTTACTCAGCAGGGGAGAGGAGCCAAGAATAAGGATCAAACGGGGCACTCGCAAAAAAGCCGCGTTTTAAAAACGAAATAAAATGCTCGGATTGATTTTATTGATGTTTTTTCTCTTCGGATCGGCCGTAATGGTTGCTTCGTGCCTGGCCCGGCGTGCCGGCGTGCCTACGTGCTCTCGTTGCGAGGGTCGCCTCGCCCTGCCTCGCCCTGCCTCGCCCCGGGGGTCATCCGCGATATGAAGTGCGCGGGCCGCGGGCGTGACCGGGGGGCGGGGCGGCGAGAGAGAGAGAGAGAGAGAGAGAGAGAGAGAGAGGGGGGGGGCGTAGCGTAGCAGCTCCACATTCTGGCCCCGCGGTGCAAATGGAAAGCAGCACTAATCTCTCTCTTTCCGCGCACACGTCTCTCTCTCTCTCTCTCTCTCTCTCTCTCTCTCTCTCTCTCTCTCTCTCTCTCTCTCTCTCTCCCTGCTCGTCTCGTTGTTTATTCGCCTGCTTTTGCCGCCCCATAACGAGACCGGCATTTCTTTTGCGCGTCCGAACGGCGTGAACATTAAATGTCGCCTCGCTGCTCTGCTGGACTGACTCTTTTCGGCGAACAATGCGGCCGAACAATCGCCCTGGCTGCCAGCTCGGCCTGGCCGGCCGCCTGGCCTTCCCTGCCGCCCTTCACGCGCCCTCCAGCGGCTCCACTTACTTCCGAGAAGAGCGTACACGATTCGGGGCTAAGCCCAGCAACAACAACAACAACATCCTTTTTGCGGGCCGACCGCCCCGCCGACGAGCAGAATCCGCGAGCAGTCGCCCTGTCTCTCTCGCACCCCTTGGGGACGGCCCTCGAGTGCGAGAGAGACAGAGAGACCGGCCCACTGCCACCGGCCAGCCCGCAATGTCCGCTCAATCCACTTTTTAAAAAATGAAAAAAAAGGGGGAGACGGCCCAACCCTGACCTTCCAGTGCCTCGGAATGCCGGAGCGAGCAGCCCTTCTGCAGCACTCTGTCTCTCTCGCACCCTCAGGGAGAGCCGCGCGAGTGCGACAGAGACAGAGCGACGAATCGACTCTCCTGAATCGCTCGGCAGGACGTTGCCTACACCGGACCGCTTCCCCGGAAACCGAGTCATGAGCGAAACCTATCGAAACTCGGACACCTTCGTCCCTGGCACCATCTAAATTTTTAACGAATTTCCCCCTTTTCACCCTTTTTAATTGTTTTTAAAAAGTGGTTCTGACCATCTCGTCCACCGCAATCAACAACAAGAAAGCACCAACAACAGCAATTCCACCCGAAAAATGTTGCCAAAGCCCGTCGTCCAGGGATGCGAAAAGAGTGCGGGCTTCTTGAATGATTTATTTATTAGAGAAGGAGAGAGGAGTAAGAGAGAAAGAGGATGGCAATGATCGTAAAGAGAGCGGGCAGCCACATTTTGGCAATAAACGGACGTACCTGCATGTCGGTGCCGGTGTGTGTGTGTGTGTGTGTGTGTGTGTGTGTGTGTGTGTGTGTGTGTGTGTGTGTGTGTGTGTGTGAGTGGATGGGTAGTACCCGAACGCGTCCCGTACCCAGAAAACTTCCCGCCAATGTGAGCCAAGCGACGCAAAGCTGATAGGTCCCGAAAAACAGTCAGCCATTTGCATACTACATTGCGTTCTATTCGCTTATTACTGTCCGATCTGGACCGGCTTCCTGTTTACTTCATTTATTTTTCTTTGTGTCTTTATTTGTTTTTTGAGGGGGACCGCCGCGCAGGCCGATGTCCAGAAGGCCGTGACATGATTTGACGCCCCGAGCGGTCCTATCGCGCCATCGCCGTGATCGACCGACTCTGCGGTGTCGAGGTATCGAAGTGTGCGAACCGACACTCTTTGAGCGTCATCGAGACTCTCTCTGTCTCTCTCTTGCGCGCGCGCGTGAGTTAGAAACACCGCCTCGCCGGATGTCGGCCACACTGTCAAGTAGTACCCGCGAGGTACCCGCGCGGCGGAAGCCATCCCGCCGCGGGCGGGGTGGGGCGGGGCGGGTTATGACCGGGACAAACATGTGAATTGTGGAGCGCCACTCGGCCTGCTCTATCGGGCATCGGTGGGTGCGGGGCGCGCGAGGCGGATGCGGGCGGGGTGGATCCGAACGACACAGCGCACCTTTTCACTTCGTTGGACCGCCAGTCGCCTCGCCGCTCTCTGTCGCACTCACGGGGCGGCCCGGTCGGGAGCGAGAGAGACAGAGCGACTGTTCGGAAACGCTCGGCTGATACAGTATAAGCCGAGCTGAGCCTGTATAGAGAGGAAAACTGCCGGGGGTCAGCCCATGGACTTACCCCCGGCAGCGCACTGTCGCCGCCCTGCTGTCCGGAAGGTGCATCCGAGTATCTGTTTCATTCTTTGAAGTAAACCCGAGTTTCTAGCCTAGGTTCAAAGCATTTTAAACGAACTTGTTCTCACCTGCATGAATCTCCGTATTCTCAAAGTTAGGCACCAAGCGAGAGGGACACCTTCCCCCGCGTCCACCGTGCTCTCTCTCTCTCTCTCTCTCTCTCTCTCTCTCTCTCTCTCTCTCTCTCTCTCTCTCTCTCTCTCTCTCTCACTCACTGCAAATCGCGAAAGCCCCGTGGGTGCGAGCGAGACAGCAAGCCTAGGTCCGAGTGAAAAGCCCCGCTACTTACATAAGTGAGGCTTAATGAGTCGCACAGACCAGTCCGGGGGACGCCAGAGTCCCTCCTCGATAAATTTCCGAATCACGAGGATTCATTAGACGGACGGGCGAGCTTCCGGACGGGGCCGCTCTTATCGGGAATCGGCTGTAATTAAAGCGGGGCGAAGCGCGCCGGAAAAGTGTCGGGAAAGTGTATCGCAAAAGTGAGTGCAATTTACTGGAAAAGTGTTGGGAAAGTATCGGAAAAGTGTGTGGTATGTAGTGGAAAAGTGTAAGGGAAGTTGGAAAAGTGTCGGAGAAATTTTAAGAAAAGTTTTGCGAAAGTGTATTGGAAAAGTGTGAGAAAATGAAGCGGGAAAGTGTGGGGAAGTTCAAGGGAAGCACCGTCTGGCGGGGGCGGGCGCGGCGGTGCGGCGCGGAGACTTGAACGCGAGAGCGAGCCGAGCGCTCCGTCCCGTTACCGCAGAAAATATGGAATTGGAATAAAAACGGAATTCATTGGCGTTTCACTTACCCGGCACCTACTACACTACACACCGTAAAATAATTCAAATCTCCTCATTTAGGGAGGCCATCACACCCAAAAAATCACACCCACGGCCCTCTGGCCATTAAAGGGGCCCAGCAGCCGTAAAGACTTGACGAGGTGCAGAGAGATGCCTAGAAACACCCGGTCTGCCTGGAAAACGGATCGAGTTTGCTAATGGCCGTTTTTTTCTGTGCGCTGCTCGAGAAGTAGCTGAGGCTTTGCTTTTTTTTCTGCTTTTATTTTCTCAAATCTGAACTTTATTTCACTTTATCCTCCTTCCATGTTGTTTTTGTTTTATCTCATTTGAGGTCAGGTCTCGTTCGCTCCCTTCTTCTCACATAGAGCAAGTTAAAAGACGAACTGATCTTGAAGCTGGACTAAACTGAGCCAATTCGCCCACGTTGTTTAAAGTGTTCGATTTTTATTGGACTTTAGTTTGAATCGGAAGAGCGAATGGATATAATTGACGTCAGATCGAGAGCGAAAATGTGTCGCCATCTTCCGGACGGCCGAACGGGCATCCTACCGGCAGCTGGGCCCGGAGGAGCGGGCTCGTGAGCCAGGTGGAGGGGGGAGGGGAAGGGAAGAGGCAGGGAGGGGCAGGGAGGGGCTGAACCGAACAAGTCAAGAAAGAGGTGAATGTCTCGTTTATGAAATTGGACGAATGTTAATGAAGAAAACATCTCCCCTCTCTCTCCCTCTCCCGGCCGTCTTCTCGGCAAGACGCCGCTCCGGCGGCTCCGGGGCCTCGCCCCCTCTCTGCTCCCATAGCGAGAGTTTTAGTGCTTTTTACCTAGAGAACTCCGCCACACCGAAACCGTGTTAAATTCAGGGTCGTAAAAATTTTCGGGGCCCGGCCGATTTTAAAGACTGAATATATATCTACGTATTAGTTTGTCACGGGCCGGACGGACGGACGAACGGCGCGTTACGGCCCACCACTATAAACCAGTTGTCCAGTGCGGAGCTGTTATTACCTCAACCTCGAACAGTCCCGAACAAGCGACCCGTAAATTCCTTTGGTTTATGACTTGTCGCTGGTAGCGAAGCAGCGACGCGGCCGGGCGGCGAACTACGGGGATATGTCACCAGCGGCCAAATAAGGCGACGGAGCCGCTTTGCCGAAAACCGCTACTCCACTCGGCGGCTATCTGTAAAGTCCGGCACTCGGGGCTCGGCACGGCACGGCGCGGCAGTAGCGCGAGCAAGCGACTCTATTTTTCAGCCGGCACGGATGGACCTTTCGTGATAACTCTTGTTCGATTTCACCGCCGACAAAAATGTATTCATCCCACTTGACAAGTTTTCAAGGTCGCAGATTTATTGCTCATGTTTCGCGGGGCGCTCTCTCTCTCTCTATCTCTTTCTCACTCGCGCGAGGCGGTCCATGTACTCATTTTTTGATTGTATACGGCGAGCTTGGCCTAGGCGTAAATCACACACAGACACTCACACACACATAGACTTCAAACACAGCACGTTAACGCACACACTTTGTTCCCTGCCAATACGTAATGAACTCGTTAGAAAATTATTTTGAAAAAGACATAAAGCAGCGCGGCGTTTTTCTCGACTCCTTCTCCGTCCTCTTCCGTATTGTACACCGGACATTGATATGCAGATTGTGTGCAACGCGAGCGGAGCTGTTTATTGGGCGCCGGTTGGGATTCGAACCGAGAGCAGCAAGAAAAAAAAAACAGGAAAAAACTTACGGGAATAATTGGGTGACAAGTTCATTGAGCGACTTCTTCGTACCCTAGTGGACGCGCGTGGCCCAATTTTTTGTAGCTCAAATTTGACGCACTGAAAAAAACGCATTGAACCGGAACACAGACGAAGAATGGAGCCGTTGGTCGAACGTCTTGTTGCTGCGGGATAACACTCTCGGAGTCTCTGATCGAAGACGACAATCAGACACGTCACTGGCGACAGAGCGTGTGTCAGTCGGCGGCATGGCAAAGATGTTCTGTTGGTGTCTCACTGATCACCACGTTAACACTTTCCGTGTTGTCATTTTTTTTTGAACGGCAGGGGACATTGTTGTAGGAATCTCCTGCAGCGCGTTGGCCAAAGGCGCCAAAAGGTGAGCCGTGGCTGGTCATTCTAAATCCAGCAAAACGAATAGGTCCACAAAAAAATATGTGGAAAAAAAGCGACGAAAATGGAGAGTGGTAGGTGAACAGACGAATAAAAGGGTAAACACCAAAAAAATCGGGATGGGCGCGCACTCACACGCAAATGAAGGAGATACTATTAGAGCAGCTTACAGGTAGGCAGCAGGTAGCGCTTCGGCCGGCTGGGTCATGAATAAATGCAAAGGCCTGTGTGCATGCGAACGTCGCTTCAAATTGGTCCGCCGGCACGGACGCGCAAAGCTGTAGGAGAAGTCGTAAAGAGGACGGAAAAAAGGCAGAAGATTCGGGCATTTTAAAGAAAAACAAGATGGAGGAGAGACAAGAAGAAATAAGTTGGACGATTGGCGACAAAATAACCCTGTGAACTTGGTGTACTTCATGCGTTGAAATCTCACTGGTCCACAAGAAGATCGTTCTGAATCTCGATATCTTGGATGTCTGCCCAAGGCAGTGCGATAGCCGCCGCTGACTGTTGTTCCCGGACGGCACAGTTCACACTCGCATGTCGTTTCCCTGAAGTGTTTGCGACGATGCAGGGCTGGCGCACCTGAGGGACCTGAGGGCTGTAAACCCCCCGCTTTACGAGAAAGGCTAGCTTTAGTACAGCCACTGCCGCACTGAGAGCCCTTTTCATTCGTTTGACTTTTAAGGCGAGTGAACAGCTTCAAAGCTTTGACGACTCTGGCCGCGTTTAACGTGTGGCCGGAATCCATGGAATTCTGTAAAGAGATTGTAAAGAGGCTGTGACGCTGCCGCTGTCTCGTCACCGTAGAGGCCGTGCCGGGCGGTAGAGAGGCCGACGCCATGGAGGCTTTGCCGGGCGGTAGAGAGGCCGACGCCATGGAGGCTTTGCCGGCCGGTAGAGAGGCCGACGCCATGGAGGCTTTGCCGGCCGGTAGAGAGGCCGACGCCATGGAGGCTTTGCCGGGCGGTAGAGAGGCCGACGCCATGGAGGCTTTGCCGGGCGGTAGAGAGGCCGACGCCATGGAGGCTTTGCCGGGCGGTGGAGAGGCCGACGCCATGGAGGCAGAGAGGCTCCGTACCGCCGGTCCACGCGGCTCGCCTCGCCTCGCACGCACCGTCACCAAGTGATCGGATTTCCATGACGGTTCGTTGCTCCTCCGGACGGCTCCCCGGCGGAGGAGACGGAGGGAAGGGGGAGCCGAGCTGAATCTGACGCGACCGCGCCGCGCAGCCGCGCACGTCACCTGAGATACGAACGTACACCAGCCAGTTTCATCACCGAACGGGAAATTCCTCGGTGACTGCACGCGAGGACCAGTTCGGCCGGCGCCCCGGCATCCACGGCGAGCAGAGCACATTCAATGAGGGGCATCTCGAGGACACCGCCCTGCCCGTGGTGGAGACCGTCGTGGAGGCCGTGGCCGTCGTGGAGGCCGTGGCCGTCGTGGAGGCCGTGGCCGTCGTGGAGGCCGTGGCCGTCGTGGCGTGCCGTCGTGGAGGCCGTGGCCGTCGTGGAGGCCGTGGCCGTCGTGGAGGCCGTGGCCGTCGTGGAGGCCGTGGCCGTCGTGGAGGCCGTGGCCGTCGTGGAGGCCGTGGCCGTCGTGGAGGCCGTGCGGAGTGCTGGTCGGTGAGAGGCGGCGAAGCGGCCCGTGGGAACGGCAAGAGATGCTGTCCGCGGGGCTGGCGGGTTGGCGCCAGCGTCCGGCGTGCGACACTACACTCGCAGCACCGCGCGCTGCACGCCTTCCGCGAAGGGCACCGAGGAGGAGGAGAAGGGGTGAGAGAAGCAGGAGGCAGCTACGCAAACTCGCTCGGCAAAACTTTCATTTCATCTTTTTTCTCGAGTATACAGTTTGTGAAGTTTGTGGGGCAAGCCGGCAGCGGGGCAAACGCTATGCCTGTTTTCGCAACAGATGTTGGCCGCCCCGCGCTGCCCCCGGAAAGACGCATATTTCTCGTTGGGCGGCGTGCGCAGCCCTGCGTAGCCCTGCGTAGCGCGGGGTGGCGGGGCGTAGCGGCGCAAACATTCATGCACCCGATTCCTGGAACCATAAAGGAGCGGCCACGCCCTCCCTCCCCACCACCCCCACCCTCACCTCACGTGTCGTGTGAAAACACCCCGAGTCATGTACCGGCCGGCCAGCCCAGGCTGCTTCAGGCAGCCCAGTCAGGGTGCAGCAGGAAGAGACACATCACCCACTTATACACTCCCAATTTTTAACAGTTTTTCCTCGCAATTTTTGAATTTTTTGTATTTTTTTGCGTGACTCTTGAGTGTGTTCATTGGCTAGAAATCACATGAGTTTTTATTTTTATTCAAGGAAACAATGTTTCCTTAGGGTTTTTTTAAAGACACCTACAGTATTCCAATACGGGCAATACAAACTGATAACTAAGCCCCCGAAGAATAATATCACATTCCTCCGTGGCGAAAAAAAACTAAGGAATTGAAACAAAAAGGTGGCAGCTGCCGGCAATGCAGCAGCACGCTTCGCCCTTCCTCATTAGGTAGCTCGCCCCCCCCCCCTCTTTCCCCACTCCCTCTCTTCCTTACTCCCCCATCGCTCCCTGACCCACACAATTCCTTTCCTTTTTGCGTGTTGTGCAACGACTGCAAGCTGTTGCTGGGCCCTGCGCCGCCCTGCGCCCTTGCCCTTGTCCGCGCGACAACCCAGGTCACTGGAACGGCTACACTGCTCACAATTGTTTAAATTTTTTTGACTTTTTTTTATTTTGACTACCAGAACCGCTGTGTCAGGCACAACCTCTCTTTTTCCACGATTGTCCTTTTCGTCTGCTTCGAACGACACAACTTTTAAAAACCGAGCCGCAATAGACGAACGTCTTCACGCCATTCTGCTATTTAAAAAAATAAAAAAATAAATTAAATGGCGCTATAAATTATCGGTAGCCTATCCACGCGCTCATTTGCATGCGAGTGTGTTTTACATCGCATCTCCCCGAGGCATACATGGCCTCCTTTCCCTTGCATTGCGTGCGTGTGCGTGTGTGTCTGTGTGTGTGTGTGAGTGTGAGTGCGTGGACCCCATAAGCCCTCGCCGAAAACGGGCGCCGAGCACGCAACTTGGGACGTCTCACAGGCACACACTGTTCTCGCCCCGCGCATTTATTCGAATTTATTCTTACGATTCCTTTTTATAGTGTTTCTTGCAACACACTCACACACTCACACGCGCGCACACACACACACACACACACACAGAAGCAAGGCAGGAACCATGCGTCGCGCGCAGTGCGGGGGTATAACAAATAAATTGAAAAGTAAGTGTCTACGGGGGAGCAGCGTCATTAGGTAGGTTTGCCGTGTTTTAGGGCTCCAGGTACATACGCACGTGTGTGTGTGTGTGGGGGGGGGGTAGTGTGTGTAGGAGGGAGCTGCCTCACCTTTCTGGAATGCCATCCCCGGACCCCAGGGCCAGAGGGCCAGAGAGGGATGCGGTGATGCAACCGAGTGATACGCAGGGCTTTTCATTTCGGTACCTGCGCTGGCACGCTGTAAGGAAGAAAAAAAAACAGTGGAGGGGAGGGGAGCGGAGCGTCTCAAAATTTGCATTACCTAGCACAATAATGTTTGCGCGAAGCAGAGAGTGCTTCCTCCGCTGGACGCTTGGCTGGCATAGCTTGATTTCCTGTGGCTTCCGGAAGATGAAGTGGCCAAAAAGGAATCCCCCCCAACCCCCTTCCCCACCAGCTCCAACCGGACCCTTGACTCAATCCGCTCAGCGACGTCGCCGTTCAGGAACGGAGCAGCGAAGCCGTGCAAGTGACTCGACGCCCGTCATCGGAAAATCCTTCGTCCCACCGGCGATGGAAGGCACCCGTACTGCTGTCACTGCGTTTTAGAAAAAAAAAAGAGAAATTTTTGAAACTTTTGGCAGATGATGTCACATTCAATTTATTTAAATCAAATTTGGACAGTTTTTGCGCCATGATTCAAACTGTTATTTTCGACATTTTTGTTTAAGAAGATATGTTCATAGAAGCAAACAAAATCCTGACATACCAAGACCAGCCAAGAGCCCTACCCCCGCGTAAAAAAGGATTTAAGAGCGGAAAGAAAATGAGTACAGAGTAATTGAAAATAACAGTAACCGGCAGTGGCGAGCAAGCAGGGCCCGCAGTTTTCAGATTGGCCAGGCGGTGTGGGCGCGCGAGTGGATGGGCGGGGGGAAGGGGAGAGGGGAGTCGGATTATCACCTCTTTCTGGGCCGTGGGTGTTGTCTCTTTTTTGTTTCCCATTAGAGGCGTGGGCCCGTGGGCCCGGAGCGGGTCACCGAGCCGAATCCCGCGACACCACACCCTGAGCGTCCGCGAAGCCGCGAACGTCAAAATCTCCCGGACAGAGACACATTGACGGAGTGTAGTGCCCTTATCTGCAGCACTCCCTGCTTGCGACCCGAAAGAGGAAAAAAAAGGAATAAAGTGAACTTGGTGACTTGACCCACAGAAGCGGCCGGGCCCCGCCCCCTGCCCTGACAGCCCCAGCCCGCCCACCTCGGCAGCATGCCTTGCCTTCCACGTAACAGCCTCTTATTTCCAAAAAATAAAAGGAGCTACTTATTGTTTGCGAATAAATCTACGGCCGACTCCTACTCATGTCCGAGCGACAAGTGAGGTATTTCTACCTGTTGGGGTTCGATTATCCCCGGAGAAGGGGAGGCGGGCTCATATTCAGGCAATCATCGCTTTTGCTACGCAGTTGGAAACCGACACGTTTACCACGCTTTTCCACGCAGAGTAACTTCCGGCCCAGTTGTGTCACCCTCTACGTACTGGTATGTGCATGCGACCATTGTATGGAAACGCGTTCGAGGTCCCGTACTATTTAGGGCGTTGAGTGGGTACCTTGCAGGTCGTCCGCCCGTCTCCCTCGCTCTCTCTGTGGGGCGCCGACACCGGAGGGAGAGAGAAAGAGAGAGACACTCTCACATACAGACCGGCTGCCAGACAATAGGGCACACCTTGCAGGCATATTCACATGCACCAGACATTGCAACGACGATGCGTACAGTTCGGCTAGAGAAAAGCAAGAAGAAGAAGAAGAAGAAGAAAGAAGAAGAAGAAGAAGAAGAAGAAGAAGAAGAAGAAGAAGAAGAAGAAGAAGAAGCGAAAAGAAAAATCCGTACTTGACCGGTATTTGAACCCGAGGTTGTAGTCGTGGAACGTGCGCCGTGGCGTTGCTCGTGGTCCCAACAGCCTGTTCATGGCTCGCGGGACTCGTATATTTGGTGGGCCGGCCGATGGCCGCTGGTACACAGCGCCACGAGCACTTTTAATAACAAACTGGTTGTACGTAACAACGCGCCGATCTCCCGGTTTGCCTTTTGGCGGCCTTCGGGCTTCGGACAGCTTCGGGCGGCTTCGGGTGGCTTCGGGTGGCCCAGCCGTTACCCGGGACGTGACCGAACGGCGCTACAAAACGGACCGTTCTCGGGACCGGCAATGCCGTCCGTCGACGCGTGAGGGGGAACCTTTCGCGGGTACTCTCTCGAGTACACCGTCTGCTCACCTCAAGTACCTCCTGGAGGCTACTGTGAAAACGCTGGAAAGCTTGGACCAGTATTTGCATCGTGAAGTAAGCTAACTTTAACTTTCTACGAGCCCCTATGATGCGAAGCGCCGCTATTCACAGTCCGCTTGTTGAACAGTAAAAGAGCAGAAAAGGAAAAGAAATACCCATGAATGAAACATGCGGCAAAAAAAGCGTCCGCACTCCGAGCACGCCGCGAGGCGAGTCCTTCATTGATCAATTACATCGAGATATTCAAATAATCGATCTCTCGAACTTGAGCGCGCGAGGAAGAACAATAACAACAACAAGAAAAAAAGCTGTCAAGCCATGCTCTGATCTCGATCGCGTATACGGACCGCACCGGTACAGCGAGCGCGCCGACTTCGTGCTCCGCTGCTCCGCCAGTCAGACCTGCTTTTAGGTATTCAAATAACTTAGATTGGCGTTTGCACCGCCCGCTGTAGTGCTGCGGAGCGTTGTGAAGCTGCTCCAGGGCCTCCAGGTCCTTCCAGAGAGCAGCCAGCCTCGCCGATCGGGACCCGGACTGGGGGAGGGTTGACTCGGGGGTCGTGCACAAACCACGTGACCAATTTAAGGGAGGACTCGAAAAACTCACATCCCTATCTTAAATTCATTGAAAGGTTGAGCAGGTCACAGTGGGAGAGGGGTTGCAAAAAGAGGGGCTTTTTGGTGTCACGTGGTTTGTGCACGACCCCTGTGGAGACTGGCAAACGCGGATGCGAGCCGTACAATGCGCGCCGAGGCACGTTTTCGCGGTGCATGACTGTGTCACTGGCATGCAGGTGAAGGTCAGGGGGCTGCTGTGCGTCGGCACCACGTCGGGGGTGGGGCCGAGAAAAGCGCAGCACCTGTGTTGCGTCTCACACACACACTCACACACACGCGCACACAAAGAGATCCCCGCCATTTTACATAAAGTCACGAATGATGCTGGCCAGGCCATTGAGTCGGTCGGGGCGGCCGGGGCCAGGGTCATGGGAACGGGGGGATCGGATCGGGGCCCGCACAATAAGCATCGAGAAATGATAATACGGCAGGCGAAAACCGTGCCAAGGGTTGTAGATTTGAAATTCCTCCTCGTCATGGTGTGCACTCACCCCGCGAGAGTGCTGCCTAGCGATAACCATCAGTACCTGCAAGCAAACAAAGGGGGCGTTAGAAACGAGAAACAGCGCAAACAACTAAGTTGAAATTTTTTGAGGAAAATCGAACAGAATATACAAGAGGAAAACGCATGCGTGTTCACTGGCTGGCTGGTTGGTTGTCCAATCTACCCGGTGCAGTTGCACGGCATCCATTGATCATAGTCAAGCCCACACGTTTAGTGCGTTGACCCTCTGGGCTGTGGCGTGGCTGGGCATGCCTGTGTCATCGTGGAGTTGGCAGCACTGCCGGCCTGATTGCGACCGATGTGCCGCAGTGCTGCCAATAGCGCGGCCTGCGTGGGAACTAATCCCGAAGGATACGGACTGTGGCCCGCGCGGACGGGCGGCGCCGGCCATGCGTACGTTCTGCTGACCGGAGCAGAAAAAGGAGTGGATTATTTTATTTTCGAGTTCGATTCTTTGTTTTCTCTTTTTTGTCGCGAAGCCTCGCGCGTCATTGCCCCTAGAAAACAGGCCGGTCCCGTTCGAGGTGCAAAGGTGGGAATGACACGGAGCCTCCTCCGGACTTATCGCGGAAATTTGTGAAGCAATTCTCATCGTAAAAGTGAAATATATCCCTGAAAAGGAAAACGCGTGTCGGCGTGAAACTCGTTTTGAAATAGTGGCCGCTCCTTTTGAATTCCCGCTGCGCTCTCCTTGCCGTGGCAAACACTGCGTGAGCACTGCGTGAACGCGTTCGGACCGCTCTGGCGCCATCCTTATACTTTTGTCATTGAACTCCCCGACCGGAGGAAGAGGGAGGGAGAGGTCCAACAAATACGGGAAACGAACCGCGGCCCGTGGCAAGGGCTCAGAGAGAGAGAGAGAGAGAGAGAGAGAGAGAGAGAGAGAGAGAGAGAGAGACGAAAAATACAGAGGAAAACGAGGTGGCAACAGGGAGGGGGCCTCATTAGAAGGGTTAACGCTGGCCGCGCATCTGCCGGGCCGGCGTCGTCCTCGCTGGAAAAGAATTGAAAACTCTCGTTGAAAATATCGGCGCATTAATTACAAGCCTATCCAAACAAGTGGGCCCGGCGTTCATTAACGGAACCGGTTAATAGATTGAGCTGGGTGACGCGACCGCGGCCGGGTACACACACGTACACGAGGGAGAGAGGGCCGCGGTTCGAGTCCCGCGCCACCGGATTTTTTGCCCCTCCTCTGATATTTCGCGTGTGCTTTAATTAGCAGAGCTTGGCGCTATTTCATTGGGCGATTGCTGCTGGGCCAATCAGGTGGTCCCTCCGGTGTGTCCCTGGTGGCTAGGTAAAAGTGTGTGTGTGTGTGTGTGTGTGTGTGTGTGTGTGTGTGTGTGTGTGTGTGTGTGTGTGTGTGTGTGTGTGTGTGTGTCAGCTGGGCAGGTGCGAGGCGCGGCGCGCTCTGCAGATGTGCGAACGCGTGCCCCGGCTTCCAGGTCTTCCAGGTGAATTAGGGCCGAAAACAATAAAAAGGCGAGCAAAACAGTGAGCAGTGGAAAAAGGGGAGAAAAACAATCTGCGGATAGGTTGGCAATTGGTGCCGACTCGCGTCGCCCGTATGGCGCGACGCACAGCCACGCCGAAAAAAACGGTCGATTATTCCTGATTTTATTTTTGCCGCCGATGACGACGGCGACGGCGCCGCGCTCCGCAATCGCCGTGTTTACGTTGTGAATAAAAATTCGGAAAGGGTTTATTATCCCCACGTGCCAGCGCGGCCAGCGCGGCCAGATGCCGGTGGCTGCCAGCTCCGCCAGCCCGCCAGGCACCTGCCACCCCGAGGCACACGGGACAGACGGGACAGTGTCCCACCGGGCCCACCGGGCCCACTGCACAAAGCAAACCTCGCCGCCGGCGGCCAGGCGGCCAGCCAGGCAGGCAGCCAGTGACTCGCGGCGCCGATCAGAAGAACGCCCGCTCGCACGCGACAGCAGACCGCACCGAAAAAAAAAGGGCCGGCGCCGGGAGTCGAACCCGCGGTTTTGAACCAGCTCCCCGTCGCGCTACCCGCTCGGCTAGCCAGCAGCCGCGCTAGGGTGCGGCCTCGCGCGGGCAGCGCGGGCGAAGGCGTCATGCGGGTCGCGGAGGTGTTTGTAATTAGTGACAACAATGGCGGCCAGGCAAACAGGCGCCATTAGCGCCTTTCGTGTCTGTCGCCGTGTGTCCGTGTGTGCGTCCGCCGCGCTCCCAGTGTAGTGGACGTGTTGAAGGCCGGCCGGCAACACTGCCAGCACGCCGGGCGCCAATCACCAAACTCGGTAATCGAGTTTCCGGTCCAAACTGGAGCACAATCCTTGCGCAAACTAACAGGAGGCGATCTAAACGCGCCGAGCCGAGCCTGGACAAGCCTGGGGACGGGGGGCCGAGCATGGAGGCCGAGCCGAGCCGGGGCCCGCACCTCACGGACCCACGGCGGGGCGGTCTAGGCAGGAATCTGGGAGTGGCATGAATGCACGGACGAGTTGCTCATGGCATGGGGGCCGCACTAAAACAACAACAACAACATGATGGCGCCAAAGAGCCCCGCCCTGCTGGAGTCATGAGCAGCGGGGACTTTCCCGGAGTTGTGAATCACGGGGGCGGTGACTCAGATCCTCACGGTGACTTTAAAACAGAAGTGATTGCTCCCTTTCATTTTTACACGCCACCCCTCGGGCTAAAAGCTTTCGCGCTGTGAGCGTCCGCGCCCCTCATTTTGGAAAGGGCTGCAAATTCGATTCGACGCCGCACTTTTTCGCCCGTAACGCGATTACCGCGAAGGAGCGCACCCCCCTGTAAAAATAAAAACAACAACAAAAAGGGCACACGTGCCGTCCTTCGTGTGGGCTCTACCAAATTTTCCCTGTTTTTTTACCACCAAATTCTGCTTCCGCGACCCACTTTTTGGGCAGCATGTTTACGACGGGCTGCTCCGGGCCCTTCTGTTCCCTTCGGCCGTGCAACTGATTTAAACACGCCACAGATTCCAGTCTAGGCTGGTCCAGTCCGGGCGCGCGCTTCGCTATGCAAGTGCGAGAGAGAGGGATGCGCCTCGCCGTGCGAGTGCGAGTGAGAGGGCGAGAGGCCCGGTCCACCTTTTACGACCCGCGGCCGAAATTGTCGATCGCGAGCACTTGATTGGCCCCGTTAGGATCGTGTCCGCGACGTCTAAGAAGGAGATCCCGCCGCGTGTATTTCCATAACCATATTTACTGCCTCTTAAAGTCCTCTTAAAGTCTGCCCTGCAGGGCAGCGCGGTTTCCTACGCAAACATTCGATTCCACCTGATAGCAGGCATAAAAGCCCAGAGAGGAACGTGAAAACTGTTCAAGTGTTCAAGCAAGCGATGTATGACTCTTCGACTGTTCGTTCAGCAAAAGCTGAGAACAATGCATATGTCTTAGCAAGAAAACAAAAGTTGTCCTTGTTTCGTTTCGCCACACTGTGACTTTCCCCTGTCGCATAATGTCCGTCCGTTGACCCCTCTAGAGCCACCCTAATGACGGCATAAAAACATCCCAGGTGACAACTGGACCCAGTCGGACACATCCAGTGGATCGGCTTCCCTATTAGAGGCGGCATTGTCACCAGACGCGCCAGTTGGCTGCCCTCTTGCAGCCAAGCAGCGACAGATGGACGAATCCCGCTAAGCGGAATCCTCGCGTTGACGATTGGTCTATCGCTCAGCCAATCTGGTGAAACCTGCTGGCACTGTCTCCCAGCGAGTCGGGAATGAACTGAAAGTCAAGCCGGAATAACGCCTCCTTTACTGCTGATAATTCGCCGCTTAGCTCCGTAATTTAATGAGTGACACGAAGCAGAGCCTGGAGTCCAGCCTCTGGAGTCCAGGCCTGGACCGCCTAGGGCGCACTGCTCTAGCCACGACTCTAGCCACGACCTGCCCGGCAGGCTGGCAAGATGTAATTTGGAATCAGGTACCCGGCATCAGCATCGCATGGCCATGATCGGCATGCTCGCTGCCGCGGAGCGCGGACCCAAATTCCTCTCAAGTTCCGGTCCCATTTTCCCCGAAACGACTGTGAAAACTTTGCATCTCCCTTCAGGGTATCACGGCCAAATGTTCCTGGTTTTCTTATGGCTGATTTAGCTTAAGAACGTCATCATCAAACCCGTTGACGACTTTGATGTCGCGCCCATGCCAAGAGCTTTCATGAGAATGTCATGAACTTGTGATGAAATCGTCCTCATTTTTTTGCAGGGATGAAGATGTCAACTGCTAATTTGTCACAAAGACAACCAAAATTTTTACAGTGAGTCTGTCAGCAAGTTGCGTGCGAGGATCCTGGTCGACAACAACAAAATGCATGGGTGAAAGCAGTGGCCGCTGGACGTCCTTACAAGTGGCGTGGTTTTTTTTAGAGCCTGGAATAGAACTGCTTTGATTCCCACAGTGGGTCGCTAAACCCGCTCCTGGGCGTAAATCACTCCCGAGTCATCTTCATCTTGTGGAGGACACAGTCTGTTTGCTTTTTTTCCCGCTCGTCCGCGGAGCCCCGGCCGGTATCGATCAAAGGCAAGAAGCCCGCACGTGGCGGGGCCGAGGCACGGGGCGCCCCGGTCACCACACTGGACAACCAGGAGCGCCAATTCCGGTAGTGGTGATGAACGGTGAAAAAAATCCCACATAATCTTACAGGAGAAGTGACTAGGCTGGCAGGATGGAAGGAAGTTTCTCCACCTGAAGAAAGCTCTTGCGAATGCCAGCATTGGGATACTTTGGATAATGTTAGGATACCCAAGGATGCCCAATGTCCAGCAAAGGAAGGTAAAGTTGAAAAAAAAGACGTAGATTTGCGCATTGGTGATGTTGTAGATTGAAAACATGCCAGTCCACAATTTCTTATCAGTCAAGTTGTCCTAATCAAAAATCCAGGAAACCTGGGAGAGACTTCCGTCCGTAATTGCCAAGACCCTGTGCCGATTTGCGAGGCAGTGCCGGGCCCTTTACACCGTATGGCGAACGCACCTCCCGATCGGCCGTCCGCAGGGGTCACCTTGGGAGGGGGCTCAAGTCAAGTGGACCAAACACATTGGTTAAGCCGAGTACCGGGCGTACCGGCCGTAGCGGGCAGGTGGCTGCTGCAGAGAAATGATGGTGCCTGCCGAGGGGGCTGATTCATCGGGCATTGCTTGTTTGGGACGTCAGAGAGTAAGAGTCACGGAGCGAATACTGGCTTCCTCGCCGCGCTGACCCCTTTCCGCTCTTTCTCCCGCAAGGCGGCGGTGCTTCGGGGAAAATATGCATGCCAAGTACACGACGGTGCCGTCATGCCGTCACGCGATTGGTTCCCGACCGCGATCCCCCGCTAGATATGGACCAATCACGAGCGGGCAAGCGGCGCCTCTCCTCGGAACGCATTTCACACGCGGGGGCGGGACTGCTCATGCCTGTGTGGGCCGGAGTAGTGAGCCCCGTGTGTGTGTGTGTGTGTGTGTGTGTGTGTGTGTGTGTGTGTGTGTGTGTGTGTGTGTCCGCGAGCAGGGGCGTGGCGCCGTGGCCAAGTCCGCGGCGACGCCTTTGCTCTTCCTGCCCGATCTGACGTGAAGGAGAAGAAGAAGACGCGAAACGGAAAGGAATAATTAGCAAGCGCGGCATGTCACACGTCACGTGTATGTGTGTATGTGTGAGTGTGTGTGTGCAGTACCGCCCGCGACGTACGCGAGTGGGACGATGACAACACAATAACGGACGCACAATTTGTCCAGATCATGACGTCCGTTTGTTTTAAGTACACGCTCCGAAAGTCGCACCGTAGTAGCACCGAGGATTTTTTTTCGTGGGGCACTTTCTGCCCTTGTTTTTATTTTTCAGGGAAAATGTTGAGTTTGCGGCGGGTCAGAGTGACGAGAGTGGCAGGCAGCGGACGCACGGAAGGTGGTGACGAGGTGCCGAGAGCAGCGAAAGCAGGCGGCATCCCGTATAATTAAAAGTCGCCTGCTTTTCCTGCTCCGAGCGTGCTTCGGCCGACTTCGGCAGGCTTCGGCGCCACCGCTAGATCGAGGCGTAGATGCTCGTTGCCGATCGGATTTCACGTGGGAGCGGCGCAGCGGGCGCAGCGGAGCCCTTTGCACGCGGTGGATGCGTCTCCGGTCGCGGCGTGGGCGAGGTGGGCATGGCGGCGGTCATGGCGGCGGTCATGGTGGCGGCAGGGCGGCGCCGTGCAAGACGAAGAAAGCCGCGCCATTTCTAGCAACGGCCTTTCCCCGCGGCCTTTGGCCTTTGGGCAGCTGAGCAGGCAAGGAGCATTTCTTCGGCCAAGAGCAATGCTTCGGCCAAGAGCATTTGCTTCGGCCAAGAGCATTTGCTTCGGCCAAGGAGCTTTGCTTCGGCCAAGAGCATTTGCTTCGGCCAAGAAGCTTTGCTTCGGCCAAGAGCATTGCTTCGGCCAAGAGCAATGCTTCGGCCAAGAGCTTTGCTTCGGCCAAGATCAATGCTTTGGCCAAGAGCAATGCTTCGGCCAAGAGCAATGCTTTGGCCAAGGAGCTTTACTTCGGCCAAGAGCAATGCTTCGGCCAAGAGCATTTCTTCGGCCAAGAGCATATTGCTTCGGCCAAGAGCTTTGCTTCGGCCAAGAGGAATGCTTCGGCCAAGGAGCTTTGCTTTGGCCAAGAGCAATGCTTCGGCCAAGGAGCTTTGCTTCGGCCAAGAGCAATGCTTCGGCCAAGAGCATTCCTTCGGCAGCCACCGGCTCAGCAAAGGGTTGACGACACCTTCCCGCCGCACCCTTACGGGTCACGTCACCGCCGCGGCCTCCGCGGCCCCGCCACCAACATGCCCTCCCAGAGCCTCTAAACACGGAGACAGAAATAAGTGGCCGATTTTCAGCCCCAGCGCTTCCTCCGCCGTGGCGGCCGGGCAGGGCACGTTACGTGGACGGGTGCGAGAGAGAGGGCGGGAGGCCCCCTTACTCACCCAGTGGAATGGAGGATCGTCCTTCCAACTAAACGCCTCCTGGGTCGGTAATAAAGCGAGAGTACTCAGAGGGGGAGGGGGAGTCGATAAGATGTTATTACCAATTAGAGCGAGAGGAGCGTCCAAGGTACAGTGTGGCGACACTCGGCGACACACCGGCCGAGCCGCACAAGTGCCCGCGTCGTCGTCGGCGTCCTCGACGGCCTCCTCGTCGGCGTCCTCGGCGGCGACGTCCGGCTGCTTTTATTTCGTCCTTCGGTCAACGCTTTCCACGCAAACTGCCAATGCCGCCCGCCAGACTTGCAGACGCCGCGAAACGAAACCAAACGAAACAGCACTTCCATTTTCATTTTTAACGCCGCCGTAACTTTGCGCTGTGCTCCGCTGTGCTCCGTTTCGCGCGGCCGGCCGGCCAACGTCCTTCCGGACTTATGGTGGACACGCCGAGGCCGCGACGCCGTGGTCGTGGCGACCTGGCGGCGACGGCCACAAAGGGTCCAGCGAATGATGCTATTTTTGACCGTAGTGACCATGGTGAAAATCAGCACCAGATGGTGAAAATGTACCGAACGGTAAATGTGTTGATCGAAGTTCGATGCCCTGCTGCGGCGCCGCACCCCTCTGGCCAAAAATGAGCTGGCATCGGAAGGAAGCGAAGAGGCAATAGACGGAGTAACGCCACGTAGCAATTACCTGTTGGCTCGGCTCGGCTCGGCTCGGCTCGGCTCGGCTCGGCTCGGCTCGGCTCGGCTCGGCTCGGCTCGGCTCGGCTCGGCTCGCGCGCCCCCAGGCCGCCGCGCCCACTTTGCATACGGTCCAGCAGTACCGCGTGCCGCGCGGCGCGGATCCACGCATTACCCGAATCAAGCGAGATTACAGAGGACTCTGTGTACTATAAAGGCGGGTAAATATGAGGCCGAGTCGGGGGCGATTCGACCATTAAACTAACGACTGGCTGCACGCCCTCCGCGCGGCAGTCGGCTGGCGACGAGTCCGAAACGGAGTACGGTTCTTGTGAATGCGAGGGTTCTTTCCGTTCAGTTCAAACTCCCCCTTCTCGCCACTCTCCAGCAGTCGATCGCCGCGGCAAGCACAACCGTCCGCCTCTGAAAAGAACTAGAACAAAAACAAAACGCACTCAAACTTGTTGACAATTTTTCTTGTTGCCACCACGCGGCGTGGTGCACGCACGCACACGCAGGGAGAACTATTCCAAGCGTGGGTTATTCCTAGCAGCGGGGTACCTCCGCACCGCCGGCCCCGCCAGCCCCGCAGTGCCCCGCGCCGCGGTACGGACAAGCGACGCCACAGTTTTTATGTCGGCGTCGGGCTCGTAATGTTTTCTCGAGACGGCGGCAACTCGATTCCCGAAATGTGACGATTTATTGTGAGCCTAGCGCCACGGCAGCAGCGCCGGCAGCGCCACGGGGCCGGCTCCGTCGGCCGGGAGAGTCATGCGTAGTACGTGGTCCGTCGACCGGGAGAGTCATGCGTAGTACGTGGTCCGTCGACCGGGAGAGTCATGCGTAGTACGTGGTCCGTCGACCGGGAGAGTCATGCGTAGTACGTGGTCCGTCGACCGGGAGAGTCATGCGTAGTACGTGGTCCGTCGACCGGGAGAGTCATGCGTAGTACGTGGTCCGTCGGCCGGGAGAGTCATGCGTAGTACGTGGTCCGTCGACCGGGAGAGTCATGCGTGGTCCTGGTTCCTCTCCTCGTGCGCGCCGCGCGGGGCCCACCCTCTCCCGCGCCCCGGACCAGGCCCCGTTTTGGCAAGACCGTCGCCGCGGCTGCCAGCTAGTGCGACCAAACCAATCGTCACAAGCGTCGCGAAAAAAAAAGGGACTGCCAAAAAGAAATCTGAAGATTAAGCTAATTCACCGATGGCCTGCCTCCTGGAGGGCAGGCTCGCACAGTTTCGTTGACACACTGGAATGCCCTGGAGTCCACTGGAATCGGTCCTGGAACGCTCCCGTTTTATTGGGTGTGGTGGTTCCCTTCATGGAGACCGCCATTCTTACTCTCCGAGCTGGGGCGTCTCTCTAAGCGGCCCCTCTACACACACGACGGACGCCACCGATCGGAAGGAGAGAGGCAGGGAGGGAGAGAGGTAGAGAGGAAGAGAGAGAGAGAGAGAGAGACGGTGGATCCGTAACGAGAAGCCAACAAGGCGACAGCCGCTCCAGATTTTGACGCGCGTTCGCATGTTTCGGGTGTTTGCGTTACTGCCGGCGGCGGTGTGCGAGCACCGGGACCGGGCTGTGTGTGTGTGTGTGTGTGTGTGTGCTGTGTGTGTGTGTGTGTGTGTGTGTGTGTGTGTGTGTACAACGTGTTGCGTGCGGAATTTGAGCGCGCACGTCTTAACCCCGATACACGCGTAATTATATGCTGACAATTTGAATAGGTGAATAGGATGCTGGGTGGCGCGGTGCGAGAGCTTGGCTGCCGTGCTCCTGGATTAAACTGCGTGTGTGTGAGCGTGTGTGTGTGTGTGTGTGTGTGTGCATGTGTGTGAGCGCGCGCGTGGTCCAGTCCAGGTGGCAGTCCCAAAAGTTTTTCAAAATTGGTTCAGACCTCTTTTCTTTCCATTTTTTTTTTACCGAGGGTCGTCCGCAGGCGAACAGGTGAACGGGAGCGGGGTCGGTCGGGGCGAAGAAGAAGAAGGGAGAAGGAAGAAGCAAGAAGGTCCCCACCCGATGGCTTATTGATTGTCGATCGAAGTGAAATCACCCCCGGGAGGAAGGACAGGGGCCGATCAAAACTGTACTACGCCGACGAAGGTTGGGGTGGCTTGGAGACGGACACACGCACGCACGCTCACGCTCACACGCACACACACACACACACACACACACACACACACGCACAGGCCGTCATTGCCAAACAGGGATAATGAAGGGAGAGGCGCAGCGGTGGGCCCCATCGGCCCCATCGCAGGCGCGCACGCATCGCAGTAAATTTTTTTTCACGACACGCATTTTTATAGTCATTTCCAAATCCTCTTTACGCCTAACCGGATTCTGGGCGGCCCGCGTGGCCCCGCTGCCTGCCTGCCTGCCTGCCTGCCCGGCTCGCTATTCGGCGCCGTCATGTGATACAGGCGGGGCGGACGGTGCTGGCAGCCAGCACAGCCAGCACTGCCAGCCTCGCGGGGTCAAAGGCCCCATGTACAGCTCTTGTATGCAAGTGGGCCTGGGCTGCTTAGGGGCCTCCTTACACCTCCGGCAGAGCTGGCCCACCTTGGCGAGTCGGGCTTGACATGTCAACCGGACGCGCCCCACCCTCCGCCAGCTGACAGGTCAAGCCTAGTGCTGTCAAAGAGTTGCAGCACTGCAGCGGTGCGGCGCCACACGCGACGCTCCCACAGCCCTAGTTGAGGCCGATGCCTTTCGATATGAAACTTGTTCCGGAGCTCAGCGTGGAGTTATTGGCTGGACAGCCGAACGGGCCTCTCTCTCTCTCGCACTCGCGGGGCGCGGCGTGGGCGTGCGAGAGAGACAGAGCGCGGAGGCAGCCCGCCCCAAACAGGCCCTGTCCACGGCCGTGGCGCGGCCGCGGCGCGTAATTTTAGAAAGACTGAGTGCACTTGCATGCCGAAAACTAGGGCAGCCGCGTGGCCGCGTGCAGACAGCGCAGCGGGGAAACACATACCAAGCGTGTTTGGCCGAAGGGCTAACTAAGGCAAGCAACACGCCTGGAGCAGCAGGCCGAGCAGAGGCTGGCGCACTTCACTACTTGACCCCGTCGGTTCGGCATTCTGCAGCAATGCTTCGTGCGCTGCGGCCGGGCTGGTCCAAAAAACGCAGACCTCAAGCCAACTTTACTCGAGTTCGATGAATCGAACTTCAATCGACTTGAGTCAATGAAATTAGCCTGAATCTTTTGGACTTTAGAGTGGTGTGCCATGAGCGAACAGGCTATGCAGGCAATCTTTCCCCCGGCCGTTGTGCCAGATCCGCGTGGCCAGTTGGTTACATTCCGAACGTCGCTCTGTCTCTCTCGCACCCCTACGGCACGCCCCATGAGTGCGAGAGAGACAGAGTGCATCGCCGTTCGGAATCAGCCGGCCGGTCGGCTCGACCAGGGATTCCTCTAAAGGGCCGCGATGCGTCTGTTTTATGTCCCCCGCCCGCGAGGACGAGCTTGGGCGGGGCGGGGCGGGGCGGGGCGGGGCGGGGCGGGGCGGGGCGGGGCGGGGCGGGGCGGGGCATGGCGCGACGCGGCGGACGGTGGACATTATTTTTCTATGCGAAGTAACGGTGCCTTGCAACGACGCTACGCCGAGCCAGATCAGTGCCTGGCGTTGCCTGGCGGTGCCTGGCTGGTCCATGAATCAAGCACAGGGCCTCGCCTGCCTCGCCGGGCCACTCCCTGCACTCATGCTGGTAGGGAAGACCTTCGCGGCCTTCGCGGTACAGCGACAAGAAACAACGCTTTTTGTAGTGCACAACTCCGTCAAAATTTTTCCTGATTTTCATTTTTTCCGAGCATATTGTTTAATGTGAACATACGTGAATGTTTTGTGTGACTTTCAGCTAATCTAATTTTATTTTTCCCCGGGAATTTCGTCCGGAAAAAATCCTTTGAACCTGCTCCCTATGTGGAGGGACAATGGCGGGGGTTCGGTTGACCCACCCTTTGTGAAAGGATACCGCTCCGTCCGGCGGTGAGAGAGTCCTGGAGAGGACCTCGGCGCCTCGGCCCGGGGTGGTCTAGGGTGGTCGAACCCGGCCTGTCCCGCTCCATGCAGTCTAGAGTGGCCGCGCGGCCCAGCGATCGATACCAACACACCGATGTGTAGTGCGTGCCCCTGGCGTGCCCCTGGCGTGCCCCTGGCGTGCCCCTGGCGTGCCCCTGGAGGGGCGGAGGGTCAGGGGTCGGACGAAATAATAGGCACGTTCAGTTGGCAGCCGTGCTGGCAGCGCGGTAGCCAGTAAATTCAAAAACCTTTCGGCACTCTCCGGCGCCGCGCTCGTTCAAATACAGTGGTTTTGCGTCAATTTCACGAGTGTGTACATTTTATTCCTGCAAATTTCGCAAATTTTTATGAAACTAAAAATTTATCATGACTTTTTTTGAAAACTATAGCAAACGTGAAACAAATTAAGATATCCGCAGTTTTGGCATCTCTGGACCACTGGTTCCCTTCACCTCAGCCCAATTCGCGTTGCATTTTTAGGGTTCCAGTGCACTTCGAGGCCCCGAGCACAGCAGGTCCGGGTGGTCCGATAGAGAGAGAGGCGGGGATAGACCGGGATAGACCGCGGCGACACACTGTCGGCCGTCTCTCGGGTTACGTTGGCGTGGCGCGGCGAGGTAGCCGTGCGTTGGTCGCGTTTTACGACTCTGTGCGCGGGGCGGGGCGGGGCGGGGCGGGGCGGGGCGTTCTTCTAGCCTGGGACCCAATCGGACGACGGCGCCGACGAAGCCAAAGATGAGCAGACGGAGAAACGCACACACACACACACACACACACACACACACACACACACTATAGAAGGACACGGCAACAACAGACACGTGGACAGAGTTTCTCTGTGATATCTCCTCTTTATTGGAATTATTGTAACCGGTCCTGGGGTCCTGGACCAGTGCGGTTCGCCGGGCCGCGACGCGCGTCGCGCCGCGTCGCGGGCACACCTGCCAGTGTCACCAAAAGCTGTGTGTCGCAATAAAACGGACGTCGCCCATCCAGCTATCTATCCATCCATCTACTTTCGGCCCCGATACCGGCGAGAAGAGTGGCGCCCCCTGGATCGGCCGCTCTCGGCGGCACACCAAAGCCCCGCTAAAAAAACGCAAAGAGGACAAGGAATCGAACCGAGACCTTTTTGCGCTCGGAAAAATGAAATTGTGCTGGAGGGTCGATCCGCCGGAGATGCCGAGGCTCAAATCTCATATCTCGAAACTCAAATCTGCTCTGCAAACACAACAGTGTACTCAGTACACTCACTTTAGAGTGTACTCATGAGTACACTATCTTTAGCGTGTACTCGTGAGTACACTCTCTTCAGCGTGTACTCACGAGTACACTCCCACGAACGTGTACTCAGCTGCATGTATTGTGCTGACTTAAGCACACTCTCGTTCGAGTGTACTCAGCTAAGCACACTTTCGTTAGAGTGTACTCAGCTAAGCACTCTCTCGTTAGAGTGTACTCCGCTGAGCACACTCTCACAGGCGTGTGCTTATGAGTACACTCCAAATAGAGTGTACTGAGCACACTGTTCAGTTTGCAGAGTGGAATCTCGAAACTCGAACCTCGAATCTCGAATCTTGAATCTTGAATCGTAAATATCGAACCTCGAAATTTGAACCTCAAACCTGAACGTTACCTGAAATCTCGAACCTCGAACCTGAGTCGTGCACGGGCCGGTTGCAGTGATTTATCCTTTCGCCCAACATGTCGGCCGTCCGGGCCAGGCGCAACGAGCAGGGGTCACCGCCTCATCCCGCTGTGAAGGCGTGCGCACCAGAAGGGCGGGCTTGGCTTCGTGCTCGGCCGTGCTGGGTTTCGGTCGTTTTTTGCAAACTGCAACTTGCAAGGCCAAGGCCGTTGGGCCAAGGCCGACGAGACCGCATTGCTCGCCGAAAGCGAAGGTGCAGCGAAGCCGGGCGGGGTGCAGCTTGCAGTTTATACCTTTCGCTCTCGGTGGCATGTCCGGCAGTCCGCGTGAGTCACACTTGGCAACATGCAGGGGACGCACTCATACGTACACTGTGAACTGGTTACAGTGCGACAGAGATGGTGAAACAGTCTTTACAGGGTATGATTTTATAGGTGACAAGATAGACCAGCGGTTCTCAACCTTTCTCGTCTCGCGACCCCAAATTTGAAGCCAAAAATTTCCGCGACCCCCAGGAAAAATTTCGTGACTCCACGGGACCCCTCCTTTAACATGCCACGGCGTCTGATCCGAGGCGGGCATTTTGCTCCCTCAACGGGCAGTTGGTCTTTGGACCTTCCTTTAGCATGCCTTTGTTACGGAGTGCAATTATCAGTCTTAGTTTGGGAGCAGTATTGTCTCAAAGTTGGCCAAAACGCTCAGAAATGTCTATGAAAAATCGTGTTTTGGGCTGATTTTAAGCAGCCACAGCGTCTGATCCGAGGCGGGCATTTTGCTCCCTCAACGGGCAGTTGGTCTTTGGACCTTCCTTTAGCATGCCTCTGTTACGGAGTGCGATTATCAGTCTTAGTTTGGGAGCAGTATTGTCTCAAAGTTGGCCGAAACGGTCAGCAGTGTCTTTGAAAAATCGTGTTTTGGGCCGATTTTAAGCAGCCACTGCGTCTGATCCGAGGCGGGCATTTTGCTCCCTCAACGGGCAGTTGGTCTTTGGACCTTCCTTTAGCATGCCTTTGTTACGGAGTGCAATTATCAGTCTTAGTTTGGGAGCAGTATTGTCTCAAAGTTGGCCAAAACGCTCAGAAATGTCTTTGAAAAATCATGTTTGGGGTCGATTTTAAGCAGCCACTGCGTCTGATCCGAGCCGGGCATTTTGCTCCCTCAACGGGCAATTGTTCTTTGGACCTTCCTTTAGCATGCCTCTGTTACGGAATGCGATTATCAGTCTTAGTTTGGGAGCAGTATGTCTCAAAGTTGGCCAAAACGCAGTCACAACGGTCTTTCAAAGACATTCTGAGCGTTTCGGCCAACTTTGAGACAATACTGCTCCCAAACTAAGACCGATAATCACACTCCGTAACAAAGGCATGCAAAGGAAGGTCCAAAGACCAATTGCCCGTTGAAGGAGGACGAAATACGCCTCGGGTCAGACGCAGTGGCTGCTTAAAATCGGCCCAAACACGATTTTTCAAAGACATTTCTGACCGTTTTGGTAAACTTTTGACAAACTGCTCCCAACTAAGACTGTTCAAGGCCGAACGAGACCGCTTTGCTAAAGGAAGGTTCAGCCGAAGCCCGGGGGACCCAAAACCCGCCTCGGTCAGAGGGCAGTCCGCTGCTTCACACTCGGCAACATCAGGGGACCCCAGTACACTCCCGCGACCTTTAAACAGTGCGACCCCACTGGTGCGCCCTTTAAGGTTGATTTACCACTAAAAGATAGACCCAGCATGGGGCACACCTCTTTTTCTTCCAGAAAATCTCTCTTGAGTCGAAGAATGTTGTACGGTGGAAGACGGTCTCTGTCCAAAGCCCCGGCAGTGCACAGTGGGCCAGAAGACTGGTGGAGGCGGCCAAAATTCAAGACGCGTTTTTATCAGCTCCAGAGTCGCTAAATAGGACTCGAACCGGACGTGTGACCCCATCAATGGATTGCTCTCCGAACGAGGAATCCATCGGTGAGGTCACACGTTCGGTTCGAGTTCTATTTAGTGACTCTGGAGCTCAAAACGCGTCTAGAGTTTAGGTCGCCTCCACCGGTCTTGTGGCAAATCCACTGTGCAGTGGTCCTCCCTTCTTTGCTTTCGCACAGTGTAACCACCGGGCCGGAGATGCCTTCGCCGTATAAAACCCGCCGGGGCGTTGGCGGTACCGAGAACCCTCCTCTCCCGATGCAAAGGTGGCTGGACGGGTACCTCAGGTACTCCCCCCTCCCCCTCGACCGTTTCCTAATACCATTACGATGACCGCCGACATGTTAACGCCCTAGGCTTGTCTTGGGTCCGAGGTACCGGCGGGTAGCGGCCTTGGGATGTCACTACATGTCGCCCACCCGACCACGGCACGGCGCGGCACGGCCCCAGTGCGGGTACTCGTAAATTGGGGCGGTTGGGCCTGGCTGGTCATCACACCGGTTCGGTGCTCATTGTCTTCCCCGTGATGTATGTGACTGTCCGCGGTACCCATTCCGGGCATTCTCACTCGGGGCCTTCCATGAAATGCAGGAATTACAAAAACCGTATTTGAAGACAAGGCGGCGACCCACACACACACACGCGCGCGCACGCACACACGCACGAGGGGACAAAATTCAAACTAATTGATGTTCAGCAGAAGCAGTGCTGGCGTATTTTTTCTGGTCGGCATTCGATGGAAAACTCCTTCGGCAATGACAGCAGGGCGGACCGTGTGGCGGCCCGCTGCTCACCTGTTCCTGTAGTACGGACCGATCGCTGGCTTACCTGTAATCCAGGCACCCAAGCGTGCATTCCAAGTGGAAATGTTTGTCGGCTTTTATGACTGGAGGGAGTACCGAACTGGATTGGGCCCCACGGGCCGCCAAAAGTGAATCCAAAAAGCACGATTCCAACGCATTTTCCACCGTTTTGATACCAACTTTGCGGCAAGACTGGCCCCGAACCGAGGTATAGAGGGGGGCATGGTGAAGGGAGCATTCCGTGGTCCGCGGGCGCTGTGAATTTCGGAGTTTGGTTCCCTCCTCCTCCACCTCCTTGCGGTGGTGCGGTCCGCCCGTCAGTCAGTGAAAATCAGCGCGTTGTTACCGGCCAGTGACGCACGATTTGCGGGAAAAGCTGGCGGCTTGGAAAGGATTGAGGTCGAACCTCCTTCTTCGAAAGCCGATCCGCCAATGAGGTAATTCGATCAGTGTCGCCGCAGCACTGCGGACTGAGAGTCCTTTTCGTCGCTCTGTCTCTCTCGCACTCACGGGGCGTCCCATTCGGTGCGAGAGAGACAGAGCGACGAAGACGTCTCTCGGAAACGGTCTTCTGCGTCCCGCTTGGCCCCTGCTCTCGGCCTGCACGCAAACGCCAAGCGGAGGCTTGGCAGTGGCTGAGCTACCGCAGGGCACCACAGGAGGGACCAGTGAGCTACGCCTGCTACGCCACTGCCAGGCGCTTGCCCCGCCGTAAGCCCTTGGGGAACCAAGCGGTATTTCCGGCGCAGCCGACGGCACGGCCAAATTGGCCCGGTCGGTACTCGCCTTCTGGGTACTCGTGGATTAAGTGGGTGTCCTGTCACGCGAATCAATGCTTGGTACCGCCTTGAGGGTATACCAGGCGGTACCGAGCCGTTCCAACAACAACACAGCCGCTAGGCCGTGGTTTTGGGCCGTTGGGTTGGCGGCGGCGTGGCGATCACTCTCCCCACACTGCAAGGGCTTCGCAAAGGGCAGATAGCGAAGGGGTCCCGGGGGAACAGCTGCGTAAGGTTGCCATGGCGACGTGCACCCACACTGCACAGTCTGCACAGGTAAGGACCCCACAATGCGAGCGGTGCCCTGACGGTGCCCCACCCCCACCCGCACTAGGGGCGGCGGACCCCAAAGTCACACCAAGCCTCTTCGATACGGTGCCCTTTGACTTCGGACAGGCCTATCTATCTATCTATCTGCAAATAGCGCGCGTATCGTGCGAATATCTCCGCAAGGGCACCGCCAGGCACCACCACATCCCGAGCGACCGGTGACGTGACGAGTGCAGCGACACGTCTTTTTCATTTTCGGCAATGAATTGTTCGGGTTCCAGCTTTTCGAAACAAATGGCGTCTTTTTTTTCACGAGTCTTACTGCGAACATCCTACTAGCATCCCTGCCGCTTCTCACCCCGAACAATCTTGTCCTTAACTTTACGACAATTCCGTTCAGTCATTCTCCCTCTCTCTCTCTCCCCACACACACACACACACACACACACACACACACTTGCAAGAGGGGAGCGATCGGTAGATGAAGCGATAAAACGACAAAGTCTGAGGCTCAGGCACCTCACACGTTTTGCACACACGAATCGTGCTGCTCCACAGCCTCCTGCGACATCCCCCCCCCCCCCCCCGCCTTCTCCTCCCCCACTCCCGACACACCGGGGCCAAAGCGACTCACCTACAAATTTTGGCGCTGGTCTTTCATCGTTCCATCCACGTACTACACAAGTTTCTGCCTCCCCCCCCTTCCCAACCAAAATATATCTTCTTTTTTTCAAACGCAAATTTTACGCCAGGCGAGTGACAAAAACGCCGCCACCGGCGTCCTGGCCGTGAAACCCGTAACCCTGAACGTCGGGTCGTAAAAAATGTGTGGAGGGGCGGTGGGGGTGGGGCGGCATTGTCCGAGAGGCCCCCGAGCCCCAGCCGCCCCAAGCCAGTGGCCGCACAGGGCAAAAGTCAACTGCAGCAGCTTGCTTCGGCGTGCGTCCCTCATTGTCCCCTTGATGCCATCATGCACACTTGTTGAGGTGACCTCCGTCTGGGCGGGGGTGGGGTGGGGTGGCTTGGCGCGTCGGGGGCCGGTGGGGACCGAGGGGGACCGTCCATAAGCCAGGTGCATTCAAATTCGATAATCCGGTGGGGCGGGTCTCTCACAATCCAGTTCAAAACAAACGTGGCATGACGAAAGGTTGAAGAAGAATTTTTGAATGACAGGGGTGCAATATAGAGAAAAATGATAAACGTGGTGTATTTGTTTCCACAGTGTACCGCAAATTTTCGTGGACCCCACGACCAAAGCCCGAGTCATTTCTCAAACATATTCCGTACCCTTACCCAAGTTGCGCAGGTATATGGGATGCGAGCTCACACACGCACACACCTACACACTCACACCTACACACACTCATACACGCACACACAGTGCTTGCAGTACGGCCCACAAGGTACGGAAAAAAAATATAAAAGGAAAGGCAAAAATTGACGGCAAATAAATTGATAACTCGGGCAGGTATAAAGCATCAGCCTTATCCACCCATCTATCCATCTATCCGGCGGATTCCGTGAAACAAAGCGGTTACTATGACAACCGCACAGCACGAGGCGACAATGGCAGAGTGCCGTTGTCTCGTTGGCCGTGACACTGAAAAGGAGAATTTCTCTCTCTCTGTGACACTGACCTGCTCCGCGTGTTTTCGCTTGTCCCTTTCTTTCATACAAATCGGCGACCACTGCAGACTGCTGCCGAGGCCGGCGAGGCCATCGACCTCCAACATGACCTGCACACCGATAATTTGCAACCGGGACATGTATGTTCGGGGAAGGCAGAGTGGGGGTGGGGGGGCATTCCATTCAATGAGCCATTTACCTGCCGACTCCCGGACCGCCGTCTCCAGGGCAGTCTCCCTCCAGGGAAGACTCCAGGGGAGACTCCAGGGGAGACTCCAGGGGAGACTCCAGGGGAGCGGCCGAGTCTGCGCTCAAGTGCTCTCGTATCGTACCGACGGCCTGCGTGCCTTCTGGCTGCCAACCCCGAAAACTCCGAAAGTCGCAGAAGGAGGAATGACTCGCTACTTTCCGGAAAAAAATGGCAGAGCGCAGTGGCTTGAAAACAATGAAGAATCACTTTTTGTACACTTTTTGTACACTTTGGATACTTCGGTTCAAAACCAGCATTCCCTCATACCCTTTTTTTGCCGTGAGACTTTTTTGGTTGTTATTTTCTTTCTGGAAATGACCGTCTGCATGCAGTCGCTTGTAGTAGTTATGTTTCCGGCCAACTACTCTTCGGAAATGTGACCCTCGCGCCGTTTCCAATCGCTGTTCTCACACTGCGGGCCTCAGGGCCCCACATCTGCTGCGCGTGACGTAACTTTGTGCACGGAAGCGCTGCGGCAGGGACCAGCCAGCGGGGGCGGCTCGAGGGAGGGGGCGCGACGGGGAGGGGGAGGGGGCGGCTTGGTTTGTGGGTCGCTCGGTCAGTAGCCACGGAGCCCGGTGCAGAAGTCCCCCCCCCCCTCTCCTCCCCCGAGTGCAACCTTGACCGTCGGGACGACGAAGCAGAGGACTTGCAAGCCACTGGTGGAGCCCAAGGGGCAGACGAGGACAGGAGTCAAGAGGACACCACGATTTTTACGGCCAAAATAGGTTGCGAAAAAAATGAGTCGACTTTGTCCTACTTCCAGTGAGAGCCCCACACCCTCTGCCATGACACACACACGGACCGGCAGACTGTTGAAATGCAGCCGCCGTGCAGGACGGCAGTCGAACAGCCCGGCCAGCCCAGCCCAGCCAAGCCACAAAATAAGATGGGGGAACCGTAACCCGGCCGGTGTCATGTGTCTTTCGCTTCGGCGTGTAAAGTTTCTTGCGCCAGTTTCGGTGCAGGGCAGCTTTGGTCCAGCGCGCATATATGCGACCCTCCACCTGTACGCCGCTACAGGCTCGTCTGTCACGCAGGGGCGGGGCGGGGCGGCGGCGAAGTCACGGACCGTGCATAGGCAAAGCCACCCAGGGGCACGCACGCCAGACACGGCGGAAGACATCCCGTGCTCCAGTGACTTTTAGTGCCGCGGGTACAGAGGCGTGGAGTATCTTCACCTCTGCGCAAAACCCGTCGAAAACGCCCCGCGCGCCAAGCCGCCCCACGTGCACGTCGTCCGAGCCGCACTCCGCAAACCGCAGACGGGCCGAGACGGGTACCTCTCGGGTCTGGGTGTCCAACCAAAGGCCGCCGCACAGTGGGCCAGCGGCCAAAATCTCGGCTTTGAGCTCTAGAGTCGCTAAATGGGACTCGAACCGAACGTGTGACCCCACCAATGGATCCCTCGTTCGGAGAGCAATCCATTGGTGGGGTCACACGTTCAGTTCGAGCCCCATTTAGCGACTCTGGAGCCCAAAACGCGTCCGGGATTTTGGCCGCCTCCACCGGTCTTCTGGCCCACTGTGCGGCGTCGGCCGGATAGGAAAACGCCCTCCGTTCTATTACGACGTGCTGTGCCCACGGGGCCCACCGGCCCGCCGGCCCGCTGCACAGTTTCTCGGCAATTCTCAATATCAAACAGGTTTTGGCCTAATGATAAGGTACCCGCCAAGTACCTATTACCGAGCAATGCACGGCCGGCAGTGGTAATCGGGACTTATTGCCCGTACAAGTGCCTGCAGGCCGAACAGCGGTCGTCTGTCTCTCTCGCACTCGCGGGGCGTGCCGTAGGGGTGCGAGAGAGACAGAGCGACGGAGTGGCGATCCAGCCTACCGGCTGCTGAACCGCCACGCCCAGCTGCTGGAGGAATTCCAGGAGGATCTCCCTCCGCGGGGCACTGGCAGCACATTGGCCGGGCAAATTCGACCACAAAAGACTCACGAAATATTGTGTCATCCGAGTACGGTCCCTCTGTAAGGCGACTCCGACTCGATGTAGCAACGCGCTCCGAAAAAAGGGCTGGGTAATGCTCATTAGCATAGTTCGGAATGCCCTTTGTGGCGATGCACCGTGTGTAACACACGCCCATCAAAGCACAGCGCACCGATCCCTCCATTAGGAGGGCCAAGTAAAATTACCGCAGTGATACTCAAAAAAGGGTCGACCCAAACGCGGACGCGTGTGTAGCCAGCCCTACGGACTTGAAAGCTGAAGCTCTGGAAAATCACCTCCGGATCAACCAGTGCTGCGGAGGTGCGTCCAAAAGTGTCGCACGGACCACTATGTCGTCCAAACTCCTGACTAGGGGACAGCAGCTGCGCGATGACGCCGTGCTTGGCCATGCGGACTCGGTACTCGCTTAGCCTAACCACAGAGTAAACTTGTCCTGGCAGCTGTTGCAGCACTTTGTCGGCGGGCGGAGGGGGCGGTCGGGGCGGACACCCCCTTGCCCGGGCCTGTCGGCCCTGTCGGGCCTTCGCACACCCGTGCCACCACAGTGTGCCAGTGCCACCAGGGCCGCCAGTTCCGAGAATCCTTTAATTGCGTAGTGCAGGCTACGTATGGCGGCCTTTCCATCAACTCCGCCGGTTGCGCCGACGAACATAACCTCCTAAACTCACCTGCTTTAACCTAACTTGAGCTCTAGCTGAACCAAACTCGAAGTTCCCACAACCTAGGTATATTTTCGGACCTTTGTTTTCGCGCGAAACAGCTCCTGTGCTAATCGCTGCTTCCAGTGATCAAGGCAGTGAATCAAAAGGTAGCCAAACTTTATTTCCTGCTCGTACTCCCTGGACGTGCCGAGGCTGGGGCCGGCGTGGGGCTGGCGTGGGGCCGGCAGGTACGCAGGTAGGTGGAGTGGCAGCATGGCATAGCATGGCAGGCAGGTAAGGGAGGCCAGTGACAAGGTGCGTACCTGCAACGACTGAAGCGGTGCCGAGCGAGCACTCCCCCATCGCCACCTATCATCAATTTATCTGCCAAGGCCCACACACTCAAGTCAGGGTGCTTTATCGCACTGCTGTCCATTTCGTATAGTGCAGCGAGCTTATTTATTCAACCCCCCACCCCCCTCAATCCCGACCCCTGCCATAGGCCGGCCAGCCTGCTTTTGCATTGCCTTCGCACGCTGAGAACCTCTCGAGGGGAACGCGCGGAAACTGCCAGTATGAAAGCAACAAGCCAAACTCGGACAGCTTGAACCGGATTGAACACTTCGCACACAGAGTGGGAAAAGTTCCTCCTGCACACTGATTCCAGAGTCTCTCTCACACATCGGGCGTCCCGTATACGTAGGTGCGAGAGAGGCAGAGCGATGAAAACGACACTAGGAATCAGGTTGCTGGTAGGGTACTCGTTGCGGTACCATTCAAAGTTGTTATACCCGCCTTGCAGGTAGCAAACGCGCACGTTTGAGATCCAGCTATCAGTTAGCTTGCCCAATCAAATAAACAGGTAGAGAACTATACCATCATCCGGCCGGACCAAAATGCGTGCCACTCCCGCCCTAAGCGATCTGCCCGCCGAGGCTCGCCACAGTGCAATCACACTTGAAGATCAAAAGACTTTTTATATCGCTGTCAGAGACGCCCAGCATGCCCAGCATGCCCAGCAGGGCCACTGGCTCATGTTCTTTTCTCTGCTGCAGTCGGGGCCCGTCACGAAATATGGGCGGGGCGAACGTCAGACGGGACTGCACTGTAAAACGGACATTGCGGGCAGTAAACTCATGATTTGCCCAGCAAAGTCGTAGCCTCGTGCATCCTCTGTTTACATGCTCCCATGAACGTGATACTGTCAGGTTCACCACGAATTCTACGCTGCTCAGTTCGAACTCCACCCATGCATGACGGGCTGCCCTCCCGATAGGCCTGTCCTCTCCCCAGCACATTTTTTTTTCGCCCACCTCCTTCGACTTGTAATCTGGCGCCCCCATCCATCCATCCCAGTCTGGCATTGCACAGCCACCTTGCGTAGCCTGGCGTAGCCTTGCACAGTATGAGACCTCTTTTCCTGGAAGTGGCAGTGCGTCTTACACCCCCCCCCCCCTCACACACACACGCGCACACACACACTCACACATGTGCGGACTCGGCACGCAGCCCTATACTTCAGCACCAAAATTGCGCAAAAAAAACCAACAACATACAAACTAAAGAATAAGACAGACGCGTCTACCCTCTTCTTTTCGCGAGATTTTGAATTTACCTAGATAGCCACCTTGATCGCTCTGCCTCTGTCCTACTCAAGGGGCGACTAGTACCACTGCATCTCCGATCATCGTCCTGGTACTCGTCACCGGCGCCAGCGACGCACGGACGTTTGGCGAACGTGCGAGAGTCATTTGTTGTGCTGCAGGTGCCTTGCATAGGCAGTCCCGGTGTCTCAAGACTCGAATCCTGGGGCAGGACTTCCCGGTCGCCGAAGCGATTCGATAAACTGATAACCTGCGACACGGGTGCGTCCCGGCCTCCTCGACGGCCTCCTCGGTGCGGTCGGCGAGCAGGTCTATTTTAGGCAGCCCAGGTTGGCAGTCATGTCGGGGTGGGGGCGGACGGCCGGGGCGGCCGGGCCGGGCGGCGGCAGCAGGTGACGTGAAAAATCATTGGAGACAGCTTAGGGTTGCCTTCTTGAATAGCATCAGCAGGTGCGGTAATGCGTTGGCCGGGCAATGGGGCGCGTTAAGACCGCCTTGTTGTTGTTGCTGCTTCTGCTGTTGTTGTTGGGCGCCACACGCCACGTCTGGAGGCTGCCGTCGTCCTGGGTCGGGCCCTTCGGGGCGCTGCTCGGGCGGCACGACGAATGCACGAAGCGGGCTGCAATCTCTAAATCTGTATTGATGTACTATTGAACTAGCGAGTCTTGCTTGCGCTCCGCGTTGCGGGCCGCGTTCTCCGTGTCTTCTCGCTTCGCCATGTGGGCCGCCGGGCCGACCGGGAAAATCAATGGGCTGCCTTTTCAGCCGCAGTGCACCGCCGCCACCACCCCCACACCGGAACAACAACAACAACAACAACAACAACAACGGTGGGGACTCAAATCACGGGGCTGTCTGACGAATCGCAGCGGATTACACTTAGCCTCGCCAGTGTGTACTCCAGCCACCCCCGGGGGCCGCAAGGGCCGCACGGCAGAGAGGCATCATTCGCGAACTGCTGCTTCTTGTGGTTCGCCATCTTGCCCAAGGTCGTCGTGCGCCTGACCCTGTTTCCCTGCGCGCGGCCCCGCAGCCGCCCGGCGTCCCCCAGTGGCCGACGACGGCGTCCTGGGGCGGCGCGACGACGGCGCGGGCTTGGGGGCGCGGCCCCGCCTGCCCCGCCCGACGCGGAGGGCTGTGGTGGGCGCGGCGGCGCTGGTGAGGTTAGGTCGCCCTGTCCCGCAGCGCCCCGCGGTCGCGGCGGCAGCAGGCGGCCAGGGTGCTCGTCGGGCGGACGCCCCGGGCTGCGGAACTTGGCGTCCGGGAGGTCGGCGTCAGCACGGCGACACGGAGCACGGCGTCGAGGCCGCACTGACCGGTTGGCACGCCTTCCGCAGGGCCGCAGGGCCGCGCCACTCAACAGGCTAGCCAGCCACAGCGCGCCGTCGAACCAACCGCGGCGCCCCCAAGACACCCGAGATGCTCCCCCCTGGGTGGGGCAGAGTGCTCACCTCGTGAACGCGTTTCCAGGGCCTCTCGTCGCCGCCGGGGCTGCGGCAGGCGCGGCAGGCGCGGTCCTCGCTGGCGTGGTCCCCGCGGTCCCCGCGGTCCCCCGGGGGGAAGGTGCGCGATGAGGCCGAGGTGCGCGGCCGCCTGGCCCAGTGCCCGGCCCCGAGCGTGCTCATGGCGCGCCTGGCCGCGAACCCCTACGCGCACCGCGAGCCAGTGGAGGCGCCGAGCAGGCCACCAAGGCCGCCATGTTCAACGCGCACCCCGTGGCCTCGCAGCGCCTCGCACCCTCGGACAGCAGGGACCTCGTGATCCTCCGCACCGGCCAGTTCCAGGCCCGCGACAACACTGGGGCACCTGCAGCCTGCCAGCTCGGCGGGGCGGCCGCGGGCTGCCAGCTCGGGCTGCGCGGTCTGCGCCGCTAGGGCGTATCGATCCTGTGACGTCACCCACCCCTAGCCTGGGCAGCCTGGGCAGCCTGGTGGCCCCGAGACCCACCCACCCACCAGCGCCGCCCCGCCCCGCCCCGCGCCCCGCCCGGTAGACCCGCAGTGCAGCCGTGCACCGCACTGCACACTTTGCATCGCATCCTTTTGGCGTTCGCTTTGTCACAATCCCCTGGCACCAACTTCCCATCAGATAACCGACCGCGTCCCCGAAAAAGCCTTCCCCCAAAAAGCGCTGCCAGGTGAACTGGCCGTGCCGAGAGTACACCTGCACCGACGCGGACGTGTTGGCGTGACCCCGACCCCGTGCGCCCCGAACTGCAGCAGCCATTCTAATCGTGGTACAGTCCAGCACGGCATGCCTCAAGCACGCCCTGGTCACCCTGGCAGGGGTCAAGGTGGCGGCATAGTGCGACACTCGTCGGGGTGCTCGTCGAGTGTGCGGGTTGATCGTGACGAGGTGCTCGTCGTCGAGGTGCCCCAGAACAACAAGCAGTGCCTGCTCCTGGCCCGCCCGCGGCGCACAGCACGCCCTGTGGTGCCGGCCCGGTGGACGCGGCCAAATTTCTAGGCATGTTTTGAGCTCCAGAGTCATGGGACTCCGAACCGAACGTGTGACCCTCCGAACGAAGAATCCTTGGGGTCACACGTTCAGTTCGAGTCCCATTTTAGCAACTCTGGAGCTCAAACGCGTCTAGAGTTTTGGCCGCCTGCGCCGGTCTTCTGGCCCACTGTGTAGTGGGGCCCTAGGCCCTGGGCATGACCCTGGGCCCCACGCAACGCGATAAATAAAATTCGAAGGTCGGAGCGAGATTCCGCGCGGTGCGTTTACCTGCACGTAATCCAGGTGGGATAATAAATTCGTTCTCAATCCAGCCGCGCGGCCAGCCGGCCAGCCGGCCAGTCAAGGCTGGCAGTCAGCCTAGTGCACCGTCCGATTAAAGGGCTGTGGGCGTGTGTTAGTGTGCTGGCCGTGTGGTACACTGTTAGCGGCGCGCAGTTGGTACGTGGCACCCATTGACCTCTTTGAGCGGGCCTGGCTGCCGCTGCAGACTACAGTAGCTTCCTGTCTCTGTCGCTCTCGCGGAGCACTCCGCTTGGGTGCGAGAGAGACAGTGAGCTCAGTTCGGAATGAACGCGGCGCGAGGCGTGCAGCGCACAGTGGGCCAGAAGACCGGTGGAGGCGGCCAAAACTCTAGACGCGTTTTGAGCGCCAGTCACTAAATGGGACTCGAACCGAGCGTGTGACCCCACCAATGGATTCCTCGTTCGGAGAGCAGTCCATAGGTGGGGTCACACGTTCGGTTCGAGGCCCATTTAGCGACTCTGGAGCTCAAAACGAGTCTGGAGTTTTGGCCGCCTCCGCCGGTCTTCTGGCCCACTGTGCAGGGTCTAGTGCAGCGTCGTGCCGAAGGGCTCGCCCTGGGTGGTGCAACGGCTGCAGCCCCGCTCGGGGTCACTTCGTTGGAAACGGTACTTACAGAGTAACGCATCAACAGCAATTTTAGGTTAAATACGAAAAAGAAAAATTGTGGCACTAGCTAGCCTGAATCAGACCACAGCCCAAAGCACGACAACAACACACTTCTTCTTACCGCCGTGTCTTTGAACTGTCTTCTGGCGGCAGCGGCGCTTTTCCGATGGGCTTCATTCAAAGCTCACCCTTTGTGACTGCCGTGCAGGCGGTTTGGAAGGTTTGAAAGCCACCCGTGAGCCCAATACCGCCATTTATGGTCCACGGGTACCTCCGAACGACGTCGCCTCTATTTCGGGCGACAAAAGACTCGCTTGCCGGTTTATTGCTTGATGGTCAGCGATCCAGCGTGTCCGATTAGAGGGCAGTTCCCTGACACCCTCTGGGTCCCTTCCTCCCTTCAGCAGCGATACCCGGGCTACCCGCCAGCGCGGTCAACGCTATTCCCCTCCTTTGTTTTCATTTTTTCCGGCACGGTCCAGCGGGCCCAGCTTCCACAAAAGAGTTTGGCGCAGCAAAAGAGTTGACGCGTACTTTTTGTACGGAAAAAATACGACACGAAAAAAGCAACACGGGCTGTGCGTCCCAAAGGTGCGCGGGCATGTTGCGCATAGGTGAACCCCCTTTTTTTGGTACAATTTTATGAAGAACCCTGTACATACACACGTCGAAGAGTGGCAGAGGGTGACCAGTCCCACCAAATAATAAAGATGATGATAATAACCGAACCAGGTTGGCCAACTTTCCCAAGAACGTCAACGCGCACCGCTGAATGCCGCTTCCGGCCATGCGTGCCCTGATGTGTGTGTGTGTGTGTGTGTGTGTGTGTGTGTGTGTGTGCGCGTGTGTGTGTGTGTGTGTGTGTACTCAGAGCGACATTCTGCCGCCGATCGTGCCGGGGTCACCGTCGGCCAGGATCACGCTTGGTGCTCCTCTCCGCCCGGGTCATGATCGCTGTGAGGCTGTACCATTGTGCGCGTCGCCGCGTCGTCGCGTCGCTCGACTTGCTCTTTGTGTCGCCCCGGCGACGCCCTGCAGTGCCTGCTGCTGCTGCTTTACGATCGAGCGTGTGGCAGTTTGCGCAATCTCCCACGCATCCTCGACACGATTGTGTCACTCGTCGCTCTGTCTCTGTCGCACTCATGGGGCGCAACCGGCGCGGGCGCGAGGGACAACTAACTCCAGTTTTTCACGTTGCTGAATTTTTCAAATTTAACAGTCACATTTATTGTAAATTTTGATTTTTATTATTATTATAAATATATTACTTGTTATTATTGGAGCTTATTTGAGCACCGCAAAGTGTCGAAGATCAAATTATGCCGACTTTGGGCGGCCACTGCGTCCAATCTAGTTGCCGTCGAAGGCCTCCCTCAACGCCCTATTATTGCAGACCTCACTCTTTCATGCCCCACTATAGCCCCGCCTCGGGAAAGGCTTTGACCTCAAAACTATGTAGTTTGGGAACCATGGTGCATACTCCCTCGACTTCGTCAAGCCACCCCACTCGCCCAAACAGTAATGCGTGTCGACGTCCAATCGACCAGCCACTTCCCGCCCGAAGCGAAAAATTGCTCGTGGCGCCAGGTCGCTTAGGGACAGCCCCCAGAGGAAACGGGTCCGTGGAACGCACAGTGGGCCAGAAGACCGGCGCAGGCGGCCAAAACTCTAGGCGCGTTTTGAGCTCCAGAGTCACTAAATGGGACTCGAACCGAACGTGTGACCCCACCAATGGATTCCTCGTTCGGAGAGCAATCCATTGGTGGGGTCACGTTCGGTTCGAGTCCCATTTAGCGACTCTGGAGCTCAAAACGCGTCTAGAGTTTTGGCCGCCTGCGCTGGTCTTCTGGCCCACTGTGGAACGTCCGAACGAGAAGGCAGGGAGCGAATCGCAGAGCCAAGGCAGCGCGGGGCTTCCTCGTCTCGTCGGTGGGGGCGTCTCCTGATCCTTGGCGCCGCGGCACCGCCACGCCACTGCCGCCAGCGTGTCAGCGTGTCCGTGGCGCCATCTAGCGCCGGGGAGCATCGGCAACCCGCAGCGCGTGTAGCGCGCCACCCGGCCAGCGAGGGCACCCACTGCCGCGGCGTCTCGACGGCGCCGCGTCGCCACCCCCGACGGCACGCTACGGCACGGCACGGCCCGACTACCCCCGGCCCTGGGGCGCCCACCGCGCACCGCCACGCCGAGGGCGCGACGCTCGACGGCGCGGAAGTTCAAACCCGCGCCCCCGGCGGCACCTCGCGCTGCCCCGCGCCGGATCCGCAAGGCCGCGCCCGCGGCGGGCGGACAGTCGCGGGTTCAAGTACTCGCCCTCTGCATTTTTAGGTGTTCCCAACAACCTCCGACCCGTTGAGGAAGAACGATTAGCCGCCTTAGATTAGATGCAGTGGCTGCCTAAAGTAAGGCCAAACCACGATTCCTACACATTTGTTACCGTTTCGACAAACTTTGCACTCCGTAACAAAGATGTTCTAAAGGAAGGCCCAAAGAGTACCCACCCGTTACGGGAGAACGATTAGCCGCCTTAGATTAGACGGAGTGGCTGCCTAAAGTCAGCCCAAACCATAGGAACACCTTGCAATGCGATTGGCATTGGAATTTTTCCTTATTTTTGTCGATGCAGGGCGTCAGGGCTACCTCTGCGAAGGTCCATGACGTCCATGGGGTCTCCAGTGTCGTGGCCGACGGACAGGCCGTGGCCCGCGGCCCACGGCCACCGGGCTGCCGATGCATCCGTGATCGTGATTACGCAAGCAGCATCGGCCCTTGCGCTGCACGCCGCTCTGTCTCTCTCGCACCCCCTTCGGGTGCCCCATGAGTGCGAGAGAGACAGGCGGCCGCCATGCGGTGACGCGTACGCAGACCGCCGCGGCTTTGGGATCGCGTTGGACCCCCTCCCCCCGCCGCCGGACTGCCGGACACTTGCATGCAATGTGGGGAAAAGGATCGTCTTTCGTCCGACCGACAGAAAAAGTCGACGCGACGGTCGCGCCGTCTGCCTGCGGGGGTTTTCTTCGTATTTCGTAAAGTCGCGCAATTTTTGCGGCGCAGTCTAGCCGGTCGGCCGGTACGGCAGTCTGTCTGCTGCGCCATACCGCGCCGCGCGTCTGCCTGCTTCGCCTGCCTGGCCTGCTTCGCCTGCTTGCCGCAAGCTGATACTACCAGCGTGGTTCCGCCGCATCGGGCAGGCCGGATCACAAACGACACTGCTGCGATACACTGCGAAAGCCTCGGCAAAAACACTGCAAGACACTGCAAAACCGGGAAAAGACTCAAGCCGCTCTTACAGCGTGACAATGGCGTGGGCTTGACTCCTGAAATCCACCGTGCTTTTCTTTTGAGGGCGACCTTTGCAAAGGCTTTTCATTGAATTTTCTTTCAATCTGTTTGAAGTTGTCCGAAATGTTGGCAGCCTTTTCCTTCGGCGGGCACTTGATCTTTCGAGCTATTTTGCCCCTCGGGCCTGGCTTTACCTCATCGGGGCTGCTTTTTGCTGCTTCGACCACCGACACTTTGGTGGGGCCGCATGTCGCCGGACACGCAGACTCGCGGGAAAATTCCAATTATCTGCCAAAGCGGCCTCAAAGAGCGAATTCTAGCAAGTGTGCGAGAGAGAGAGACGGAGTGCGTGCGAGCGAGCCAAATGTAATGAAGTGCTGAGCCCCGCGGTTTGCCCGCGAGCCATGTGCACAGTGCACCACCCCGCGCGCCCCGCGGCCCGATCGCAATCGCAATCGGCTGAGACGGCTCCAAGTCGGTGGACTCGGCGGACGCGGCGACGGGCGGAGGGCGACAAAACACGTGTGTGGGCTCACGGCACAGCCCGGGCCATGGCCATGGCCACGGCTGCACGGCCACGGCGTCCGCCGGGCGAAAACGCGTTCCCGATAGCACTAAAGTGGTGCAGTGCACGTATAAACCCGGAGCCCCGGCTGCCTGCAGACTGATTCCGAGAGTCGTTTTCGCTCCGAACAACACGCCCCATGAGTGCGAGAGAGACAGAGCGACGAAAACGGCTCTGCCTGGCCGGCGCGGCGCCTAGTTCCAGGCCCTCCAGGCACGCAAAGGCGCTGCCAAATTTACAGTGGCGAGGCGAGGCGCGGTCTCTCGAGCTTTATTTCGTAGCGCGCCGTGCCGCGGCCGTGCCGTCCAGGGCCCTGGACTCCAGGGAGGCCGCGGCGATCGGCTGGAAAAGAAGGGGAGGGGGGGGGCGGTCGCGTGATCGCGGGCAAGCAGTCAGCCAGGACGCCGACAGCGGAGGCTGCCTGCCAGTGTGCCTGCCAGGCCGCTGGAAAGCCGGCGCCGGAAAGCCTGGCCGAAGCCCGCGAAGCCCCCAAGCCAAGAGGAAGCTGCGCGCTGCGTGGATCGCGGCAGTGTGCCGGCCGTCTTACTGGCCGCGGATTTAAGTTGGAAAGCTCCAGTCCGGCCGCTCGCCTCTGGGCCGAGTTATCAAGCTGGAGACGCCCATGCGTGAACTGCAGACTGATTCCGAGAGTCGTCGCTCTGTCTCCCTCGCACCCCTTGGGCACGCCCCATGAGTGCGAGAGAGACAGAGCGGCGAGAACGACTCTCGGCATGAGGAGAGCAATGCGGAGGGCGACTTGGGGTGCCCGCTGGCCACGCCGCCGGCAGCCCCGGCAGCCGAGCGCTCCCCGGAGAGCGGCCGCCCTGGGACCTTTCACGAGCCGCGATGCTCAACGCTCTCTCTCTCTCTCTCTCTCTCTCTCTCTCTCTCTCTCTCTCTCTCTCTCTCTCTCTCTCTCTCTCTCTCTCTCCTTCGCACTCGAGGCTCACCCCGTGCGGGTGCGAGAGAGACAGAGCGACGCTGGGCGTGGGACCGCCCCGCCGGCTGGCGGTCTGTGAACACGCACGCGTACGCCTCCACCTAGTAGTGCTCCACCTTACACCCCGTCATTACAGAGAAACATCCACCGACCCATCAGCCCCCGCAGCGCGCTGTCTCTCTCGCACCCAGGCGGAGCGCTGCGCGAGTGCGAGAGAGACAGCGCGCTGTTCTTGGAGGAGGGCGAACCGAAGACCGAAGGGCGGAAGGGCCGCGGAAACGATCGAGCACCGCGCGGTACTTGGCCCAGCGCGCGACGCTGCCAACATTCCGGAAACAACTGGACGAGGCGATTCGGCCAGGATGGCCAACCGAGTCGTTACCCCGTGCCGCCGTACCGCCGTGCCCCGCACAGTGGGCCAGAAGACCGGCGCCGGCGGCCAAAACTCAAGTCGCGTTTTGGGCTCCAGAGTCGCTATACAGGACTCGAACCGAACGTGTGACCCCACCAATGGATTCCTCTCGGAGAGCAATCCATTGGTGGGGTCACACGTTTGGTTGGAGTTCCATTTAGCGACTTTGGCTGGAGCTAACAAATATTCAGTTTTTCCGCGACGGTGACTGTAAAAGCACGGTTCTCCGCGCTGACCTGAACGTGGGGCGTCTTGGCCATCCCCGCGGGCTGCGGGGCGGTTGTCAGCATCAAGGCCAGGCACGTGGCCACGGCCACGGCTCGCCACGGCTGCTGCCCGCCGCCCGCCGCTCGAGCCGGACGCCGAGCCGGTTAGGCAACCAGTGGACCGATGCCGAGAGCCGTTTTCGTCGCTCCGTCTCTCTCGCACCTGTACGCGACGCCCCACGAGTGCGAGGGAGACAGAGCGACGAAAGCGACTCTCGGAATCAGTGTGCTGGACGACGGGAAAAGCACGTGCTCGAGGCGTGCGCTAGCGTGCGCTGTTTTGACGCGGCCGGCTGGCGCAGCACTGATGAAACAAAGGCATTAAAATTATGCCCCCTAAGGGCGTAAACTGTTTATGCCCCTGGAGCGGCGTGCAACGTTTATGCCTTTTGGAGGGCATTAAAATTTTGCTTAAAATTCCTCATTTACGCCCTTCCCATGGGCATAAAACGATTTACGACCTTAAAGAGAATTTATGCCCTAAGGGGCGTAATTTTTAAGCCCTTGCTTTACCAGTGAGGCTGGCATAGGCTGGCCAACCCGGAAACAAACGACAACCCTCACGGCCCTCTGTGGATCGGCTTCACGCCCGCCACGGCGTTGCGTTGGCGGCGTTGGCCCCCCTGACTGACTCGAGTAGTCCGCGTGGAGCAAAGTCCCAAGTGCAATGCGGTGGGCTTATGCCGCCTTGGCACGCAGGGGGTAGCGGCCTGGAGGCCTGGAGGCCCGGAGGCAAAGCCTGGACGGGGTGGGGGTGCCTCAAGAAGTGTGTTCTCCGTCACAAAACTCGACGTCGCCCACAAGGAAGCCCCCGCGCAGCGCGCCGCGTCAAAACACACCGTTATTGTCACAAAATCAAATCCGCACACATGCGCCCACGCCGCTCGTCACACTCACACACGCCGGGTGTCCATTAGAAATGGAGGGTTTTCCGTGTTGACGTCGGTCAGCCGCGAGAGAGGACAATGGGGCGCCGTGGGGGCTGGGGGGGGGGGGGGGGGGGGGGGCTGGGGGGGGGCCCCCCCGGCCCGCGTGGGCCGCCGTGGTGGGTTCGGCCCGGTGACGACCATTTGGGTTTTGGGGGCACTCGGTACTGAGGGCCCGCGCCGGACACATCGCGTCCTCCGGACACCGTCGGACGCGTCGGACACCCCGCGGGGGGAGCGGGGGAAGGG